>NC_047104.1:124656783-124970950 GCF_902500255.1 Thalassophryne amazonica
ATCATAGTACAGAAACAGCATTAGTGAAGGTTACAAATGATCTTCTTATGGCCTCGGACAGTGGACTCATCTCTGTGCTTGTTCTGTTAGACCTCAGTGCTGCTTTTGATACTGTTGACCATAAAATTTTATTACAGAGATTAGAGCATGCCATAGGTATTAAAGGCACTGCGCTGCAGTGGTTTGAATCATATTTATCTAATAGATTACAATTTGTTCATGTAAATGGGGAATCTTCATCACAGACTAAGGTTAATTATGGAGTTCCAC
Source organism: Thalassophryne amazonica (assembly GCF_902500255.1). Taxonomy (NCBI): domain Eukaryota; kingdom Metazoa; phylum Chordata; class Actinopteri; order Batrachoidiformes; family Batrachoididae; genus Thalassophryne; species Thalassophryne amazonica. The sequence continues at coordinate 124,657,054 of NC_047104.1, forward strand.
AAGGTTCTGTGCTAGGACCAATTTTATTCACTTTATACATGCTTCCCTTAGGCAGTATTATTAGACAGCATTGCTTAAATTTTCATTGTTACTCAGCTTTATCTATCCATGAAGCCAGAGGACACACACCAATTAGCTAAACTGCAGGATTGTCTTACAGACATAAAGACATGGATGACCTCTAATTTCCTGCTCTTAAACTCAGATAAAACTGAAGTTAATGTACTTGGCCCCACAAATCTTAGAAACATGGTGTCTAACCAGATCCTTACTCTGGATGGCATTACCTTGACCTCTAGTAATACTGTGAGAAATCTTGGAGTCATTTTTGATCAGGATATGTCATTCAATGCGCATATTAAACAAATATGTAGGACTGCTTTTTTGCATTTGTGCAATATCTCTAAAATTAGAAAGGTCTTGTCTCAGAGTGATGCTGAAAAACTAATTCATGCATTTATTTCCTCTAGGCTGGACTATTGTAATTCATTATTATCAGGTTGTCCTAAAAGTTCCCTGAAAAGCCTTCAGTTAATTCAAAATGCTGCAACTAGAGTACTGACAGGGACTAGAAGGAGAGAGCATATCTCACCCATATTGGCCTCTCTTCATTGGCTTCCTGTTAATTCTAGAATAGAATTTAAAATTCTTCTTCTTACTTATAAGGTTTTGAATAATCAGGTCCCATCTTATCTTAGGGACCTCATAGTACCATATCACCCCAATAGAGCGCTTGGCTCTCAGACTGCAGGCTTACTTGTAGTTCGTAGGGTTTGTAAGAGTAGAATGGGAGGCAGAGCCTTCAGCTTTCAGGCTCCTCTCCTCTGGAACCAGCTCCCAATTTGGACGAGGGAGACAGACACCCTCTCTACTTTTAAGATTAGGCTTAAAACTTTCCTTTTTGCTAAAGCTTATAGTTAGGGCTGGATCAGGTGACCCTGAACCATCCCTTAGTTATGCTGCTATAGACTTAGACTGCTGGGGGGTTCCCATGATGCACTGAGTGCTTCTTTCTCTTTTTGCTCTGTATGCACCACTCTGCATTTAATCATTAGTGATTGATCTCTGCTCCCCTCCACAGCATGTCTTTTTCCTGGTTCTCTCCCTCAGCCCCAACCAGTCCCAGCAGAAGACTGCCCCTCCCTGAGCCTGGTTCTGCTGGAGATTTCTTCCTGTTAAAAGGGAGTTTTTCCTTCCCACTGTCACCAAGTGCTTGCTCACAGGGGGTCGTTTTGACAGTTGGGGTTGTTCTGTAATTATTGTATGGCTTTGCCTTGCAATATGAAGCGCCTTGGGGCAACTGTTTGTTGTGATTTGGCGCTATATAAATGAAATTGATTTGATTTGATTTGATTTAAAGCAAAAGACACCCCAGAGCTGTTTAAACTGATTGCTTTCATTTTTTCAATACCAGTGAGCAATGCCTATGCAGAACGTGTGTTCAGTCACATGGAGGATGCTTGGACTGATAAAAGAAACAGACTCTCTGTTGCAATGGTGAAGGCTGAGCTTCAAGACATTCATTGAAAATCAGCCAGAGCTCATAGCAGCAGCAAAGAAAAATAGCAAATACAAATGGAAGATTAGGTAAGGTTTTGGTGAATTAAATGAAATCCAAATAGTCTTATCTGCCTACTCCTGTATGTACTGTATGTGCCCAGTTATATCAGTTAAATGTCGTCCTATATATTTGTTTAGCCAAGAGCAGCAAGCAGCAGAGGCATAGGCAAGCACAAGCAAAGCACACACCACACTCTAAGCAATCAGGTAAGCTGACACTACACCTTACATTGCTACATTCAGGTATTCTTAGAGATGGTGAAAAATTAAATTATTTGTTTTTATTCCACATAAGCAAACAAACAGAACTTAATTATTTATTCCCCTTTTACCTGTGCCCACTACTGCCCCCAGGTGTCCACAACTAAAATCTGTTGGAAATAAACCAAAATAATAAAGACCTGCTATTATGTAAAGCAATTAACTAAACAAATAACTAGCAAAAGTGTCATTTTTACTAATTAGAGCAATACAATTTCAGCGTAGAAGGGCGATTTTTGTCTTGGGTTACATGTGCGAAGGGCGCCGTTGCTTACAAACAAAAAGGTTGATTCGATGGTCAAAATATCTAGGATTTTTGACAGACACAGGTGGCAACCCTAGTAACGCGTCAAATGATAAATCTCCTTCCGGACCCAAACAAAGAAAATACGTGTTTTTCTCTGCACTCATGGTTCTGGTGGCGCAGTGTAAACGGTGAAAGAATGCCAGAGTGTTGTGTGCCCGTGTGCACCAATTGACCTGAAACTTCACCGGATTTGTATTTCTATAGGTTTCCGACTAATGGCAAAGAAAAAAGTAGAGTAAAGTAGAATAAAGTAAATAAACACGACTATATTAGACATGTTACTGCCAAGTGGACCCAACAGATAATGTTAATGTCACCTTTGCAAAAGTATGTAATTTAGATCAGTGATTGCAAGTGGGATGGGTATCGTGAAGAATCTATAAATTATTCGTTATTCAGTTCATACTGTGCCAGAGCTAGCTGGTGGTTGGAGATAACAGCTGTGACCACTTACCATGATGAAAACACATTTGTTTTTGTCTCGCGAATGCTCCGCTGAGGAAATGAGATTATTCCGACTGTTTACCCAGAAAAACAACAAATATGACAAAAGTAAGTACTTTGATGCACTTTTTGAGGCATTTTGTGAATGCAGAAACACAAAGTCCCATGTTATTAAACAAATGCACCCTCGCGCACGCTCTGCTGTGGAAAACGAAATTAGCTGTCTGACAAAAATTATGAGTAAATTAAGTACTTTTATGCTTTTTTTCTTGGTTTCTTGAGACATTTTGCGAAGGCAGAAATTTGCTCCGACCTCAAAATGCACTTCTGTGACATAAACCTAATGCATCCTCTCTTCTTCTGTGGTGTTTAATGGCAGCCGGCATCCTGTACCATTTGCAACATTTACAGACATCACCTGACCAGAATCAAACGAATTCAAGCCCTTTTTAACTTGTTCTGGTGTGCAAGAAAAGTTTGTCAACGTAAACAAAGTGACTGGCTCAGCCATCGCTGCAGAGAAACTCGTGTGTAGTTTGTTTGGGTCTGGAAAGAGATTTATCACCTGATGCATTACGTCACGGCTTTGCAGCCGAATACAACTTGGACATGTCCCAAAAGGATTTCTGCCCTGTAATGATGCAGTCAGCATCAAAGTCATCAGAATCAAGAGTCAAAATCAGAATTTTAATTATTTTTTTAAATTTAACCCTTGACCCAGCTATCTTAGCTAATTATAGGCCAATCTCCAACCTTCCTTTTCTCTCAAAAATTCTTGAAAGCGTAGTTGTAAAACAGCTAACTGATCATCTGCAGAGGAATGGTCTATTTGAAGAGTTTCAGTCAGGTTTTAGAATTCATCATAGTACAGAAACAGCATTAGTGAAGGTTACAAATGATCTTCTTATGGCCTCGGACAGTGGACTCATCTCTGTGCTTGTTCTGTTAGACCTCAGTGCTGCTTTTGATACTGTTGACCATAAAATTTTATTACAGAGATTAGAGCATGCCATAGGTATTAAAGGCACTGCGCTGCGGTGGTTTGAATCATATTTGTCTAATAGATTACAATTTGTTCATGTACATGGGGAATCTTCCTCACAGACTAGGGTTAATTATGGAGTTCCACAAGGTTCTGTGCTAGGACCAATTTTATTCACTTTATACATACTTCCCTTAGGTAGTATTATTAGACGGTATTGCTTAAATTTTCATTGTTACGCACATGATACCCAGCTTTATCTATCCATGAAGCCAGAGGACACACACCAATTAGCTAAACTGCAGGATTGTCTTACAGACATAAAGACATGGATGACCTCTAATTTCCTGCTTTTAAACTCAGATAAAACTGAAGTTATTGTACTTGGCCCCACAAATCTTAGAAACATGGTGTCTAACCAGATCCTTACTCTGGATGGCATTGCCCTGTCCTCTAGTAATACTGTGAGAAATCTTGGAGTCATTTTTGATCAGGATATGTCATTCAAAGCGCATATTAAACAAATATGTAGGACTGCTTTTTTGCATTTACGCAATATCTCTAAAATCAGAAAGGTCTTATCTCAGAGTGATGCTGAAAAACTAATTCATGCATTTATTTCCTCTAGGCTGGACTATTGTAATTCATTATTATCAGGTTGTCCTAAAAGTTCCCTAAAAAGGCTTCAGTTAATTCAAAATGCTGCAGCTAGAGTACTGACGGGGACTAGAAGGAGAGAGCATATCTCACCCATATTGGCCTCTCTTCATTGGCTTCCTGTTAATTCTAGAATAGAATTTAAAATTCTTCTTACTTATAAGGTTTTGAATAATCAGGTCCCATCTTATCTTAGGGACCTCGTAGTACCATATCACCCCAATAGAGCGCTTCGCTCTCAGACTGCAGGCTTACTTGTAGTTCCTAGGGTTTGTAAGAGTAGATTGGGAGGCAGAGCCTTCAGCTTTCAGGCTCCTCTCCTGTGGAACCAGCTCCCAATTCAGATCAGGGAGACAGACACCCTCTCTACTTTTAAGATTAGGCTTAAAACTTTCCTTTTTGCTAAGGCTTATAGTTAGGGCTGGATCGGGTGACCCTGAACCATCCCTTAGTTATGCTGCTATAGACGTAGACTGCTGGGGGGTTCCCATGATGCACTGTTTCTTTCTCTTTTTGGCTCTGTATGCACCACTCTGCATTTAATCATTAGTGATCGATCTCTGCTCCCCTCCACAGCATGTCTTTTTCCTGGTTCTCTCCCTCAGCCCCAACCAGTCCCAGCAGAAGACTGCCCCTCCCTGAGCCTGGTTCTGCTGGAGGTTTCTTCCTGTTAAAAGGGAGTTTTTCCTTCCCACTGTAGCCAAGTGCTTGCTCACAGGGGGTCGTTTTGACCGTTGGGGTTTTACATAATTATTGTATGGCCTTGCCTTACAATATAAAGCGCCTTGGGGCAACTGTTTGTTGTGATTTGGCGCTATATAAAAAAAAATTGATTGATTGATTGATAAGGTCTTCGGGTCTGTGGGACCCACTTTCAGTTTTTAGCTGAAGAAAAATGACACAAAAAATAATAACTTTTTCAAGCTAAGATTCATTGGCCTTGGCTCATTTTCTGTGAGGAACATAAATCAGAAAATATTTTCAATGATGCTCCCCCTGTACACCCCCCATTCATATTTATATTACATTTCATTTCATTTATTTCATTTCATTTATTTATTTAAAAGGGACAACACATATTAATGAACACATAAAGTGTAAATATGTCAGATTATAGCCATGGGGTAACTTCTATCTGTAGTCCCTGAAAGACTATAAGAATTAAACAATTTACAGTAAAAACACACAAACATCACAGGAGCTTACAATACAACAGACTACATTACATAGGGGTCACCAACTACTACAACAAGACACTGACTAGACAAAAAACAGGAAACAAAAGGACACTGACATGATCTGAGCATGAAGGTTAGCTTGCACAAATTCAGTCAAAGGAGGACACACAGTTAAAAACAAAACAACAAAAAAAGTATATGTACAATTCAATTAGAATAAGTTAATTAAAACTGCAAGTCTAATTTCATACATTTATATATTTTAAAAACCATAACTTTAAAAACAATAATTTATAAAGTGATGTAGTGCATTGCACAATCCCTACAGTTCTTAGTTTCTACAATTGAGTTCATAATGCTCACATTTTTTATTTGATTTGAGCCACTCCTTTAAGTGACTTTTGAAGGCTTTAAAGCTTGGAGCCTATCTCACTGTAGTCGGCAAAGCGTTCCTTTGGGCACTGCCTTTGTAGGACAGAACATTTTGTGCAAAAGCTGTTTTTCACACAGACACTTCACAGTCCCCTCTACTCATAGCCCTGGTGACCCTCAGACCAACTGTTCTATATTTAATATAGTTTGTAAGAGGTGGAGGAGCCAACCCATGTAAAATTTTATATATTAGACAAGCATTTTTAAATTTTATAAAATTTTCAAAACTAAATAAGTTATACTTTGTTACAATTTTGCAGTGATGATATGAAAATGGTCTTTTATCTAAATTTTTCAGTGCTCTATTATAAAGCCTTTCAATCGGTTAATTGGTTAAAATTGTCACTCCTGTGAGAGACCAGCTGTTTATGCAGTAACCTACATGAGAAAAAATACAGTGCAAGAACATCATAGCTGCTTGATCTGTCATTGACCTCCTTATTTTGTTGAAGTTAAATACATTGTATTTGATTATTTTAGTTATCATTTTAATATGATTTTTAAAGGAGAGTGTCAAGTCCAGCAACACGCCCAAATATTTGAATTCTTTAACTAACTGCAGTTCATCATCTCCGATGTGCACATTAGAGCGCTCTATATTAGAAGCCTTTTTTGAAAAATACATACAGACAGTTTTCTGTATGTTTAATTTCAGACATGATCCGTTAAGCCAATTTGAAATATACTTTAGGGCTGATGTAAGAGTTTGAGCTGCTGCCTCAGGTGATCTTGCACTTGTGTAGATTACCGCATCATCAGCGTAAAGTTGTATGTCCACATCTTCACAAACACTTGGTAGGTCATTAATGAATAATGAAAATAAAATGGGCTCCAAGATAGATCCTTGGGGGACTCCTAGTGCACAATCTAAGTAGGGGGATTTAATACCATTTACCATGGTGGCTTGTTTTCTATTTGATAAATAAGATGCCATCCATTTTATGGCATGCACAGAAAAATTAAAAGATTGCAACTTTAATAATAAAATATTATGATTCACTAGATCAAATGCTTTACGCAAATCTAAGAAAACTGCTCCTACACAATTTGTTTTATCCAAAAGACTTTTCACTTTTTCCATGAACATTGTTATGGCAGTCTCAGTTGAATGGTAGGTACAAAAACCAAATTGCATGGGATGCAGAGTAGTTTGGCCACTTTGTAGATGTTGAATCAGTTGCTTGGCAACCCACTTTTCAAGGACTTTAGAAAAGACTGACAGTATGATAATTGGTCTGTAGTTATTAATATTATTTTTGTCACCCCCCTTAAAAATTGGGTAACTGTGGCCATCTTCCATATCTGTGGTACAATGGAATGCTCAACTGACAAATTTATTTAATGCGTAACTGGATGTACTAGAGCCATTTTATGTGTTTTTAGGAATCTTTTTAGGAAAAGCCATGGTCTTTAGCTGTGGACTCCTTCATAGCATTTATAATCTTTAAGGTTTCAACCTCTGATATTAGTTCTATATTAAACGTTTGACTGTGTACTGGAATATTGTAGGTTATTTCAGGCGATTTGAAACTTGCTGCCATCTCTTCAACAGAGCGTAGAAATGATAAATTCAGCTCTTTTGCTAAGATCGTAGGATCATTCACAAGCTGGTTATTAATTTTCAATTCCAAATCATTTGCATCTTTCTTTTTCTGCCTCACTAAAAGTTTGTGAATATTCTGCCATATTTGTTTTCCATTTCCGTTTTGCATTATTGTGATAAAAAAAATTTGCTTTTGCTCTTCGCATTTCTGATATTACTCTATTTTGCATTGAAGTATATTTCTGTCTGTCTGTTGTCAACCTGGATTTTATTGAGTTTTTCAATAACTGGTCTCTTTTTTTCATTAAATTTATACAATTTGAATCTACCCATGGGAGAGAGTAAGATTTTCTTTCCTATAATTCATGTTTTTGTAAAAGAACTACATACATTTTGAATTTTGTTAAGAAATATATCAGAGCATATTTCAATATTGTCACATGAGGTTACACTTTCCCAAGTGAGATCCTTTAATGCTTTTCCCAAGTTTTGTTGTTGATTCTTTGGTATAACTTTAGACATTTGTTTCCTAACATGATTGGAGTATGAATGCTCAAAATGTTGCTTAGTTAATTTTCTTGTACAAAGAATAACATTATGGTCTGAGAGACCAGTCAATAAATTATATGTTTTAGTGATCCTTTCAGGCCTATTTGAGAAAAGCAAGTCAATTCGGGATTCTGAACGATTTGTAATTCTGGTCGGATTCTCAATTAATTGTGTAAAATTAAATTGATCAGTAATTAATTTCAGATTTTTCCTGTCTTTTTTGTCATCCCAATTTACATTGAAGTCTCCTAATATGATAATTTCTTTTTTATGATCACATGTTTTAAGTAAATCCCGCAATTGATCATAAAACTCGTTTGTGGAAGACGGTTTACGGTAGAGACAGATTACAGTCAGTGACATTTCCACAGAAAGAGAAATGTTCACTCCAATGCATTCTAGTGTAATCTTATTGGGCCATACCATTACATTTAAATTTACTCCTGACATATAGCAGTACCCCACCCCCTTTTCCTTGATCTCTGTCTTTTCTAAAAATATTATAGCCTGGTATCAGTACTGCTGAATCTGGCGAGGCACTAGTAAGCCATGTTTCTGATAAACCAAAAAAAAAAAAAAAAAATCAAGATTTGAATCACACATTAAATATTCTAATTGTTCGCGTTTTGATACCATACTGCGCACATTTAAGTGACCTCCGAGCATGCCAGTTTTCTTATAACTTGGATCCCACATAATCCGGGCGTGGTTCAGAGTAGTAAACAATTATGAACGCCTATGCTTCTTGAATACTGGATTTCTGCACGTAGATGTTATGGGGCCTGGTTGAGGTCCAGCAATTGTTGCTATATTAGTACAGTTCTAAAGACTATGCATTTGTCCAAGGTCTATCTTCATTGAGAGCGCTGTTACTGCTTGTGTGTAGCTCTCTCGAACGGACTCCACAAGGCTCACGTCCACTGTGCTGTCACTCGAAGCGACAAACGAGATCCGCCCCGCCGGTGAAGGTCCTTCCACAGGCAGTGCAGGACATGCACACTTTGCACATACAGGGTCTTTGGGTCCACTTGACCCAAGGCGAGTGAAAGTGTGGAAATCATAGGTCCTGTGCACCCTAATTTTCCCTTTCTGCTCTCTGGGCCTGTGAGTGAGTGGAGTGGAGTGGAGTTGAGCCTGACAGAGTTTCAGTGCCTCACAGTCCTGGTAGATACCCTAATTTTGAAATAAGTTAGAATATCTTCTAAAAAAAAAAGTGATGTAATCAGAATATTTAAGAAAAGGGCAAACTGGCATAATAGTGAAATAATATAATGAAAATTATCCAATAAAAAAATGACTTCTTGTTCAGTAACATTCTTTTTCTTCCATTCTGCATTATGTCACAGTGGTGCAAAGCAACATAAATTTGTATTTTAAAGGGTGCTGCAATTTGTATGCAATGTAATTCATCTAAATTTTTAAATGCATGATGTTGCACAAGATTCTTTATAAAATCACAGAAAATGTCCCTTATAGCTTATAATATACAGTAACTGTGACCAACATCAGACTTTATCTGCAATAACTCTGATTTGGATCTTTCTGTCAGTGGAACATTATTATGCTACAGCCCATTTAATTTATTCCATTCTGGCCTCACAATTTTTCTGTACATCTCAGGAATGTAATCAGTCAAGCTCGTCTTGTACAAAAGTAGGTAATGCTTTTTTTATTATTACTATTATTAACTGGCTTTCAAGAGCAGTTGTCAAAAACCAATACAGCAAAATAAAAAGTAACAGCAAGACATCAATAACAGGCCTGTATTTCCTAATGGGATTTCAGACACTGTTTGCACATCTGCTTTGCTGATCATCTTAATATCTTTAAGAAGGTCACTTCACATTTTGAGAAGAAAACCTTGCTCACCCTTACTATTCAATTCTGGGGAACAGAGGGCCCTATCTTCCACCCATCACAATTTTGTAAGCAGTAGGTACACATAGATTCAAGTGATCAGAATGATTACGTTCCAACTGAATTCTATTCAGATTGGAACTGTTCATGTTAATGTGGCTGGAAAATAATAATATGGCTTCCATGGGTGTGCTGGACCCATGGTTGGGGAATCCAGGAAAAAAAACAAACCCATGAGCCAAACATGCTTTATTTTTTTCTTTTTTAATTTCCTGTTCCTGACCGCCAGAGATTGAGTCCTGCTGTTGCCGTGTTTCTGTTCATTTACAGTCAATAAACACAAATCCATTTTTTAAAAATTCAGAATCAAATATCTACAAAGAGTCTAATGTGACAGTTCTGACCAGATAAAGTGAAGTATTGTTCTGTTTACTCCTACGTATAACTAAGATTATGTCAAAAACATACAAACTGTTTTCATTGAAATTTGTTGTACAGGTGAATCAGACAAAAGTTTCTTTAGAGCCTCATTTGGATCCAAGATCATTTTTAACTAGAATGGGCACTCAGACAGTGTCATACCTGCACCTTACATGTTTGACACCATTTCATACAAATTATTTCTTTGTGATTCAGTTACAGCATAATATGTGGTTATGTGTGGTTTTTGACATTTGAGCAATTCTGTCAAAATCAAATTAGGTGTTAATATAACAAATTCCTCAAAATTCTGAATTAGCCTGACCTTACATGGTCAGCCAAAGCCAAACGTCATTTGAGCAATTGAAAGGTGACGTGACTTCATACCAAATTTAATAGTATCCACTGGAGTATATGCAACAAATTCCTTGAAATACTCGTAGATGTTCTAAATAATTTTGATCTGATTCATACCCAATGTCTCAGGTCATGTGTCCAATAATCAGTCTGCAAGAACAATTAGCCTCTGGTCTGCAGATTTGAAGTGATGCGCAGTGGCACGAAGCTCGCTCATGGTACAGGGAGTCCCAAACAGGAAGTGCCAAATGTTGAGTCCACAGTGAAACATAGTGACTACTAATTGGGCCTCCATTTGGAGTGAGATTTCCCACTCCTAAATGACCAATAGCATCATCTACCCCAATGTTGGGCCTGTAGGCGAACTGCAGTGGGTCCAGGGTGTTGCTCACCACGGTGTGGAGGTGAGACAGGACGAGCCATTCCATAGACCTCATGAGGTGGGAGGTCAGGGCAACTAGTCTATAGTGGGCCGGTTCCTTGGCGTGTGATGTTTTGGGAACCGAGACCACACAGGAGGTCTTCCACAGGGTGGAGACCACCCCCAGGCTGAGGCTCATGTTGAAGATGTGGGTGAGGACCTCACAGAGCTCATTGCACAGGTCCTCAGCAGCCTCGGGGGGGATCCCATCAGGTCCTGCTGCTTTCCTCTGCTTCAGCCGCAGTAGCTGGCCTCTCACCTCAGTCGGAGTTACAGTGAGGGGGGAAGGGGGAGGGGGAGCTGAGGTATGAGCTGAGGTCGGCTGGTGCTGAATACAGTCCCAGGGAAGGAAGGATGGGGTCCGTGGTGCAGTGGAGGTGACCGGGGGGTAGAAGGTGGAAGGTCAGAGGGACTGGAAGGCTGGCTGCTGGAGACATGTGGAGAGCCGGGAGCAGGCGGGGGGGCAGGCGTGGAGGAGCCAAAACGGTTAAAGTAGCTGTTTAGCTCCTCTGTGAACCGAGAATCTCCATCTGCAGTCCTGCTGGCACCCTGCCCAAATCCGGAGGTGGTCTTGAGGCATCTCCACACATCTCTGACGTTGTTCCGGGCCAGCTGCTCCTCCATCTTCCTTCCATACTCCTTTCTTGGTTCCATACTCCTTCTTGGGATGTGTCTGAAGATTTGTTTTGCTATTTTTACTAACAGAAAAGCAGCATAGGCTTTCATATTAGTGTTTTTAATAGTAATAACAGGTATATCTGTAACCAGTTCCTCAAAATAGCTATTCCAGATTCATTTAAACTTTCAAGGTCACCCGATCAAAGATCATGTGACCAATCAAAAGGAGATGTCCGATTTCATATTAGTGTTTAATAGTAACCGTGGTGCATTTTTAATCAGTTCCTCAAAAGACACATTCCAAATATCACCAATGGATGGAATGAGGTTTATTATCATTGTCATTACAAGTGCAACAACAACGAGATTACGTTTACACTCCAATTACCTCAGACAATTAATACAGCAATTAATCCACAATTATTTCTTGTTTACCGAATGGCACGCATCAAAATTAAAGACAACACATATACATTTGACATTGTTATGTGCTCTAAACTTGAAGCAGTCCATCATCCGAATTGAGGCAAAGTGGGTGAAGGCCGCAGCAACATGAGTCGTGCCACCGCATAATGCATACAAGCATTATGCCAAAAATTTCACCCAGTCCTGTGACTTTGACTTTTGGAAAATCAAACTGCTTTGTCCTTAGCTGACTGTCAGCCATTCCACCAACTCTGGTCCAATTTGGGTCAAAATAAAGGCTTTGACCCGGTTTCAAGAAATCACAAACAATTGGTATATCACTAGGAGCAAAAATTAAACCAGACACTTGATATTATTTTAATGCCCCACAACAGAAATTACATGAGTGAAGTGATGCGCAGTGGCACGAAGCTCGCTCATGGTACAGGGAGTCCCAAACAGGAAGTGCCAAATGTTGAGTCCACAGTGAAACATAGTGACTACGAATTGGGCCTCCATTTGGAGTGAGATTTCCCACTCCTAAATGACCAATAGGAGAGCAGTGCTGGAATCCCCTCTCCTAAACGACCAATAGGAGAGCAGCGCCTGCGCCATATCAATGTGAGGCTCGGCCACCAACCAATCACAGGCTGAGAGAGAGAGAGAGAGCAGTTATCTGGCCCAAATGTCAAACACTTCCTGGATCCACACTTCCTGAATTGACAGATGAGATCTCATGGAATATCATGGGAGCTCAGTGGCAAGTTCACACTCAATCAATCAATCAATCAATTTTTTTATATAGCGCCAAATCACAACAAACAGTTGCCCCAAGGCGCTTTATATTGTAAGGCAAGGCCATACAATAATTATGTAAAACCCCAACGGTCAAAACGACCCCCTGTGAGCAAGCACTTGGCTACAGTGGGAAGGAAAAACTCCCTTTTAACAGGAAGAAACCTCCAGCAGAACCAGGCTCAGGGAGGGGCAGTCTTCTGCTGGGACTGGTTGGGGCTGAGGGAGAGAACCAGGAAAAAGACATGCTGTGGAGGGGAGCAGAGATCGATCACTAATGATTAAATGCAGAGTGGTGCATACAGAGCAAAAAGAGAAAGAAACAGTGCATCATGGGAACCCCCCAGCAGTCTACGTCTATAGCAGCATAACTAAGGGATGGTTCAGGGTCACCTGATCCAGCCCTAACTATAAGCTTTAGCAAAAAGGAAAGTTTTAAGCCTAATCTTAAAAGTAGAGAGGGTGTCTGTCTCCCTGATCTGAATTGGGAGCTGGTTCCACAGGAGAGGAGCCTGAAAGCTGAAGGCTCTGCCTCCCATTCTACTCTTACAAACCCTAGGAACTACAAGTAAGCCTGCAGTCTGAGAGCGAAGCGCTCTATTGGGGTGATATGGTACTACGAGGTCCCTAAGATAAGATGGGACCTGATTATTCAAAACCTTATAAGTAAGAAGAAGAATTTTAAATTCTATTCTAGAATTAACAGGAAGAGAGGCCAATATGGGTGAGATATGCTCTCTCCTTCTAGTCCCCGTCAGTACTCTAGCTGTAGCATTTTGAATTAACTGAAGGCTTTTTAGGGAACTTTTAGGACAACCTGATAATAATGAATTACAATAGTCCAGCCTAGAGGAAATAAATGCATGAATTAGTTTTTCAGCATCACTCTGAGACAAGACCTTTCTGAGTTTAGAGATATTGCGTAAATGCAAAAAAGCAGTCCTACATATTTGTTTAATATGCGCTTTGAATGACATATCCTGATCAAAAATGACTCCAAGATTTCTCACAGTATTACTAGAGGTCAGGGTAATGCCTTCCAGAGTAAGGATCTGGTTAGACACCATGTTTCTAAGATTTGTGGGGCCAAGTACAATAACTTCAGTTTTATCTGAGTTTAAAAGCAGGAAATTAGAGGTCATCCATGTCTTTATGTCTGTAAGACAATCCTGCAGTTTAGCTAATTGGTGTGTGTCCTCTGGCTTCATGGATAGATAAAGCTGGGTATCATCTGCGTAACAATGAAAATTTAAGCAATACCGTCTAATAATACTGCCTAAGGGAAGCATGTATAAAGTGAACAAAATTGGTCCTAGCACAGAACCTTGAGGAACTCCATAATTAACTTTAGTCTGTGAAGAAGATTCCCCATTTACATGAACAAATTGTAATCTATTAGACAAATATGATTCAAACCACCGCAGCGCAGTGCCTTTAATACCTATGGCATGCTCTAATCTCTGTAATAAAATTTTATGGTCAACAGTATCAAAAGCAGCACTGAGGTCTAACAGAACAAGCACAGAGATGAGTCCACTGTCCGAGGCCATAAGAAGATCATTTGTAACCTTCACTAATGCTGTTTCTGTACTATGATGAATTCTAAAACCTGACTGAAACTCTTCAAATAGACCATTCCTCTGCAGATGATCAGTTAGCTGTTTTACAACTACCCTTTCAAGAATTTCTGAGAGAAAAGGAAGGTTGGAGATTGGCCTATAATTAGCTAAGATAGCTGGGTCAAGTGATGGCTTTTTAAGTAATGGTTTAATTACTGCCACCTTAAAAGCCTGTGGTACATAGCCAACTAACAAAGATAGATTGATCATATTTAAGATCAAAGCATTAAATAATGGTAGGGCTTCCTTGAGCAGCCTGGTAGGAATGGGGTCTAATAAACATGTTGATGGTTTGGATGAAGTAACTAATGAAAATAACTCAGACAGAACAATCGGAGAGAAAGAGTCTAACCAAATACCGGCATCACTGAAAGCAGCCAAAGATAACGATACGTTTTTGGGATGGTTATGAGTAATTTTTTCTCTAATAGTTAAAATTTTGTTAGCAAAGAAAGTCATGAAGTCATTACTAGTTAAAGTTAATGGAATACTCAGCTCAATAGAGCTCTGACTCTTTGTCAGCCTGGCTACAGTAATGAAAAGAAACCTGGGGTTGTTCTTATTTTCTTCAATTAGTGATGAGTAGAAAGATGTCCTAGCTTTACGGAGGGCTTTTTTATAGAGCAACAGACTCTTTATCCAGGCTAAGTGAAGATCTTCTAAATTAGTGAGACGCCATTTCCTCTCCAACTTACGGGTTATCTGCTTTAAGCTACGAGTTTGTGAGTTATACCACGGAGTCAGGCACTTCTGATTTAAAGCTCTCTTTTTTAGAGGAGCTACAGCATCCAAAGTTGTCTTCAATGAGGATGTAAAACTATTGACGAGATACTCTATCTCACTTACAGAGTTTAGGTAGCTACTCTGCACTGTGTTGGTATATGGCATTAGAGAACATAAAGAAGGAATCATATCCTTAAACCTAGTTACAGCGCTTTCTGAAAGACTTCTAGTGTAATGAAACTTATTCCCCACTGCTGGGTAGTCCATCAGAGTAAATGTAAATGTTATTAAGAAATGATCAGACAGAAGGGAGTTTTCAGGGAATACTGTTAAGTCTTCTATTTCCATACCATAAGTCAGAACAAGATCTAAGATATGATTAAAGTGGTGGGTGGACTCATTTACTTTTTGAGCAAAGCCAATTGAGTCTAATAATAGATTAAATGCAGTGTTGAGGCTGTCATTCTCAGCATCTGTGTGGATGTTAAAATTGCCCACTATAATTATCTTATCTGAGCTAAGCACTAAGTCAGACAAAAGGTCTGAAAATTCACAGAGAAACTCACAGTAACGACCAGGTGGACGTGTTGTGTGGGCCGCTGAAGAGGAGGTACTGCTGGCCCACCACCACCAGAGGGCGCCCTGCCTGGAGTGCGGGCTCCAGGCACCAGAGGGCGCTGCCACCTTATGGGAGCAGCCTGGGTGACAGCTGTCACCCATCACTGGACACAGCTGTTCCACTCAGCACGGAGGTATATCAGTAGGACGGCGTCTCCACCTCAGTGCCGAGATATCGCCTTGAGTTTAAGGTAATCCTTCTCTGCACACGTATACCAAAGACTCTGATAAACCTTGCTAAACCTTTTCAGGACAGCTGATTACAGAAAGCAACTTGCTCGGATAAGTACTCACCTTTCCTGCTTCTGTGTAACAAGAGGTGGAGGCGGCTTCGCCCCTCTCCATCTACTGGGTGCGGTCGCATCTCTACCTGTGTGTTTGTGCTCTTTCCCGCCAGCAGTACCGGATCCGACGAGCGAAGGCAGTGGCCACCTGGGAATTCGGGACTTGGCGGTTCCAGTACTTCTGGGTTTCGGTGGCAGAGGAGATCTGGGTGGTTCCGGTTCGACTAGGAAGGACGTCTCCTACCTTCGAGCCTGCCCACACGACACCAGCAGATTTCGGCTTGCACCTCCAAATTATTAATTGTTGTATTAGTTGTGCTCTTTTCACAACAGTAAAACTTGTTCTTTACTTTTCTCCATTGTCCGTTCATTGCGCCCCCTGTTGTGGGTCCGTGTACCTACACTTTCACAACAGGACGATAGATAATAACAAATAAAACTGGTTTTTGGGACTTCCAATTTGGATGGACAAGACTAAGAGTCAAGCTTTCAAATGAATTAAAGCTCTGTCTGGGTTTTTGATTAATTAATAAGCTGGAATGGAAGATTGCTGCTAATCCTCCGCCCCGGCCCGTGCTACGAGCATTCTGACAGTTAGTGTGACTCGGGGGTGTTGACTCATTTAAACTAACATATACCTGTAACCAGGTTTCTGTAAGGCAGAATAAATCAATATGTTGATCAATTATTATATCATTTACCAACAGGGACTTAGAAGAGAGAGACCTAATGTTTAATAGACCACATTTAACTGTTTTAGTCTGTGGTGCAGTTGAAGGTGCTATATATTATTTTTTCTTTTTGAATTTTTATGCTTAAATAGATTTTTGCTGGTTATTGGTAGTCTGGGAGCAGGCACCGTCTCTACGGGGATGGGGTAATGAGGGGATGGCAGGGGGAGAGAAGCTGCAGAGAGGTGTGTAAGACTACAACTCTGCTTCCTGGTCCCAACCCTGGATAGTCACGGTTTGGAGGATTTAAGAAAATTGGCCAGATTTCTAGAAATGAGAGCTGCTCCATCCAAAGTGGGATGGATGCCGTCTCTCCTAACAAGACCAGGTTTTCCCCAGAAGCTTTGCCAATTATCTATGAAGCCCACCTCATTTTTTGCGCACCACTCAGACAGCCAGCAATTCAAGGAGAACATGCGGCTAAACATGTCACTCCCGGTCTGATTGGGGAGGGGCCCAGAGAAAACTACAGAGTCCGACATTGTTTTTCCAAAGTTACACACCGATTTAATGTTAATTTTAGTGACCTCCGATTGGCGTAACCGGGTGTCATTACTGCCGACGTGAATTACAATCTTACCAAATTTACGCTTAGCCTTAGCCAGCAGTTTCAAATTTCCTTCAATGTCGCCTGCTCTGGCCCCCGGAAGACAATTGACTATGGTTGCTGGTGTCGCTAACTTCACATTTCGCAAAACAGAGTCACCAATAGGGGCTTCTGTTTAGGGCTACGCTTCCTCCTCACAGTCACCCAGTCAGCCTGCTTTCCCGGCTGCTCGGGATCTGCCAGGGGGTAACTAACGGCGGCTAAGCTACCTTGGTCCGCACCGACTACAGGGGCCTGGCTAGCTGTAGAATTTTCCACGGTGCGGAGCCGAGTCTCCAATTCGCCCAGCCTGGCCTCCAAAGCTACGAATAAGCTACACTTATTACAAGTACCGTTACTGCTAAAGGAGGCCGAGGAATAACTAAACATTTCACACCCAGAGCAGAAAAGTGCGGGAGAGACAGGAGAAGCCGCCATGCTAAATCGGCTAAGAGCTAGTAGCTACGCTAAGCTAGCAGATTCCTAAAAACACGCAAAGTGAATAATGTGTAAATAATTTAGAGGTGATTCAGCAGAAGGAGTGCTTTAGTTAAGGCACGTAAAGATTACACTGGGAAACAAATCGTAATCTAGATAACTAGATCAATCTAACTGCGCAGATTAAACAGCTAACAGATACAGAAAAACACAGCAGTGCTCCGGAACAGGAAGTGATACAATACCGCAGTGAGAGCCAACCACCAGTAGAGGCAAGCAATCAGTGACCCATATTGACTGCTAGGACTCTCCTGTACAGTAGTTGGCACTGTGTACCACCACAAGAAGTTCTATTCCACCTTAGTAGAAGAAGAAAAATGGTTGGCTAAGATTTTAAACTGAAAACTTTGTTTGAACCACAGACTCCAAATGACACCAGAGTTATATCGGTAAGTAAACGACTGTATTTTATGCCAGAAATGGAGTCCAGGCTGTTAAAAGCGGCAATTCTCATTTAATTTGGGTTGCCTTATACATACGTTTGTGCAGTGATTTTAAATGAGCAAGCAGCTGTTGATTCATGAGATATAACGTGAAGACGCTCAGGCTGAAAGAAATACAGGTAATTTACTCCTCCTCTGCTCTGTATAAAACATAAAGATAAAAGATAAACTTTATTGATCTCACAGAGGAGGAGAAATTCACGTTACGTCAGCTCTTAAAAAAACACACAAGATGGGTGCAAGTAGAGGAAAATGTTCATCAAATAGCGTGTGCAAGGATAAGCAATAATAATAATCCTTGTAACAGTATGACAGATATATATATATACACACCCACACACACACATACATATGTATATATATATATACAGGATTGGGAGGGTTACTTTAAAAATGTATTCCGATACAGTTACTAGTTACCTGTTGAAAAATGTAGTCAGTAACGTAATCCAAGTACCATAATATTAAAGTAATTTAATTTGATTACTTTCAATTACTTCTGGATTACTCCAATATCAAATATGCTAATACAGACAAAATAAACTAAATATAAATAGTCTTGACCACATAGTACAGTTTTTTAAGCAAAAATAAAACTGTTTCTTTTACATGGCATGCTCTGTTTTACTTCACATTATGAATTAAGAGTGCCACAGTATTGTTTTAAACACACCCAGTGTTCATCTGCTAAATTTTTAACTAAAAATGCCAAACAAATGAAGGATAATGAAAACTCAGGCGGTGTGCGGATGAATTTGTAATTAAAAGTGGCTTGCAGAACAATATACAAAACAAAAAATTCTGCTACTTGTTCAGTAAATATAAATTTATCTTACTTTAGTCTTTCACATGGCATTCGCACCATGTTTAACATATCAGTCCACTTATTGAACTTTCAAAATAAGAACAAATGTATAATGAAAACCATTAAGTAAATCCTGTCAGTAAGGAGGCGTGATCACCATTTTAATTCCGGGCAAGTTAGTGATGTGCGTGCATAGAAGTTCAAGAAACAGGTGGAATATGCCGGAAAGCTGCACATGTTGGCAAAACCACAAATGAAGGAACCATGGAGACAATATTTTCTTCCATAAGTAAGTGGTTTTGGTTCTTCTTGTCACTTTGTCTGTGATATTTGGATGATAAACAGCTGTATGTTTCCTGCCGTACCTGTGTCACCCAATGACATGGACTATTAACTCTTCACTTATGTCTAGTTGATATTTTCCACTGCTAGACCAATGTCTAGTAGCGGAATACAGTTACCTTTTTTTGTATATCCTAATTACGTAACGCCGTTACATGTATTTCGTTACTCCCCAAGCCTGCATATATATATATATATATATATATATATATATATATATATATATATATATATATATATATATATATATATATATATATATATATATATATGCATACACGCATATACATATGCACATGTACATATGCATATATATATAAACATGATTAGGATTGAAAAGGAGATAGGAGCAACTTCTTTACAATATGTGGAATGGAGTTTAGGTGTGGTAAGGTGACATTATTGCAGGGATTTGTAAACGAGTTGTTATTGCACGTGATTTGTGGACATATTATTGCATGTGGATATTTCACAGTGTTATTGTACAGTCTGACAGCAGCATGGAGGAACAACCTGCGGTATCGTTTCTCACCAGAAGGCTAAAACCCAGGGCTCTGGCCTTGTGACCAGAGAATCCTTTTGAGCTGTTGGGAGTGAGGTTTACTAACTACATCTGGATAGCGACACCTGCTGTCCTCCATTACACGGTCAACCACGGGGCCTTGTCCTCTCCTTCAGCTCAGAAAACAGGATGTCCAGTAGCAGTCGTTCTTCAGACATCCTGATTAGGTGTCCGGTCCATCTGAGTTGCAAGTGGGTAATCATGACTTCCATAGCCAGTATGCCCACCCACCCTTTAGGACTTCAGTGTTGGTAATTCAGTCTTTCCAGGAAATACCCATCAGTCCACAAAGATGCCGTTGGACCAGGACAGACAGCCGTCAGACATGACGGGCATAAAAAGGTTGACATCTCTAGTTCATATAGAAGAGCGCTACCAGTGCATGTAATTAATATTTTTATAATCTCTTCCGATTAATTTAATTTGTTTCCTACATGTGACCAAAACAGCGCCCCTGTCTGAAACTCAACTGTGTCCAAGAAAGATTAACAGTGACCGTCATGATCAAGAAAACGCATTATTGCCATAGATAATTTATATGAGGTCTTTTAGAAAAGTATCGGACCTTTTTATTTTTTGCAAAAACCTGATGGATTTGAATCACGTGTGCTTGCATGAGCAAACCTTGAACCTTTGTGCGCATGCGTGAATTTTTTCACGCCTGTCGATTGCGTTATTTGCTTGTAAGCAGCCTTTGTGTGAGGATGGGTGTTGTCTCTTGCCATTTTTTCTTTGCAAGGAAATGGTGGAACGACTGGAGCAGCGCGACTGCATCAAATTTTGCCAGAAACTGGGCGACAGCCAGGTGGAAACCATTCAGATTATTCAGACGTCTTTCGGTGACGATGCTATGGGCATCACACAGATTAAGGAGCGGTACAACCGGTTTAAAGACAGCACTTTTTCGGCACATTCCACTGTGACAGAAGATTTTGCCATGAAAAGAGTTGCAGCGAAATTCATACCGATGGCTTTGGCACGAAGCTGATGGTGGAACAAAAGCGCCACCATGTTGAAGCCTCACAGGACATGCTGTAACATGCCCATGCAATTTCGCTGCAATTCTTTTCATGGCCAAATCTTCTGTCACAGTGGCATGTGCCGAAAAAGTGCTGATGTCCACCTCTTCCACAATTTCTTGGATAGTCACACGACGGTCCCACATCACCACAGCGTTCACTTTGGAAATGATCTGGTCATTTCAGCATGTTGATGGCCGCCCGGAGCGCGGCGCGCTCTCCACTGTTGTGCGGCCGTCTTTAAACCGGTTGTACCGCTCCTTAATCTGTGTGATGCTCATAGGATCGTCACCGAAAGCCGTCTGAATAATCCGAATGGTTTCCACCTGGCTGTCACACAGTTTCTGGCAAAATTTGATGCAGTCGCGCTGCTCCAGTCGTTCTGCCATTTCCTTGCAAAGAAAATCGATGAGAGACTACACCCATCCTCAGACAAAGGCTGCTTACAAGCAAATGACGCAACCGACAGGCATGAAAAAATTCATGCATGCGCACGAAGGTTCAAGGTTGGCTCATGCAAGCACGTGATTCAAATCCATCAGGTTTTTGAAAAAAAATATAAAGGTCCGATACTTTTCTAACAGATCTCGTATACCATAATATGTTTTCACATGAGATAATAAGAGCTGTTATCCAGGATACACAAGGACGTAAACAAGGATATATGCCAGTGCTCTGCAACTGGCATATCTTAATGTAACATAGTCATAATTACACTTATACCTGTCGTTTAAATACTGACATATCAAAGCTTTATATGATGTTTGCAGTCTGTGTCAAATATCATGAAGTCAGCACTTTTGGGTCATCAAACTAGCACTTAATTCATTTTTTTTATTCCACTAAAGGCAGTTTCAGGTCGCAGTTCATTTTGTCAGGTCTACAGTATGTTCATGAAACTGTCACACTCAATCTCTCAGGAAAGAAAGGCCTGAGGGAGATTTTGCAAGAGATTTTTTTCCCTTCTCATATAGCCTTGATTTAGATCTTTAATAAACCTATTGCTCCTGCCTGAATGACTACCGTGCCCTCCACCAGCTCTTGATGTCACCCCAGTGAGATATAGTAATTAATAGAAACATTAGTCAAAGTGTTTTAAAATGGGAGAGGAGTAACTTCAAGAACATTTTCAAATGTCCTTCTCCAGCAACCCTGTTGATAGATTCATCCATTTCAGAATCAACACATGGGAGTCCTCTATCACCTGGGAAGACATTTGGCAGGCTCCATAGATAAGCAGAAGCAAGGTTGTGGATAAAATCGAGTATGCGTATGTGAGAGGCATATTATGGGGTTTCTGTTTTCTACTCTATATTGAAAATGAACCTTCCCTTGTTTGATCTTTCTTGGATGTGGGCCACTTGATGCTGTCTTTGGGCTCCAGTCCACGTGTGTTTTAACCTGTGAAAGCCAGAGCAGACCATGGTGGGCCCAGTACTTGAAAATAATATTAACTAGCATGTTAACAGTGGGAATCCATGGGCTCGAGATTGGGTAGTGTTTATAGAATAGGTAGCTAACATTTTTCATGGGTGATAATAAATGTTGCAATGTTTCTATAATGAGTTGGAATGACATGTGAGTCCAGAATGTTTTTAGAACCTTAGACCTCAAACATTGTTAGAAGAAGAACTCAGCCCTTTAATTTCCTGTTAATTTTTTAAATGTTAATTTGCTGTCTTTATGTATTTATAAATTGTTAAGGTTCTTGTTATCATATACACATTATTATTATTATTATTATTATTTTATTGTTACTTTTACTTTACCACAATGGAAATGTTTTCACACTGTTTTGTCATCCATGTAATTTTAGCATAGAATGGAATAGAATAAACTTTCTATTCTATCTAATATTGACAATTATACAATGTACTTAAAATCAACTTTTCACACACACACACACACACACACACACACACACACACACACACACACACACACACACACACACACACACACACACATATATATATTGTTCACAAACCAGTCTAAATCTGTGATAGTGAGCACTTCTCCTTTTGCTGAGATAATCCATCCCACCTCACAGGTGTGCCATATCAAGATGCTGATTAGACACCATGATTAGTGCACAGGTGTGCCTTAGACTGCCCACAATAAAAGGCCACTCATATATATATATATATATATATATATATATATATATATATATATATACACGAGGTCTGTCCGAAAAGTAACTGACCTTTTTATTTTTTTCAAAAACTATATGGATTTGAATCATGTGCGCTTGCATCAGCCAAGCTTGAACCTTCGTGCGCATGCGTGACTTTTTTCACGCCTGTTGGTTGCGTCATTCGCCTGTGGGCAGGCTTTGAGTGAGCACTGGTCCAGCCCCCTTGTTGGATTTTCATTGTCAGGGAAATGGCTGAGCGACTGCCACTTTGCTCCATGAAAATATTTTCAGAAATTGTGACAGATATCCAGGTGGAAACCATTCGGAAAATTCAGACGGCTTTCGGTGAAGAGTCTATCAGCGTCACACAGATTAAGGACCATTACAACTGGATTAAATTCGGCCCACAGCGGCTGAGGGTGCGCCGCGCTCGGAGCAGCCATCGACAGGCTGAAACGACCAGATCATTTCCAAAGGGAAGGCTGTGTTGATCCGGCACGTCGTGTGACTACCAGAGAAATTGCTGAAGAGTTGGACATCAGCACTTTTGCGGCACATTCCACTGTTACAGGAGATTCTGTAATGAAAGACGTGTGGAGGAATTCGTGCGTCGGGACGGAGCCGCTCATGGCGCACAACAAACACCTCCGTGTTGGAAACCATTTGGAAGATTCAGACGGCTTTCGGTGGCTTTTCAGTCGAGTGAGTAGCCGAGAAATTGTGTAACAGCTGGGCATGCCACAACATGTCCTGTGAGACTTCCAACACGTCTATACGCTGATTACCTCGCGCACTGTGCATGTGCAAACACCGGAGAGAGCAAACAGTGATCTCATGTAAAGGCTTGTGTTTTTTTTATTGCGTTTCCTCGCAATAACCTAATATCATATTTAAGTTCATGCCAATCAGCGCACACAGTGAGTGGAATCAGGTGGTGGGAGCCTGAACGTGGACACACACACAGCAGACAACAACAGGATTTACGACAGATGAGCACAGCTGTATGACTCCATATGAAATATAGTTTATTTATACAACAGTGTAAGTAGCAACACCTGTTATGAATGTTTATGTTTTCTTTTTTTACCGTCCTCTCGTGAATCATGTTGCTGTCTGCTGTGTGTGTGTGTGCGCGCGCGCATATGCGTTCAGTCTCCCCCCACCTGATTTCACTCACTGTACTGATAGGCATGAAATAAGTTTTTTTAAAAAGAAAAAAAAAAGCTTCTGTTAAATTTTGCTTCCTGACGTGTGGTTTTTAAATGTACAATGTGAACAGACAGATCGCATCAGAGCATCGGGCCATATAGTGTGAGAACATGAATCGTGCGCTCTGAACTTTTAAACCCTGCGGTTTTGTCGCAGTTTGAGCTGGAGCCAAGTACAACGATTGAAAATATTGTACAGTGTATGCCCAGCTTAACTAACTTTTACTTTCTATTATAAGCCACCCAATTTTCACAGACAGTCAGCACATAAATGCCACAGCAGCACTCTTATTATCCCTGTGCGCTGGCAGTTTGTGGGCCAGTTGGATATGAAACTCCCGGGCTGAACAATGTTCCCAGCACGCCCCTGTATATATATATATATATATATATATATATACATTAGTGTTCAGAATAATAGTAGTGCTATGTGACTAAAAAGATTAATCCAGGTTTTGAGTATATTTCTTATTGTTACATGGGAAACAAGGTACCAGTAGATTCAATAGATTCTCACAAATCCAAAAAGACCAAGCATTCATGATATGCACACTCTTAAGGCTATGAAATTTGGCTTAGTAAAAAACTACGACCAGTAATAGTAGCATATGCTGTTGATGCTACAAACTCAAAGCTGTTATGTTCAAACTGATTTTTTAACAATCCTGTGAATCACTAAACTAGCATTTACTTGTATAACCACAGTTTTTCATGATTTCTTCACATCTCCGAGGCATTTATTTTGTTGGTTTGGACTGCTCGTTGGTCTGCTTGTTTACTAGTGTGCTTGGGGTCATTGTCTTGTTGAAACACCCATTTCAAGGGCATGTCCTCCTCAGCATAAGGCAACATGACCTCTTCAAGTATTCTGACATATCCAAACTGATCCATGATACCTGGTATGCGATATATAGGCCCAACACCATAGTAGGAGAAACATGCCCATATCATGATGCAAACTGTCTATGGCCCTTGGACCCAAAAAGAACAATTTTACTCTCATCAGTCCACAAAGTATTCCTCCATTTCTCTTTAGGCCAGTTGATGTGTTCTTTGGCAAATTGTAACCTCTTCTGCACGTCTTTTATTTAACAGAGGGACTTTGTAGGGGATTCTTGCAAATAAATTAGCTTCACACAGGCGTCTTCTAACTGTCACAGCACTTACAGGTAACTTCAGACTGTCTTTGATCATCCTGGAGCTGATCAGTGGGTGAGCCTTTGGCATTCTGGTTATTCTTCTATCCATTTTGATGGTTGTTTTCCATTTTCTTCCACGCGTCTCTGTTGTTTTTTTGTCCATTTTAAAGCATTGGAGCTCATTGTAGATGAACACCCTATAATTTTTTGCACCTGCGTATAAGTTTTCCCCTCTCCAATCAACTTTTTAATCAAACTACGCTGTTCTTCTGAACAATGTCTTGAATGTCCCATTTTCCTCAGGCTTTCAAAGAGAAAAGCATGTTCAACAAGTGCTGGCTTCATCCTTAAATAGGGGACACCTGATTCCCACCTGTTTGTTCCACAAAATTGACAAACTCACTGACTGAATGCCACACTACTATTATTGTGAACACCCCCTTTTCTACTTTTTTTTACTAATAGCCCAATTTCAATGCCTTAAGAGTGTGCATATCATGAATGCTTGGTCTTGTTGGATTTGTGAGAATCTACTGAATCTACTGGTACCTTGTTTACCATGTAACAATAAGAAATATTCTCAAAACCTGGCCTCAGAGAGATTTGGCTTGTTAGAGAAACATAACACCAAGCTCACTTCATGCACTAGGAACCACAGGGTTACCAAAATACACACACTGCGTCAAGAGCTTCGGACCCTCAAGAAGCAGTACAAGAAAGCTGCTGATGAAGAGAAGCACGCATTAGCAGAATTGCAAAACATCCTGCGGAGGAAGCTGATGACTCTTTACAAAGCAGAGTGGCACAGGACGAGGGGAAGAAAGAAAGCCAAGAAGCGAGCAGCTTTTAGTGCCAATCCCTTTGGTTTCGTGAAACAACTGTCGGTGGAAAGGCACAGTGGGCGTCTTCAGTGCTAAAAAGAAGAAGTGAATCGCTTCCTCCAGGACAGCTTCAGCGATCCAATAAGGGAACAAGACCTGGCTAATTCCTATACCACACAAGTTGGTTGAGCTGGCGCTACACCGCCATCACGCACGCCCCCAGTAAGATCAAGGACCTTTTCCTGGATTACTACAAAAATTTCAGGCTGAGGGTCACTTCAGAGTCATAAACATCAGATTGGCATCGTCTTGGAAAAGGGATCATAACACGCTGTATCATCTCTGTCATCCTTTTTGCCCTTGCCATGACTAAGGTGGTGAAGTCTGCAGAAGTGGAATGCAGAGGACCCCTGACCAAGTCGGGTGTACGGCAGCCCCCGATAAGAGCCTACATGGATGACCTGACTGTCACTACAACAACGGTTCCAGGGAGTAGATGGATCCTTCGAGGACTTGAGAGATTCATCAGCTGGGCACGGATGAGTTTCAAGCCCTCTAAGTCAAGGTCCATGGTGTTGAAGAAGGGTAAGTTGATTAACAAATTGCAGTTTACCATCTCAGGAATTGTCATTCCATCCATCATTGAACAGGTGAGCAGGGCGGTAGGACTCTGGCAGCAAGGAGCATGGATGAAGTGGGAGAGTACACTGCAGCGCAGGATCACCTGGGCAAACATCATACAGGCAGATTCTTCCGCATCTGATTCCTGGTGCAAGCAGTCTACAATGCCCTGCCAAGCCCAACGAACCTTCATGCCTGGAGGAAGAACGAAACATCTTCCTGCCCACTCTGCTCTGGAAGAGGCTCATTAGAGCATATTCTCAGCAGCTGCCCAAAGCCCTGGCGGATGGTCGTTACCGGTGGCGCCATGACCAGGTACTCAAATCAGTTACTGAGAGCCTAGCCTCAACTATTAACATTTGTGGGCAGCACCACTCTAAGGGGAAGGAAGTCACTTTCATCAGAGCAGGAGAAAAACCCCAGGCACAGGCCTCCTCCACACAGCTTCTAACTGGCAGCTGCAAGCTGATCTTGGAAAGCAGTTGAAGTTCCCACAGCACATTGCCATAACATCACTACGACAAGACTTGATCGTCACCTCCGAAGCTTGCTGGAACTCACAGTGCTCTGCAAAGAGCACATAGAGGGAGCAAACAAAAGGAAACGGGCCAAGTATCAAGAGCTGGTGGACCAGTGCAGGAACCAAGGCTGGAGGACCTACTACGAACCTGTAGATGGTGGCTGTAGAGTGTTTGCAGGACACTCACTCGGCAAAGTTCTCAGTCAGCTGGACATCACAGAAGCGGCCAAGAAGAAGGCCATACATGCTGCAAGCGAGGCTGCAGAGAAAGCCACCAGGTGGCTATGGTTGAAAAGGGCAGATCCATGGATTGCTGCTGGGACACAAGCCAGGGTCTGATAAACCCTGGCTGGGTCACCTGGGTGAGGGTGTCTGATGTTGTGACACCCAAAACACTCGATGATCCCAGGATACATCACTGATGAAGTGTCCCAGTGCATCCAGGAGATGTTTCTTGCTCAGCTCATATATATATATATATATATATATATATATATATATATATATATATATATATATATATATATATATATATATATATATATATATATATACGAGGTCTATTAGAAAAGTATCCGACCTTATTATTTTTTTCAAAAACCATATGGATTTGAATCACGTGTGATTACATCAGACATGCTTGAACCCTCGTGGGCATGCGAGAGTTTTTTCACGCCTGTCGGTTACGTCATTCGCCTGTGGGCAATCTTTGAGTGAGGAGTGGCCCACCCTCTCGTCGATTTTTTCATTGTTTAGGAATGGCTCAGAGACTGCTGCTTTGTTTGATCAAAGTTTTTTCAAAAGTGTAAGGCACAACTGAGTGGACACCATTCGATAAATTCAGCTGGTTTTCGGTAAAAATTTTAACGGCTGATGAGAGATTTTGGTCTGGTAGTGTCGCCGTAAGGACGGCCCACGGCGCATGACGGCGATCTGTGCTTTGAGGCGGCAGCGTCTCGCCATTTCAAGTTGAAAACTTCCACATTTCAGGCTCTGTTGACCCAGTAAGTCATCAGAGAACAGAGAACTTTCAGAAGAAGTCGGCATGAGGAGTTTATTCGGACATTCCATTGTTAACGGACATTTTGTAATGAAAGAACGTGCGGGCAGAGTCGCATGTCGGGCCAGACCCGACCGCAGGGGGTCGCAATAGGAAAAACACCTCCGTTGGAAACCTTAACGGGCAAGTTGGAACATGCCCAAGCTGTTAAACAATTTCTCAGTTACTCACTTGCTGAAAGCCATCAAAAGCCGCCTGAATTTTACAAATGGTTTTCAACACGGAGGTGTTTTTCCTGTTGCGGCGCACACAGATTCACCGAGTCGTCACGGAAACGACTCGGCAAATTTGCGCGCACGTCTTTCATTAAAAAATGTCCTTAAACAGTGGAATGTCCACATAAAGTCCTCATGCCGGCCTCTTCTGAATCTTCTCTGTTCTCTCACGACATCCTGGGTCAACAGAGCCTTAAATTAGGATGTTTTTAGGTCGAAACAGGCCGACTACGGCGCCTGGAAGCGCTGCATGACGTCCCGCTCTGTGGGAAGTCCTTACAGCGACAGAAACACCCCATAATCTCTCATCAGCCGTTAAACTTTTCACCGAAAACCAGCTGAATTTCTCGAATAATGTCCACTCGGATATTCCTCACAGGTCCAGAAAAAAGTTTGATAAAGCAACGCGCGCTGTCTCGAGCAGCGTGTGAAACAAAGGAATTCAGCCGAGAGGGCGGGACCACATCTCACTCAAGGCCTGCCCACAGGGAAATGACGTCACTGACACGTGAAAAAACTCACGCATGCGCGCGAGGGTTCAAGCATGATTGGTGTAATCGCATGTCATTCAAATCCATATAGTTTTTTTTTTTTTTTATAAAACTGCCGGTTAGTTTTATAAGATACCTCGTGTATATGTATATATATATATATATATATATATATATATATATATATATATATATATATATATATATATATATATATATATATTAGAGATGAGCGAATACACCAATATCTTTATCTGTTCAACGATCTAAATTATTTGTATCTGTAACTGTACTAGTACTGGGCGTGGCCTAAACTGGAAGTGGGTGTGGTTTAGCTCCAAATGACTAGGGCTTAAATCAGTACATTATTTTAACTCTGAAATTGATATGGTTTGATCAGAAGTTGCTACATTTGTTGTTTATTTGAAAACTATTTACAGAACAGCCTTCAAATCAATGTTTTTGATCACAAAAGTAAGAAAACTATTTACAGAACAAGTTTTTATGAACTCAGAACATGAATATTCTTAAGTCTATGAATGAATATTTACAGAACAGCCTAAGAATTGAGATTCGATGTTTTTGATCAAAATCATAAAGGAACTACGTATTTTACAGAACAAGTTTTTTTTATAAACTCAGAACATGAATATTCTTAAGTGTATGAATGAGTAACAGAACAGCCTCAGAATTGACATTCAGTGTAGTAGGAAATTATGAACTCTTAACTATGCATGAACAAGAGTTGCCATACTCAACACAACTTCCTTTTTTTTATTTTATGATCAAATTGTGATTTTTTTCAATTATTTATTTTTACTACCTAACGTTCTTGGCATTTTTTTCCCACATGAAGTTAAACAATATTGATTAAGGTGTGTCTGTGTGTGTGTGCATGTGTGTCTGTGTGTGCATGTGTGTGTGACTGTGTGAGAGGGAGAGAGAGAGGTTGTTTGACTGACCAGTTTATTTTTATGAACTGCAGTGAGAAAGTGTCACATACTGCATGCAGCCATATTCAATAAAAATATTATATAGGCTACTTTGTGTGTTCAGCTATATGTGTGTATGTGTGCAAGTAGTCTGTAAGACTGTTTATTGTTTAATGATCTGTGTGAACTTTTTTCATGCAAACACCCAGTGATGGCAAAGTTGCACGTAAAGTTTTCAAACTGACTTTATATCACTAACAAAATGAAGAGCAAGCAAACAGTTAAAAAAAAAAACCCGACCAGAGTGGAGGCAGTGACCGACGTGATATGAGCCGTTTTTAGCTCTGTCTTGTCAAATGCACTGCGTACGATATGAAACAAGCTCACCAAGTAACTTTAAATATCATACAAACTGAAAAAGAGGTGAGCTGAAGAAAATTTAGGTAGAATCAAGCCAAGCACAGAGTGTGTGTGTGTGTGTGTGTGTGTGAGAAGTTGCAGAGAGACATGTCTGTGTAGGGACAGGCGGGCGCTGTGTGTGACTGGCCAATCACAGAGTGTGAAGACAGTCAGTTAGCCAATGAGAATTTTCCTTCAGGACGAGCACAGATATTGATGAGTTTTATTTGTAACATGCTCATCATCAAAAATGCTTTATCCGTACCGGATATATATATATATATATATATATATATACGAGGTCTGTCAATAAAGTAACGGTCCTTTTTATTTTTTCAAAAACTATATGGATTTCATTCATATGTTTTTACGTCAGACATGCTTGAACCCTCGTGCGCATGCGTGAGTTTTTCCACGCCTGTCGGTGACGTCATTCGCCTGTGAGCACTCCTTGTGGGAGGAGTCGTCCAGCCCAAAATTTTTTCTAAACCTGTGAGACACATCGAAGTGGACACGGTTCGAAAAATTAAGCTGGTTTTCAGTGAACATTTTAACGGCTGATGAGAGATTTTGAGGTGATTCTGTCGCTTTAAGGACTTCCCACGGTGCGAGACGTCGCTCAGCGCTCTCAGCCGCCGTCGTCAGCCTGTTCAAGCTGAAAATCTCCACATTTCAGGCTCTATTGATCCAGGACATCGTGAGAGAACAGAGAAGTTTCAGAAGAAGTCGGTTTTAGCATTTTATCCGGATATTCCACTGTTAAAGGAGATTTTTTTAATGAAAGACGTGCGGACGGGTCCGCGCGTCGGCTCGCAGCCGCCGCGACGCTCCGCCACAGGAAAAGCACCTCTGTTGAAAGCCTTAAGGACAAGTTGGAACATGTCCTGCTGTTAAACAATTTCTCATATACTCACTCCACTGAAAGCCATCAAAAGCCGCCTGGATTTTACAAATGGTTATCAACACGGAGGTGTTTTTCCTGTGCCGCCGCACCGCGTCGGCTGCGTCCCGACGCGCGGACCCGTCCGCACGTCTTTCATTAAAAAAATCTCCTTTAACAGTGGAATATCCGGATAAAAACATATGAATGAAATCCATATAGTTTTTGAAAAAAATAAAAAGGACCGTTACTTTATTGACAGCCCTCGTATATATATATATATATATATATATATATATATATATATATATATATTAGAGATGAGCGAATACACCAATATCTTTATCTGTTCAACGATCTAAAAAAGATATAGTTTGTTGAACTTCTGATGCTAATTGACAAAATATTACAGGCATGTGGCTGATCTGGGTTATTTGCAATTTTCAAAAGTCAACAACAAATACAATTTGTTTTTCTAAAATATAACAAAAAAGAAATGTCAATATTTTTTAACTGCTGCTTCAGTTCTCATTAAACATGTCTTAGGTCTGTAACAGGTTTTATTCAATTCGTCATTAATTTAGGTAATCTGAAACCTATTAACTCGGTTTTAAAATCAATATTAACAAACTAAAACTAGAAGCACTTGGAAACCGCAAACCTCCACCAAGGCCATACGTTCACTGATTTCACATGGAATACCCTTTGGCAAAGAGACTTATTCCACGTCGTTTCACGCATCTACTGTCATGTTTCAAATTCAGTGGTTAAACCCTTAGATCTTCAGCAAATGTATATATAAAGAGAAACTGCATGAACTACACAAGTTTTTCTTTTTTTATTTTCTAATAAGTTTATTCAATAAGGAGAACCAAATGCTAAATTACTGTTGTGTTGTAACTTAATTTTTGTTCAGCCTTTGTGACCCGTCTTCATGAAATTAGATGCAAAAATGTTGAAATTGGCCCTATCCTGCAATGATAAAAATCCTTAAAAAAATGACTGGATCCGGAACGTGTTCCAGATCATTACCAAAATTTAATGACTTCTAAGTTAGGCCAAGATACACCCCTGGTAAAAATGTCATTAAAATCCCTTAAGAATTTTTTGAGTAATCCTGCTAACAAACTAACCAACCGACCAACAAACAAACAGACACAACCGAAAACATAACCTCCTTGGCGCACGTAATTAACTAACAAGATTAGTCACTGCTCTTGCAGTTTGAAAACCAGACTCTTCAAAATAATGATTTTAAGTTTCAAATGAACATTCAGCTGTCGGGCAACCATTACTGTGGAGCCCTCTCATTTCTTTATTGTGGGCCTACTGTGCTGTGGCATTCCCTTAGTTCTCATTATTTTTTGAGCCCTAACTTTCTAGACACGCTTTATCTTTTTCAGTGTCAAAGACCTTTGCAACTTATATGCTGCGAGTTCCTCTTCAGTGGCTTTGATTTGTTTTTTCTCTCCCTTTTCTATTTGGAAGGTCTCTCTCATTCCCCTTATAAGTGCTTCATTTATAGGCCTGCTATGTCAATGCCATTATTTCCATTTAAGAAATAAATCTATATTATGTTATTTACATATGTTTCCATGCAGTTGTTATTACAAATGCTTTACGTTATCAGTATAAAAAACCCAAACAAACAAACCAAAAATACAAGTAAAATACAATAATTTTTAAATTTAAGATTAGTAAAATCTTTCGTGTCCAGGACATCTGTAGTTGGAGATACCCAAGGGGAAACCTGATTTTCGCTTGGGTACGGCAGATAAATGGTTACTTTCGATTGGATTGGTTGTCTGTCTGGGTAGTTGCCATCCTTTAGTGTGGCAGATACAGTGACTACGTTTACATGCAGCCAATAACCCTTTCATAACCCTTTCATAAGCAGAATATTAGCAATAACCTGGTTGTGCATGGCCATGTAAACACCCGCAAAAACCAGAATATGCTCATATTCCAGTTTTTAAAAACCCGAATATGACCCCTGGGTTACTCCTTTTCTAACCCGAATATCAGGTCATATAAACGCGCATCGGGATATCCCCATAGAAAGGAACATTATTTTGTGTTCTGCACATGTCCTATCCGCAAGGAATCTTGGTCTTTTGAGTATGGCAAGTACTTGTATGTGGCGCGCGCAACCCACCAGACACTACAGAAGCAGAGGTAAACAGTGCATTGTGTTCTGCGTCCTTATCAGGTGGGCCGGTCGCGGCACCAGTCGGCATCACCGCGATTGCTCGCACTGCCTCTGATGTGCTTACTGAGTCTGCGGGCTCGGTAAACGCCGCAGCGGGCCACTCACACCGCCCCCCTCTCTGCTGTGCGGAGCTGCGCCAACTCTGGCAACAGGTCCAGAGACTACGCTCGCTGTTTTGATGCCGAGCGCTCTGGCATCCCGCAAAGATAGATTTCTTGCGGAAAAATTCACAGCGCCGCAGGGTCTCGGTAACCGTAGCCACAGAGCTCCGTGGCCATGACTTGGATTCTTTGCGGGTCCCGCATCCGTACCCTCGGAGGCAGTGAGCGAAGGGAGAGCATGCGCATTGTGTTCTGCATGTCTCTGTTTATAATCTTCTCGCCCAGAAGAAAAAAGGGAGTGTTTACACAGGAGAGAAAATGTTAATGCCTGTTTGAGAAAAGTGTATAAAGTGTGTAGTGAGGGGTTTTACAGCCTTAAAACATCTATAATAATTGTAAAAACTAACGCTGACTACTACACGGATTTCGCCTATTGTGGGTTATTTTTAGAACGTAACTCCCACAATAAACGAGGGACCACTGTACGTCATTAGTATTGTGAAAGACATGAATATAGTCTTTTATTGACGGTAGAAAGTACCGAGATAGCAACATTCACAAGAAGGTGGCCGAAAAGTTATGCAAAGCAGGATCTGCACGAACACCAGACCAAATCAAACACCGGTGGAAGACGTGCGTCGCTGTTTAGATGGGGATATTCCACATGATACCAATGACCATGTATACAGGAGTAACTCTGTCTGCTTAAGCATGTAAACGGGTTAATCCCATTGATTCAGAAACCGGAATACCACAAACCACAAACCCTTTCTGGTGATGGAAGATCTCAACCTGCTGAGGCACACCTCATGTTTAGATGAACATGGTCATGGGCACAAGTATTTTTGGTGTTTATACAACGTCACACTGGGTGTGAAAATTACTGCTGCTTTGGTTGCACACTGGCAGTGATATTTGTAGTGAATTGTGTTGTGCCTCGCACAGGGTGTAAGTTAGGTCAATTTCATTTTTATATGGCATATTGTCTGTATTTTAAAATGATTGATACCCTTGTGAGGCACCATGGGGTACAGTGGCGGTTCTGCAACAAATTACTTCCCGGGCAAGACACCCTCCGAGCCCCCCCCCACCCCCCCAAAAAAATTTTGCACACAGTCATTTTTTAGAATTATTTTATGATTAATATTTTAGAAGTGCTTCTGAAATTGCAATGAAACTGACATCAAAAGACTGCAGGCTACAATATAACTTTAAAACAAAACACCCATGAATTGCAAATTTGAATAAACGGTTCCTTACATGCTAAATGTCTGTCATTAACGACTTTATTAATCTGCCATTCAGGGAGGAACAATTAGCTCTTTTATTAAGGTGCATATTTGTCTCAACATTTCGCTAAATATTTAGCTTGATGTTTGTACATATTAGGCTAAATACTAAAAACTAATCTGCAAAAGTTTTAGATATTGTCACCTTCTTAAAATTGGAAGCACTCGGAGAGCGCAAACCTCCGCCAAGGCCATAGGGTCACTGATGTCACATGGAATACCCTTTGGCAAAGAGACTTATTCCACGTTGTTTCATGCATCGACCATCATGTTTCAGATTCAGTGGTTAACCCTCTGGGGTCAGAACGAATTTTTTGGACAGTTCACTAGCCTGGCATAAATTATTATTATTGCTGAAAGGAAAAAGTAAAGCGGAAATTATTTTCCACACACATTTATTCAAAACACACAGCAAAGTATAATAAACAACTGTTTTGACACTTTCTAAAGGTAATTTGGGCTCTTGTATGAAAGACTGTACAACAAAAAGGTTCAAACAAACACAAATGCACATTTTGAACAATATATACAGAATGGTCTATGAGTTTTGTTTGTCTTCATCTCAAAGAAATTTCTGTCTGCTATTACACAAAGGTCACATCACAAACTTCTACTATGAAGTTGACTGTGTGTTTATTCTCTCCTGCTGTGAAAGCAACACTTTGAGGCTCATTCCGTTTGAGGAGCAGCTCCCCCCCTCGCTCCATTAATATGGCAAACAGTGCTTTACGCGGGAGCGAGAGAGCTTACCAACAGGCTTATCCAGTAACATTCACAGGCCTGATACTCATTCACTGTTTGAGCACGTGAGATTGTATGAGAGGCTCTCCGTCTGCTCACTTTCACTTTCTCTGGGCGTAATGGTGCAGGGCGCATTGGAACACGGCCAATTCAAATGGGCCAACTAGTAACACATCACTCCTAAAAACAATCTTTGGTGTGTCACGTGAGGTGAATCTGCCCTACGGTTGGATTTTGGAAAACCATGTGACAGTGAACCAATTCCGATTGAACACTCACATTGCTCACGTCATCCCACAGCTTCTATGAGGAGTACAAAGATGGTGGCTCGAAAGTCCGCGGAGTTAACTTTTCAGCAAAAAAAGTAAGTTTCTATCTCATATCATTGAAAAATTATTTAGAATTTAGTAAAGCTTGGTCTCAGCCATCATATACAACGGCATCAGCCCCAGAGGGTTAAACCCTTAGATCTTCAGCAAATGTATTTGTAAAGAGAAACTGCATGAACTACACAAGTTTTTTTTTAATTTTCTAATAACAAGTTTATTCAATAAGGAGAACCAAATGCTAAATTATTGTTGTGTTGTAACTTAATTTTTGTTCAGCCTTTGTGACCCATCTTCATGAAATTAGATGCAAAAATGTTGAAATTGGCCCTATCCTGCAATGATAAAGAATCCATAAAAAAAATTACTGGATCCGGATCGTGTTCCGGATCATTACCAAAATTTAATGACTTCTAACTTAGGCCAAGATACACCCCTGGTAAAAATTTCATTGAAATCCGTTGAGGATTTTTTGAGTAATCCTGCTAACAATCCAACCAACCAACCAACCAACCAACAAACAAATGAACGTGACCAAAAACATAACTCCTTGGCGGAGGTAAATAATGGCCTTAGTCATGTTTTGGAAAATATGACTTAGGCCATTATTTTAGGAAGGTGACGATATGACAGAAATTTGATAATGTAGTATTTGCCTTTTTTTTTTCTCCCTAATTTTTGGTCTTCATCTGTGAACCAAAATAAAATCTAAGCTGAAATGTTACTAGCATTCCCATGCCAATGAAATCAAATGTGATTCTTTTTCTCCATCAAATAAACCAGTTAATTATGAAGATAAGCCTTATTATTATTATTATTATTATTTTCAGTGTACATGATAACAAAAAGAGCTGCCAGCTGCTGGAAAATTTTTTGTAAAAACAACCACTCTTGCAGGCACACAAAAAAGGGCCAGATTTTTCCATGAGTGGGCAGTTTGTCTCTCTGGTGACATTCAAACCCAGTCTTACATCTTGTCTGTCTGCTTTCAAAGCCTGCCTGTCTTGTTTGCTGGATGATCCGCAGACCGCACGGGAGGAGAGCGCTTGTCCACGGCTTCCTGCCTCACACGGAGAGGATTCGGCTGCGCCCAGCTCGGGATGCAGCCAAATCCTCTCCGTGTGAGGCAGGACATTTCACACAATTCAGAAAAACGTGCAGGAATTACAGACCTGTATAATATTATGAATGAGATGTGCGTTATTTGGAAGAAAGTTGAGGTGTAACTGACTTTAGCCTGCAACCCCCCCTCCCCACCTTGTCCCTTCCATTACAAAGAGGTGAACTGTCCCCCGAGCACCCCTCCTCTTTCTTTCACCTTCTCCCTGCTTCTGTGAACTCTGACAGCAAACAGGGGCACCTGCAGCTGACTGCAGGGGGTGCCAATTTGCTAATTCTACACACAGTGACAAGAAAACCATTTGGCGGTGGAGATTTTTTTCAGTGCTCGTGCCCACGGTGCTGCCCCACCATGAATGCCGCCCCGGGCGGCGGCTGGCATTGCCTGTACTAAAAAATGCCACTGATAACTTGTGTTGTGATGTGGCACTATATGAATAAACTGAATTGACATGATGGTACATAAGGCTCCAGACCTTCCAGAACATGATCACACACAAGCACTCAGTGTTTTATAGCTATATAACAGGCACAAGTAGGCACTGCAGTGAAATCTAGTCCTTACCCTTATTGAAGCAATACTATGGCCATCTACCATCATCTTGGTCACAACTGTAATAGTTGCATTTTGAACAATTTGGTTGCTTCTTATATGATGATGTGGCACCCAGAAAAAAAAAAAAAAAAAAAAAAATTACAGGAATCAAATGCCTGATTTAATGTCTCTGCGTGGACTGGCTGGATTGATTGAATCTTTGTAGTATGTCACAAATAAGAAGGTATTTTTGTGCTTTCTTTAATACTTATCTAAATTCTCTTATAAATCTTTTCCCACAGATATTTTGCATTTAAACGTCTCCCTCATATGTTGCGAGTTAAGTTCTTTCATTTACAGTGTTTTTCTTTCTCCAGTTAGAAGCCTACCATCCTACCATCTTCTGGCTGTGTCTCTTTTGTGCTGATGTATGCCTCACCACTCTTCTTTTTCAATCATCCCTTTCTGCAGACTATTTTTTAAAACTTACTTTCCACAACTTCTATCCTGATAGCTTTTATTTGATTGTTTTTATTTATTTATTTATTTATTTGTTTTGCAAGAAGAAGGCTCCCCTTATTTTCTGGATGTTCATCTTTTTCTTTAAGGTAGGACTTTCTTATAACCATGCCATCTCTTCATATTCTATCTCACAGTTGCACTTTTCCACACACATTTCAGCTCTTTGAGTGATTAAGTGCCTTTTTCTACATATGTTGAGCCGAATGTTCCTATGGCAGTTTTTTCTCTTTCATTTCCCATGAATTCCTTCTCCAAATGAAAGGCATTTCAAGCCTCAGTCATGTGTTCAGACTGTGAAAAACCTCTGTCTCTGGCCGTCCTGTGCTTTTCCACCTCCAACCCATGTCTCAGTTTTTTGATGACACCCTCTACAGTCACGTCCTTGAAGAGTTCCTCCACAGAGCAGGTTTTTTTCCTAGCTTCTGATTCTGCCTATTTCTCTAGCACTTTCCAAGGTTACAGGACAGTTAATCTGATAAAGTAGAATGTTTTCATGTCTGATCTGCAGAGTTACAAATGAGAGATAATCAGAGTCTGCAAACTGGGCCTGCAGGTTTCTGAACACTGCTGGTGCTGAATATATTCATCCATATTCTAGAACAAAAGGAAATATTAATTTAATAGCACATTCATGGAGTAATCTCTTTAAGCTGACTCAAAGAACTTCTACAAATGTATCTTTTGAAAGCTCCACTCTACATGTACATATATTGAGCCAGGCAGTTTTTCAGCGATCCCTTCCAAAAAAAAAAAAAAAAAAAAGACCTATTCATTGTGATGTATCTGACATAATGGTCAATGCTTCATAAAAATCAAATCCTAGCTTTCAGTCCCACAGCAGGTAACTCAGTGGGATAGGACTTCGGTTAATAAATCAGTAAAAGCAAGACCTAGTCTTTCTCTTTCTGATTTCATTTCCCTTCTCTACAGTACAGGTGTGGAAGTTTCAAAATCAAATATTCACAGATATGATGATACAACTGTGGAGTCCAAAGGGGCTGTAGTAACATACTTTTCCGAACATGTTGGGTGTGATGTGCTAAAGGCTTGCAAGTGTAAAAACATGTGCAAACACATTAGCTCTTGCAAATAAAATAAAATAAATAAATAATAAAAACAGCAGGCATATTTACTAATGGTGCACACTGAGTATACATTCTTCCATTCATTTTCTATACCTGCTTATTCCAATTAAGGGTCATGGAGGGATTGAAGCCTATCCCAGCAGCCATTGGATGAGAGGCAGGGTACACCCTGGACAGGCCATCAGTCCATCGCAGGGCACACTGAAGAAAGAATCTGTCAAATGAGCTAAACAGCACATATTGTCCATTTAACACATTTGCCTTCTTTAAAATGCAGTTTAAGGTGGATTGACAAATGTGTGCAAAATTGTGTGTGTTGAACATACAGCTGGGTGAGGTTTGCACAGAAAATATGATTTATCAAGTCAAAACAATTTCAGGAGTTAAGATTGCGGAGCAATTTTGCACGTTTGAAAACTTACCGAGTGTTGCACGATCAGTGCAGACATGAAAAAAATCAGATTCATTTCTTCTGAGCTGTTTGAGTATGCATTTCTTTATTTTCACTCAATAATCGTCTTTAACACCACAATTACACATTAATTTATAGTGGCCTATTTTTAACAGAACAAAACATCCACTAGCTGGATAAAACTGTGACATTCATCATGTCTTTCTATGTTGTAGAAATATAAGTATCAAGTTCTATATATTCCTGATCAGCACAAATCACGTGCACAACCATGCATGAGAGCTGACAGCAGTCAGCTCCACAGTCTCTGGTCAGCACCCTGGACAGCTCTGTGAATACGAAGAACAAGAGCCAACATATACAGGGCATCCAGAACGTATTCACAGCGCTTCACTTTTTCAACATTTTCTTATGTTAAAGTCTTATTCTAAAATGGATGAAAATAAATTTTTTTCCCCTCAAAATTCTACACACAATACCACATAATGACAATGTGAAAAAAGTTTTTTTTAGATTTTGCAGATTTACTAAAACAAACAAACAACAACAACAACAAAAGCAAACAAAACTAAGAAATCAGATGTACCTAAGTATTCACAGCCTTTGCCATGAAGCTCAAAATTGAGCTCAGCTGCATCATGTTTCCACTTATCATCCTTGACATGTTTCTGCAGCTTAATTGGAGTCCACCTGGGGTGAATTCAGTTGATTGGACATGATTTGGAAAGGCACACACCTGTGTGCATCTAAGGTCCCACAGTTGAACGTGCATGTCAGAGCACAAACCAAGCATGAAGTCAAAGGAATTGTCTGTAGACCTCTGAGACAGGACTGTCTTGATGCCGAAATCTGGGGAAGGGAACAGAAACATTTCTGCTGCTTTGAAGGTCCCAGTGAGCACAGTGGCCTCTATCATCAGAAAATGGAAGAAGTTCAGATGCACCAGGACTCTTCGTAGAGCTGGCTGTCCGTCTAATCTGAGCAATCGGGGAGAAAAGGGCCTTAGTCAGGGAGGTGGCCAAGAACTCGATTGTCATTCTGTCAGAGCTCCAGCAATCCTCTGTGGAGAGAGGAGAACCTTTCAGAAGGGCAACCATCTCTGCAGCAATCCACCAATCAGATCTACACTCAACAAAAATATAAATGCAACACTTTTGGTTTTGCTCCCATTTTGTATGAGATGAACTCAAAGATCTAAAACTTTTTCCACATACACAATATCACCATTTCCCTCAAATATTGTTCACAAACCAGTCTAAATCTGTGATAGTGAGCACTTCTCCTTTGCTGAGATAATCCATCCCACCTCACAGGTGTGCCATATCAAGATGTTGATTAGACACCATGATTAGTGCACAGGTGTGCCTTAGACTGTCCACAATAAAAGGCCACTCTGAAAGGTGCAGTTTTGTTTTATTGGGGGGGGATACCAGTCAGTATCTGGTGTGACCACCATTTGCCTCATGCAGTGCAACACATCTCCTTCACATAGAGTTGATCAGGTTGTCAATTGTGGCCTCTGGAATGTTGGTCCACTCCTCTTCAATGGCTGTGCGAAGTTGCTGGATATTGGCAGGAACTGGTACACGCTGTCGTATACGCCAGTCCAGAGCATCCCAAACATGCTCAATGGGTGACATGTCCGGTGAGTATGCCGGCCATGCAAGAACTGGGACATTTTCAGCTTCCAAGAATTGTGTACAGATCCTTGCAACATGGGACGGTGCATTATCCTGCTGCAACATGAGGTGATGTTCTTGGATGTATGGCACAACAATGGGCCTCAGGATCTCATCACGGTATCTCTGTGCATTCAAAATGCCATCAATAAAATGCACCTGCGTTCTTCGTCCATAACAGATGCATGCCCTTACCATAACCCCACCGCCACCATGGGCCACTCAATCCACAACATTGACATCAGAAAACCGCTCACCCACACGATGCCACACACGCTGTCTGCCATCTGCCCTGGACAGTGTGAACCGGGATTCATCCGTGAAGAGAACACCTCTCCAACGTGCCAAATGCCAGTGAATGTGAGCATTTACCCACTCAAGTCGGTTACGACAACGAACTGGAGTCAGGTCGAGACCCCAATGAGGACGACGAGCATGCAGATGAGCTTCCCTGAGACGGTTTCTGACAGTTTGTGCAGAAATTCTTTGGTTATGCAAACCGATTGTTTCAACAGCTGTCCGAGTGGCTGGTCTCAGACGATCTTGGAGGTGAACATGCTGGATGTGGAGGTCCTGTGCTGGTGTGGTTACACGTGGTCTGCGGTTGTGAGGCTGGTTGGATGTACTGCCAAATTCTCTGAAACGCCTTTGGAGATGGCTTATGGTAGAGAAATGAACATTCAATACATGAGCAACAGCTCTGGTTGACGTTCCTGCTGTCAGCATGCCAATTGCACGCTCCCTCAAATCTTGCAACATCTGTGGCATTGTGCTGTGTGATAAAACTGCACCTTTCAGAGTGGTCTTTTATTGTGGACAGTCTAAGGCACACCTGTGCACTAATCATGGTGTCTAATCAGCATCTTGATATGGCACACCTGTGAGGTGGGATGGATTATCTCAGCAAAGGAGAAGTGCTCACTATCACAGATTTAGACTGGTTTGTGAACAATATTTGAGGGAAATGGTGATATTGTGTATGTGGAAAAAGTTTTAGATCTTTGAGTTCATCTCATACAAAATGGGAGCAAAACCAAAAGTGTTGCATTTATATTTTTGTTGAGTGTATATGGTAGCGTGGCCAGACAGAAGTCACTCCTTAGTAAAAGGCACATGAAGGACTCTCAGACCATGAGAAAAAAAAATCTCTGGTCTGATGAGACAAAGACTGAACTCTTTGGTGTGAATGCCAGGCATCATGTTTGGAGGGAACCAGACACCAACCCTACAGTGAAACATGGTGGTGGCAGCATCCTGCTGTGGGGATGTTTTTCAGAGGCAGGAACTGGGAGACTAGTCAGGATTGAGGGAAAGATGCAGCAATGTATAGAGACATCCTGGATGAAAACCTGCTCCAGAGCGCTCTTGACCTCAGACTGCAGTGATGGTTCAACTTTCAGCAGGACAATGACCCTAAGCACACAGCCAAGATATCAAAGGAGTGGCTTCAGAACAACTCTGTGAATGTCCTTGAGTGGCCCAGCCAGAGCCCAGACCTGAATCCGATTGAACATCTCTGGAGCACCTGATGGAGCATGAGAGGTGCTGCAAAGAGGAATGGGTAAAACTGTCCAAAGAAAGATGTGCCAAGCTTGTGGCATCATATTCAAGAAGACCTGAGGCTGTAATAGCTTGTACATGTGATTTATTAGTTTTTTATTTTAATAAATTTACAAAAGTTATTAAAAAATATTTTTTCATCTTGTCATTATGGTGTGTTGTGAGTAGAATTTTGAGGGAAAAAAAATGAAGTTAGTCAATTTTGGGATAAGGCTGTTCCATAACAAATTGTGGAAAAAGTGAAGCACTGTGAATACTTTCTGGATGCACTGTAACAGATTATACAAATGATTCTCATTCTACATCACATCCTCTACGATAACATGTATGTGAAGAGAATATTTTAACAGTGGAGTGAAATGCACCACATTGTGGGAATGCACATTTGAAAATTGTCACCTTGATCCAGCGGTTTAAGGCACACAATGCTCAGTTTGGACTTGTGCTAAAAACATCCTGTGAAAAATCATTTCAAGGCACAATCATTTTTCATTTGGTAAATGTTCAACAAATAATGTTTTCAGTTAAAACGTGTTTGTCTTATGTGCAAAGCTGCAAAATCTTTATTACATATGACCGTGTACCTCACATTACTGCCCGCTGTCATATGTGCAATTATTCTTCATAAATCACTCGCAAAACATTCACCAACCCAACACACAAAAGTTTGAATGCTCAACCACTTTAATACTTATTATATGGGTTATTCATGAATCACATCCCTTATGTTGAACATGGTGTTTGCTCTGTGCTATCCACAGCTCAGCACTCAGAGGCTTCTGATCAAACCACTTATGTGTAGATCAAGTCGACCTGTTATTTCATTCACTCCATTCAGCTATCAACGTCATTGCCCATGTTGTCACCAATGTTCCACAGCAAAACTAAATATATTCCACGTTGAACTCTCTGCAGGATCCCATCCAGTAACTACAAGAATGGACACTTTGAACTGCTGCTTCATGTATGGGCACAATCAACTGTGAGAATATTCCTTCCATCAATGTATAGTTGCACATAAACAGCCTTCTTTTAGCTGCAGGAATAACTACAACATTAAAGAAATGATGGATCATACAGAAGGCTTTAATAGAGGTATGCTGTTCCTTCAAACTGCTTAGCTATGGGTTTTTTTTTCACATAACTGTTGATGTGTCACAGTA
This sequence comes from Thalassophryne amazonica, assembly GCF_902500255.1. NCBI lineage: Eukaryota > Metazoa > Chordata > Actinopteri > Batrachoidiformes > Batrachoididae > Thalassophryne > Thalassophryne amazonica. Next base: position 124,701,234 of record NC_047104.1, read on the forward strand.
ATAAAAGGAGAGTTTTAGTACTAACAGTTATAGTAGAAGTTTAGAAGAAGCCACATGGGGTGTGCAGCCAGTACATTCTGAGTGCCGGTCCCAAGATAAATGAGGAGGGTTGCGTCAGGAAGGGCATCCGGCGTAAAACAAGCCAACCGAACTATGCAGACTCAGAATCGAATTCCCATACTGGATCGGTCACGGCCCGGGTTAACAACGTCCGCCACCGGTGCTATTGCCCAACAGGGTGCCGGTGAAAATTGGGCTACTGCTGGGCGAAGACGATGAAGAAGAGGAGGAAAACGTTGCCACGAACAGCGGGAGAAGAAGTAAACTAGAAGGGTGGAAATGAGAGTGGGGACTTTGAATGTTGGTAGTATGACTGGTAAAGGGAGAGAGCTGGCTGATATGATGGAGAGGAGAAAGGTAGACATATTGTGTGTGCAAGAGACCAAGTGTAAGGGAAGTAAGAGCAGGAGCATCGGCGGTGGGTACAAGTTGTTGTACCATGGTGAGGACAGGAAGAGAAATGGTGTTGGAAGAAGTATGGAAGAGTATGTTAAAAGTGTGTTGGAGGTTAAGCGAGTGTCTGACAGGGTGATGAGTGTGAAGTTGGAAATTGAAGGGGTGATGATGAATATCATCAGTGCATATGCCCCACAGGTTGGTTGTAAGATGAAGGAGAAAGAAGATTTCTGGAGTGTGTTAGATGAGGTGGTGGAGAGTGTGCCCAAGCATGAAAGAGTGGTGATAGCAGCAGACTTCAATGGGCATGTTGGTGAAGGGAACAGAGGTGATGAGGAAGTAATGGGTAGATATGGTATCAAGGATAGGAATGGGGAAGGATAGATGGTAGTTGATTTTGCAAAAAGGATGGAAATGGCTGTGGTGAATACCTACTTTAAGAAAAGGGAGGAGCACAGGGTAACATATACGAGTGGAGGAAGGTGCACACAGGTGGACTACATTCTTTATAGGAGATGCAAGCTAAAAGAAATCACAGACTGTAAGATGGTAGCAGGAGAGAGTGTCACTAGACAGCACAGGATGGTTGTTTGTAGGATGACTTTAGAGGTAAAGAAGAAGAAGAGAGTGAGAGCTCAACAAAGGATCAGATGGTGGAAGCTGAAGGAGGAAGACTGTTGTGTGAAATTTAGCAAGCAGGTGAGAGAAGCACTGGTTGGAGGGGAAGCAATTTTGGACAACTGGAAAAGTACTGCAGATGTGGTAAGGGAGACAGCTAGGACAGTACTGGGTATGACATCTGGACAGTGGAAGGAAGACAAGGACACTTGGTGGTGGAATGAAGAGGTCCAGGAAAGCATAAGGAGAAAGAGGTTGGCAAAAAAGTTTTGGGATAGTCGGAGAGATGAAGAAAGTAGACAGGAGTACAAGGAGATGCGGCGTAAGGCGAAAAGAGAAGTGGCAAAAGCAAAGGAAAAGGCATATTGCGAGCTGTACAAGAAGTTGAATAGTAAGGAAGGAGAAAAGGACTTGTACCGATTGGCCAGACAAAGGGACAGAGCTGGAAAGGATGTGCAGCAGGTTAGGTTGGTAAAAGATGCACATGGTAATGTGCTGACAAGTGAGGACTGTGTGCTGAGTAGGTGGAGGGAATATTTTGCAGAGTTGATGAATAAAGAAAATGAGCGAGAGGAAAGGCTGGATGATGTGGTGAGAGTAAATCAGGAAGTACAAGAGATTAGCAAGGAAGAAGTGAGGGCTGCTATGAAGAGGATGAAGAGTGGAAAGGCAGTCGGTCCAGATGACATTCCAGTGGAGGCATGGAAATGTCTAGGAGAGATGGCAGTAGAGTTTCTAAGCAGATTGTTTAATAAAATCTTGGAAAGTGAGAGTATGCCTGAGGAGTGGAGACGAAGTGTGCTGGTTCCTATTTTCAAGAACAAGGGTGATGTGCAGAGCTGCAGTAACTACAGAGGCATAAAGCTGATCAGCCACAGCATGAAGTTATGGGAAAGAGTAGTAGAAGCTAGGCTTAGAAAACAGGTGAAGATCTGTGAGCAGCAATATGGTTTCATGCCGAGAAAGAGCACTACAGATGCAATGTTTGCTCTGAGAATACTGTTGGAAAAGTACAGAGAAGGACAGAAAGAGTTACATTGTGTGTTTGTGGACTTAGAAAAAGCTTATAATAGGGTGCCAAGAGAAGAGTTGTGGTATTGTATGAGGAAGTCTTGAGTGGCAGAGAAAGTATGTTAGGGTAGTGCAGGACATGTAGAAGAATAGTGTGACAGCGGTGAGATGCGCAGTCGGAATGACAGACTCATTCAAGGTGGAGGTGGGATTACACCAAGGATCAGCTCTGAGTCCTTTCTTGTTTGCAGTGGTGATGGACAGGTTGACGGATGAGATCAGACAGGAGTCCCCATGGACTATGATGTTTGCAGATGACATTGTGATCTGTAGTGAGAGTAGAGAGCAAGTTGAGTCTAGTCTGGAGAAGTGGAGATATGCTTTGGAGAGAAGGGGAATGAAAGTCAGTAGAAGCAAGACTGAGTACATGTGTGTGAAGGAGAGGGAGCCCAGTGGAATAGTGCAGTTACAAGGAGTAGAAGTGGTGAAAGTAGATGAGTTTAAATATTTGGGGTCAACTGTTCAAAGTAATGGAGAGTGTGGTAGAGAGGTGAAGAAGAGAGTGCAGGCAGGGTGGAGTGGGTGGAGAAAGGTGGCAGGAGTGATTTGTGACCGAAGAATATCAGCAAGGGTGAAGGGGAAAGTTTACAAAACAGTAGTGAGACCAGCTATGTTGTATGGTTTAGAGACAGTGGCACTAACAAAAAGACAGGAGGCAGAGCTGGAGGTGGCAGAGCTGAAGATGTTGAGATTCTCTTTGGGAGTGACAAGAATGGACAAGATTAGGAATGAACATATCAGAGGGACAGCTCAGGTGGGACGGTTTGGAGACAAAGTCAGAGAGGCGAGATTGAGATGGTTTGGACATGTGCAGAGGAGGGACCCAGTGTATATAGAGAGAAGGATGCTGAGGATGGAGCCACCAGGCAGGAGGAGAAGAGGGAGACCAAAGAGGAGGTTCATGGATGTGCTGAGAGAGGACATGCAGGTGGTTGGTGTGACAGAGCAAGATACAGAGGACAGGGTGAGATGGAAATGATTGATCTGCTGTGGCGACCCCTAACGGGAACAGCCGAAACACAAAGAAGAAGAAGAAGAAGTTATAGTAGAAGTTTTAATAAAATTAAAAACAATAATAATAACCAGAGGTGGGACGAAGTCACTGTCAAGTCATTCTCAAGTCATCAATGTGCAAGTCCCAAGTCAAGTCTCAAGTCAGCTTGCAAACAATTGGTTTTAATTATGACTTAAGACTTGACTTGGGACTTGCTGATTCATAACTTGAGAGTGACTTGATGGTGACTTCGTCTCACCTCTGATAACACTGGTCGACAGTTTTTCTTGTACGCGTTTTCAATGGATTCTGAGTAATTTGGGGGTGCTGAATGTGGCCCTGTGACAGAATGCTATCCTGTCCAGGGTGTACCCCACCTCATGCTCTATGACTGCCGGGGTAGGCTCCATCCCCCCGTGACCCTCAATTGGAGTAAGCGGTTGAAGATAAGCGAGTGAGTGTGAATCTGAATCTGGTGTTAGTTTTTGACAATCACATCACGTTTTTGAGACAAAACATTTGAAGCAAACATTGAAGCAAAAGCTGCAGGCTCGCACACCTCTTCACGGCCATAAACAATTCACATTTTTGTTTAAAACCTATGCTTTTGAAGCTGCTTTTGTGCATGATTACTGACATCTCAAGAGTGAATGAGCAACTTTTCAGAAGCTGCAACTGCTGTGTTTGCCTGTCTCCTGTAGACAGCTGCTGTGTTTGCCTGTCTCCTGTAGACAGCTGCTCTGTTTGCCTGTCTCCTGAAGACAGCTGCTATGTTTGCCTGTCCCCTGAAGACAGTTGATGTGTTAACCTGTCTCCTGTAGACAGCTGCTGTATTTGCCTGTCTCCTGTAGGCAGCTACTATGTTTGCCTGTCAACTGAAGACAGCTGATGTGTTAACATGTCTCCTGAAGACTGACACCATGTGGAAATGCTGGTTCTCATTAATTATACTTTGACAGCAAACAGGTCATGATAAACCTTTCATCACTTTCACATTGGTTGGTAAGATTAGACCTAACACTTGTGAAACACCTTGGGGCGACTTGTCAGTTTCCTCGCTTGCGAGGATAGTGGGAAGGCCTTTTTTTTTTTTTTTTTAGTTTATTTTCTACAAGCCCTCTGGTGGCTGAAAAGTCTGATGCGAGATGTACAAGACCTGTTACACTTGGGGCAAATGAACACTTGAGTAGGCTGGGCTTGTGCTGCTGCCCGCTCTTTCTGTCTTTGACGCTTCTGGCGTGAGGCCTCACTTCTTTCTGCCTCAAACTTCAGGCTGGTGGATTTGATGCTGGAACGCCAGCTGAGTCTATCTGTAGCTAGATGCTGCCATGACTGATGCTGAATGCCTGCAAGGGAGAGCTGTTTCTTCAGCTGGTCCTTATAGCGCTTTTTGGGGGCCCCTTGGTTTCGTCTCCCTTCCTTGAGCTCGCCAAAGAGAATTAATTTTGGCATGCGTGTATCATCCATCCTGGCTACGTGACCTGCCCAACGAAGCTGTTGTTTGAGTATAATAGATTCCATGCTGGGCAATTTGGCTCTGGTAAGGATGTCCTCATTTGAGACGTAGTCCTGCCACTTGATCCCGAAGATGTTTCGGAGACAACGCTGATGAAAGCATTCCAGTAATCTGATCTGCTGGCGATACAGCTCCATACAGGAAGGTAGGGACCACAATGGCTCTGTAGACCTGCACTTTTGTGGAAAGGCGCAGTGCATGATTCTGCCAGACTTTCTTTGAGAGTCGACCAAAAGAACTGCTGGCCTTGGCAAGGCGACTGTCTACGTTCTTGGCAACAGATGCGTCTTTTGAGATAACACTACCAAGATACGTGAAGTGTTCTACTGCATTCAGGCTGGTACCCTCGATGTTGATTTGGTGTGGGGTATATGCTGTATGGGGGACCGGTTGATATAGCACTTCTGTTTTTCCTCAGGCTGATGGTGAGGACGAAGGCTCTTGCTGCTTCAGCAAAACAGTTGACAATGTGCTGCAAGGCTTGCTCTGTATGGGCGACTAGGGCGCAGTCATCTGCGAAGAGCAGCTCCATGATTAGCTGTTCTGTGATCTTATTGTGGGACAGAAGGCGCCGCAGGTTAAACAGACTTCCGTCGGTTCTGAAGCGGATATAGATGCCGTCTGTCAAGTCTTCTTTGGCCTCACGAAGCACCATGCTGAAGAAGATGGAGAACAGAGTGGGCGCGAGGATGCAACCTTGTTTGACGCCATTTGAGATGGGGAAGCTGCCGGACAGAGTCCCATTGTACTTCACTTGTCCCATCTGGCCTTCATGCAGCTGGCGGATGATGGTGAGGAGCTTTGGAGGGCAGCCAAGGCATGCAAGAATCTTCCACAGACCCTCACGACTGACCATGTCAAAAGTCTTGGTTAGGTCTATGAAGGCTGTATAAAGGGCCATGTTCTGTTCTCTGCACTTCTCCTGGATCTGTCTCTGGACGAAGATCATGTGGGTGGTTCCCCTGTTGGCCCGAAATCCGCACTGACTCTCGGGAGTATTTTCATGCGCTATGGTAGGGGTAAGCCTGTTAAGCAGCACTCGAGCCAAAATCTTACCTGCTATTGAGAGGAGAGTGATGCCCCAGTAATTAGAACAGTCAGACTTGTCGCCCTTGTTCTTGTACAGGGAGACAATGACCGCATCCCGAAGGTCATGTGGAACCATTTCCTTTTCCCAGCAACTGAAGAAGAGAATCTGAAGCTTGTCGAGGACTGCCTCACCTCCATTTTGGTACACCTCTGCTGGGATGCCATCTATGCCAGGACACTTCCCTGGATTCAGCTGCGTGGTGGCCTTTTGGATCTCTTCAAGTGTTGGGGGGTCATCAAGTTCCCATTTCACCTCCACCTGGGGAATCTTCTCGATTGATGACTCTTGCACAAGGCGCTCGTCACTGAAGAGGTTTTCAAAGTGTTCTGACCAACGCTGCATAATTGTTTCCTTGTCCGTCAGAAGGGTGGAGCCGTCTGAGGAGCGCAGGGGTGCTTGCACTTGATGTGCTGGCACATGGATGGTCTTAAGGGCTTCATAAAAGGAGTGCATGTCTCCGGCATTGGCATGTTGTTGTGTCTTCTCCGCAAAAGCTAGCCACCAGTCGTTCTGCAGTATGCGGAGCTTGCTTTGCAGTGTGGAGCCGGCATTTCTGTAAGCTGTCTTGGCAGAGTGGTCATCAGTTTTAGCTAAATGAGTCTTGTGGCATGCACGTTTCTTTTCTAGTAGTTCCTGGTACTGTGCATCAGACTCATCAAACCAGTCTTTATTTTTCCTGGCTGAGAAGCCCACTACTTCTGCTGCCGTCTCCTGAAGGATGGTCTTTAATCTCATCCACTGTTGTTCAGGGTCGTCAGGCAGGCCTTCTTCTCCACCCAATCTCTCCTCTAGTTTGGCCTGGAACTCCATTTTTGTGTCTATGTCTTGCAGCTTGTGGACTTGTAGCTTCTTAAACTGTGGGCCTTTCTTCTTAGGAGGGGGCTTGAAAGTGAAAGCAATCTTGGAATGGACCAAGCGATGATCCGTATAGCAATCCGCACTAGGCATCACCCTGATATGTAGTATGTCTCTTCTATCACGCTGTCGCGTCAGAATGTAGTCCAGAAGGTGCCAGTGTTTGGAGCATGGGTGTCTCCACGTTGCTTTGAATCTTTCTTTCTGTTGGAACAGGCTGTTGGTGATCGTCAAATCATGTGCAGAGCAGAACTCCAGCAGCAGGCGGCCATTGTCGTTACAGTTGCCTATGCCATGTTTCCCTAGCACGTCCGTCCATACATCAGAGTCGCGGCCCACTCTAGCGTTGAAATCTCCCATGATGAGGAGCTTGTCCTGGGTGTTGACGCGCTGTAGAAGGTTGTGCAGATCGCTATAGAAAGCCTCCTTCACTCCGATGTCGGCCTGCATGGTTGGGGCATACACACTAACAATAGTGGCAAAATCCTTGTTGTTGATGGGGAGCTGAAGTGACATGAGTCAGTCAGAATGTCCAACTGGCAAACTGTGTAACCTATGTGCTATTGCACTCTTAATCATGAACCCGACCCCTGAGAGTCGACGATCTTCTTTAGCCTTCCCTGACCAGAACAGTGTGTAGCCTGTGCCTTCCTCGGTGAGTGACCCTTGGTCTGCAAAGCGCACCTCGCTGAGTGCAGCAATGTCTATGTCAAGCCTTGCTAGCTCTTTGGCGACTAAGGCTGAGCGTCTTCGAGGACGATCGCTGTTGTCTGAGTCCATCATTGTGCGTACATTCCAGCACGCAATTTTCAGGTTCTTTGTTTTTCTTTTCGCACCACGTGTAGTGATGCCCGTTGGCAGCGGTGAGCCAACCAGGTCTAGTGAGACAAGCCATGTTTAGACCACCTTTTCTAGGTATGTCTCCATGTGGAGCAAGCAGGGCTATCCCTAAACAGGGCTGCTTGGTCACCCAGGGCCCTGCCGGATGATGCTGTTGTCTCGGGTCAGCAATCAAACGACCATAGCTCCTGAGCCGCCTGCATGCAGGATCGAGACTGCAGCTCCCAGTGCCATCATGCACCTGCTGGTTTCGCCTCTTCCCATCGCTGCAGGGCTTTCCTTCCCACCTGCGCTCATTGCTTAAAGTGGGGATCAGCTCGCGCACACCAATTCCACTCTTTAGGCAAGTTGGAACTCCACAGTGGCACAGACAAGCTGAGACGGCTGTGGCGACCACCAGGCTGTAGGTTTTACATCAGAGTGACCTTCTCCTAGCCTCTGGCTAAAGTACCTTCCTCGGAGGCACGGGGGCAGTAACCCAGGCTGGGGGTTTAACATCAGGGTTTTCCTTCCCCTAGGTGGACCGCCTTAACAGGGCTAATGGGTTCCATCTACCCACTGCTATAACCCAGTCAGCTGGGAGGCTCGTGATGGCGGGAGCGCCTAGATCCCGTATAGGTCATGGACCTACCACTGCCATACTTGAATAAACAATATCTGTGTTGTAAAACAACAACAACAAAAACACAAAGCCAACCTAGTCAAAACCAAAGTGAGTGACTTGGGGTAATTTATGTTGTGATTTAGCCCTATGCAAATAATCTAATCTAATAATATTGAATGGAACATAAATAAACTGAACTGACATCATATTTGTCAATCTTACTAATCTGATCATTTGTAGTTTGTAATTTGTAGTTTGACAAAATTCTCTTTCATTTCTAGTTGACTGAATTTAGTGCAGACTAATGCTGCGTTCACACCGGGCGCGACAGCAGCGACAGGTTGCCATGTAATCCCTATGGAACGATGCGTTTTGGCGCCAAGTCACACAACGCGACGTGATGGACACGAATGAAGCGACGTGAGTGAAGCGATTTTGAGCGATTGGCGCGTTTGTGGCGCGATACTGCATCGCATCACGTCGCGTTGCCCTCCTCCCCAAGTTGTAAAATCTGAACTTTTTCGTCTTGTCGCACCGCGATGACCAATCAGGGACTGAATATGTAGTGACGTGGAGATGTCTGGAGTTTGACTGAAGATGTGAACATGTCCTGTATCTGGTAGCAGCCTGTGAGCAGGACTTATGTCTCTTTTGTCCTTTATTTCACAATTATGACAGAGTTTTTGGAGTGAGCAGCAGCCCTGCAGCAGGGGGAGCGGTGTTTCTTTTTCTTTTTTTTTTTTACGTGCAGGCGCGAGCGAATCGTCCATGGAGAGCTGTTTGATATCCTGAAGAAGGCCATGCTGGGCCAAAACGCTTAATGCGTATTTTAATTATATAGCCATGCCACAATAAAGGCTTTTTAATTCAATTTTCACAGAGTGCCTTAGAGCTTTGTTTTTGGTCTTCCTAAGGTTTTCACACAAAAGAGCTCTTTTTTGTTTTTTCATTTTTTCACCATTTGAAGATAAAAACGCCTGTTTTCTACGTCCATGGAGATTATTTTACTTATTAACTACACAGATGTATAATAAAACAAATGATGACTGGTTTCTAAACACAATTATGACAGTTTTTTGGGAAAGAGTGAGGAGCAGGCCTGTAGCAAGCAGCGGAGTTTCTTTTTTTCCTTTTACGTGCGCACGTGAGCGACTCGTCTGTGGAGAATATTTTATTAATTAACTGCACAGATGTATAATAAAACAAATGGTGACTGGTTTCTAAACACAATTATGACAGAGTTTTTTGGGGAAGACAACTTTGGATGCTGTAGCTCCTCTGAAAAAGAGAGCTTTAAATCAGAAGTGTCTGACTCCGTGGTATAACTCACAAACTCGTAGCTTAAAGCAGATAACCCGTAAGTTGGAGAGGAAATGGCGTCTCACTAATTTAGAAGATCTTCACTTAGCCTGGAAAAAGAGTCTGTTGCTCTATAAAAAAGCCCTCCGTAAAGCTAGGACATCTTTCTACTCATCACTAATTGAAGAAAATAAGAACAACCCCAGGTTTCTTTTCAGCACTGTAGCCAGGCTGACAAAGAGTCAGAGCTCTATTGAGCTGAGTATTCCATTAACTTTAACTAGTAATGACTTCATGACTTTCTTTGCTAACAAAATTTTAACTATTAGAGAAAAAATTACTCATAACCATCCCAAAGATGTATCGTTATCTTTGGCTGCTTTCAGTGATGCCGGTATTTGGTTAGACTCTTTCTCTCCGATTGTTCTGTCTGAGTTATTTTCATTAGTTACTTCATCCAAACCATCAACATGTTTATTAGACCCCATTCCTACCAGGCTGCTCAAGGAAGCCCTACCATTATTTAATGCTTCGATCTTAAATATGATCAATCTATCTTTGTTAGTTGGCTATGTACCACAGGCTTTTAAGGTGGCAGTAATTAAACCATTACTTAAAAAGCCATCACTTGACCCAGCTATCTTAGCTAATTATAGGCCAATCTCCAACCTTCCTTTTCTCTCAAAAATTCTTGAAAGGGTAGTTGTAAAACAGCTAACTGATCATCTGCAGAGGAATGGTCTATTTGAAGAGTTTCAGTCAGGTTTTAGAATTCATCATAGTACAGAAACAGCATTAGTGAAGGTTACAAATGATCTTCTTGTGCTTGTTCTGTTAGACCTCAGTGCTGCTTTTGATACTGTTGACCATAAAATTTTATTACAGAGATTAGAGCATGCCATAGGTATTAAAGGCACTGCGCTGCGGTGGTTTGAATCATATTTGTCTAATAGATTACAATTTGTTCATGTAAATGGGGAATCTTCTTCACAGACTAAAGTTAATTATGGAGTTCCACAAGGTTCTGTGCTAGGACCAATTTTATTCACTTTATACATGCTTCCCTTAGGCAGTACTATTAGACGGTATTGCTTAAATTTTCATTGTTACGCAGATGATACCCAGCTTTATCTATCCATGAAGCCAGAGGACACACACCAATTAGCTAAACTGCAGGATTGTCTTACAGACATAAAGACATGGATGACCTCTAATTTCCTGCTTTTAAACTCAGATAAAACTGAAGTTATTGTACTTGGCCCCACAAATCTTAGAAACATGGTGTCTAACCAGATCCTTACTCTGGATGGCATTACCCTGACCTCTAGTAATACTGTGAGAAATCTTGGAGTCATTTTTGATCAGGATATGTCATTCAAAGCGCATATTAAACAAATATGTAGGACTGCTTTTTGCATTTACGCAATATCTCTAAAATCAGAAAGGTCTTGTCTCAGAGTGATGCTGAAAAACTAATTCATGCATTTATTTCCTCTAGGCTGGACTATTGTAATTCATTATTATCAGGTTGTCCTAAAAGTTCCCTAAAAAGCCTTCAGTTAATTCAAAATGCTGCAGCTAGAGTACTGACGGGGACTAGAAGGAGAGAGCATATCTCACCCATATTGGCCTCTCTTCATTGGCTTCCTGTTAATTCTAGAATAGAATTTAAAATTCTTCTTCTTACTTATAAGGTTTTGAATAATCAGGTCCCATCTTATCTTAGGGACCTCGTAGTACCATATCACCCCAATAGAGCCCTTCGCTCTCAGACTGCAGGCTTACTTGTAGTTCCTAGGGTTTGTAAGAGTAGAATGGGAGGCAGAGCCTTCAGCTTTCAGGCTCCTCTCCTGTGGAACCAGCTCCCAATTCAGATCAGGGAGACAGACACCCTCTCTACTTTTAAGATTAGGCTTAAAACTTTCCTTTTTGCTAAAGCTTATAGTTAGGGCTGGATCAGGTGACCCTGAACCATCCCTTAGTTATGCTGCTATAGACGTAGACTGCTGGGGGGTTCCCATGATGCACTGTTTCTTTCTCTTTTTGCTCTGTATGCACCACTCTGCATTTAATCATTAGTGATCGATCTCTGCTCCCCTCCACAGCATGTCTTTTTCCTGGTTCTCTCCCTCAGCCCCAACCAGTCCCAGCAGAAGACTGCCCCTCCCTGAGCCTGGTTCTGCTGGAGGTTTCTTCCTGTTAAAAGGGAGTTTTTCCTTCCCACTGTAGCCAAGTGCTTGCTCACAGGGGGTCGTTTTGACCGTTGGGGTTTTACATAATTATTGTATGGCCTTGCCTTACAATATAAAGCGCCTTGGGGCAACTGTTTGTTGTGATTTGGCGCTATATAAAAAAATTGATTGAATTGAATTGAAGAGCGAGCTGCAGCCCCGCAGCAGGCAGCAGTTTCTTGTTTTTAAAATTGTTTACATGTGCGCGCGTGAACGGGACAGGAGGTCCTCAAACTGGGTCCCACAGAGGCAGAAGGACTGCTGAAAGCAGTCATCATCCAGACGTAGCTCCTGCAGCAAATAATGATAATCCCTGAATTGGGAACGTCTCATGACGTTTGTCAGCTTTCCACAACAACTCGCTCCATGTGATCAAGGTCCTTCATGTTAACTTGACTGACAACCGGAGCCAGCAAGCAGAATGGAAGCTCTTCCTATTTGATGACGCACCGGGGCGAATTTTCGCAGCCAAAGCAGAGCGACACACCGGGCGATGGTGGCGCGTCCGTCGCCACGCGACCCCCGCGAATTTGTAGCGTCTGATTGCACCCGGTGTGAATGCGGCCTTACACTAACTCCACTGATGAACTATTTTATATTTCAGATGATTGCAACAGATGCATCTTGATATTTAATTGATGTAAGTTTCCAAACTACAGTACATCTGGAAAGTTTTTACATCACTTCAGATCACCCCAGTCTGAGGTCAAGAGCCCTCTGGAGCAGGTTTTCATCCAGGATGTCTCTGTACATTGCTGCATTCATTGTTGCCTCAATCCTGACAAGTCTCCCAGTTCCTGTTCCTGATAAACATCCCCACAGCATGATGCTGCCACCACCATGCTTCACTGTAGGGATGGTGCCTGGTTTCCTCCAAACATGATGCCTGGCATTCACACCAAAGAGTTCAATCTTTGTCCATCAGACAAGAGAATTTTGTTTCTCAAGGTCTGAGAGTCCTTCAGGTGCCTTTTGGCAAACTCCAGGGGGGCAGCCATGTGCCTTTTACTAAGTGGTTTCCATCTGGCCACTCTACAGGCTTGATTGGTGGATTGCTGCAAAGACAATCCTGTGTCAGAGGTCTACAAACAATTCCTTTGACTCCATGTTTGATTTGTGCTCTGACATGCACTGTCAACTGTGGGACCTTATATGTTGATGGCGTATGCCTTTCCAAGTGATGTCCAATCAACTGAATTTACCCCAGGTGGACTCCAATTAAGCTATAGAAACATCTCAAGGATGATCACTGGAAACAGGATGCATCTGAGCTCAGTTTTATGCTTCTTGGCAAAGGCTGTGAATACTTATGTACGTGTGATTTCTTAGTTTCTTTATTTTTAATAAATTTGAAAAAAATCTAAAATTAACATTGTCATTGTGGGGTATTGTGTGTAGAATAGTGAGGACAAATTAATTTAATCTATTTTGGAATAACAAAATGTGGAAAAAGTGAAGCATTGTGAATACTTTCCAGGTGCAGAGTATTTAAATTAGGTAAGTTATGCAAAATAGGTAATGTTACTAACATAAGTGACATAACTTATGTTTTCGGACTCTACCAGTCAAACGTTTGGACCCACTTTAATATTTAATTGGCAAAGTGCTGACCTTCCCTTATGAAATCTCAGCGATAGACAATTAAAGTTGCTGATTTGAACTTAGAAGAGGGATGCTTTATTCATGGTCAGTTTTATACTGGCTCCTCCACAATATTTTCTCCAGAAACCCTATTTACGTAAGTGAAGGACAGCAAAACCAGAAATGTTCTTCATAAAAAGCTTTAACATTTCACAAATCCATTTCCATCACTTTTTGTTGATTAAGAGTAGAATGGGAGGCAGAGCCTTCAGCTTTCAGGCTCCTCTCCTGTGGAACCAGCTCCCAATTCAGATCAGGGAGACAGACACCCTCTCTACTTTTAAGATTAGGCTTAAAACTTTCCTTTTTGCTAAAGCTTATAGTTAGGGCTGGATCGGGTGACCCTGAACCATCCCTTAGTTATGCTGCTATAGACGTAGACTGCTGGGGGGTTCCCATGATGCACTGTTTCTTTCTCTTTTTGGCTCTGTATGCACCACTCTGCATTTAATCATTAGTGATCGATCTCTGCTCCCCTCCACAGCATGTCTTTTTCCTGGTTCTCTCCCTCAGCCCCAACCAGTCCCAGCAGAAGACTGCCCCTCCCTGAGCCTGGTTCTGCTGGAGGTTTCTTTCTGTTAAAAGGGAGTTTTTCCTTCCCACTGTAGCCAAGTGCTTGCTCACAGGGGGTCGTTTTGACCGTTGGGGTTTTACATAATTATTGTATGGCCTTGCCTTACAATATAAAGCGCCTTGGGGCAACTGTTTGTTGTGATTTGGCGCTATATAAAAAAAAAATTGATTGATTGATTAATTCTTTTATATTATCACCTCATATGTTTTAATCCCGTAGGAATAGATATAATGTGCTACTTAAAAAAACAAAGACAAGAAAAGGGAATTATAGAAATGCAACAGCAATCAAAACAAATAAAACCCAACTTTTACACAATAAGCCACTGTGTACCGTTACTGACCAGCAGTAACTTTGTAGATGAAGCTCCACAATGTCATACTGTATAAATTAGAACATTATAAAACTCAAAAAAATTAAATAAAAGGCAATAGCATAATATAAATATATTAAAATACAAGAGTTTTTTAAAATGCTGCTTTGTGTACACCTGATCCATTCAGATCTTAGAAGGGAAGTGGAGTAGGTCCTGATTTGTACTTGGCGAGAAGACTGTTTTGGAGCACCAGGGGCTGTGTGATTTTACTAAAGTTGTTGTAGAAGAATTTTTAGGTCCATATTTGAACTGTGATGAACTATCAAGTGTCCTGATCCGAACTGTATGTCCTCTGGTTGAACTAGCAGGTGTTCAACCCAAAAAAAGGGCTCTATTAGTCATTCAGTCTGTCAGGGGCTTTCCAAGGCCTCTTAGGTGCTTTCCCGCAGGCCACGTGCAGGGGCCTCAGGCCAGCTGCACGTGTGACTGAGGCCACGTGCGGGGGGGGCCTCAGGCCAGCTGCACCTGTGGCTGAAGGTCTTTTAAAAAAATCAGTTGTAAATCCTTCATGTTTTAATGGGAGCATTTGTCACATTGAAATAATGGCCTAACACCTGCTTAGGGTTCACTAGGGGACGCTTCCAATAGAAAACCATGTCTTAGGAATGAAATAAATAAAAAAAGTTGAAGGAGGAGCGATGCCCGCGGGTCTCCAATAAATAGACGAGCGCAGTTGTCATATTCAGTCTCTCTAGAGGACTCAGTTTGTCTAAGCTCTGTGTCGAAGGCTTAAATAAACTTAAAACTCTGTGCATTTTATCTTGCTTAAGGCTGAATTATTCTAAAGTGTTGTGTCCTTTTTCTAGCATATCACTTGCAATTAGTTTGTGTTATCTAAAAGAAGACATCCCGAGAAGACTAAAGACGAGCCGCGACAGAACTTGGCGAGCCAGCTTCAGGAGGGTCCAGGGGCATTCCGGCAGCCTGGGGCAGTCCAGCTCATCCCTCCAGACCGTAAATAACAGTGATCACGACTAAAAGGTAAGCAGAAACCTTTTATAACTTCTGCACGATCTGGAGGAGTGAGTCGGGATTTCCGCCCAAGTTGACAGGTGATATTTTTAATTGCCTCTTACCCAAAAGAACCTGGACTAAGAAAATTGATAAGAGACTAAAAAAAAAAAAAAAAAAAAAGATAAGATTGAAAATTATCAGGCCTTGTAGATAAAATGCTCAGAAGGTGTGTGTGTTCCCGGGAAAAAGAATGTCTGTGTGACCGAAAGGTCAGGTATGTTCATGAACTCTGGTGCGGAAAAGAATGTGTGGAGAACTAACCTGGATGTTTTTTGGGGAATGCTTGGGGAATAATTGGTGTTGAAATTCGTTACTAACGTGCCGGCTGATAGCATGCGCTGTAGGGGTTAATTTAGGGGAGTATACTGACAAATAGATACAAGGTAAAACAAGGTTATTTAAAGAGTTTAACAGAGACTGAAGTGAAATAAGGGAGAAAAAGAGTTTAACAGAGAATACGTGCAGAGGAAGCACAAGATAAGCGCCTGAGGGGGCGCAGTAGAAATAACGTACGTGATAAAGAGATTTAAAAGTGCAAAGTAGCACAGCTGACAGTAAGTAAAAGAGCTCAATAAAGGACGTCATTTTTTAAGAAAAGAGAAAAACTATAAAAAATAAAATGAATGAAGAGTTAGTGCAGAATACATGAGAATTAATGAAGCAGAAAATAGTGCAGTAAGGCACCAGATACACGCTTGTGGGGCGTGGGAGAAGAATAAGTAATTAAGTACACAGTAATATGAGTTTTTTATAAGAAAAGAAAAAGAGAGTATTTTCAGTGCAAAGGCACATTAAGCTCACGAGGAGCTCAGTAAGTGAAAAAAAAAAAGGTATAAGAAAGTGCAGAAAGGCACAGGATACGCACGCGAGGCGCGGTAAGGCGTAGAAGTAAATGAAATATTGTATGCTCAGAAAGGAGCTGGTGAAAAATAATATATTAAGCACAGGATACGCACGCGAGGCGCGGTAAGGCGTAGAAGTAAATGAAATATTGTACGCACAAAGAGGGCTTGTAAAAAAGTAATATATGAAGTTGCTGACAGCGCCGGAGAAGCTGTCTAACGTGAAGAAGAGATACATGCTTAAACAGAACACATTGGTGTTAAGTGAATAAAAAGGTTGTTTAAAGCCGCGGAGTGAAAAGTGGCAGAAGTCTAGATAGAGATATATAGAAAGTTGTTTTTAATAATTTTTGTGTATAAAGCTGTTGAAAATTGTGTGTGGGAGAGTGGAGAGTAAGCGGGGAGGTGCAAGCAAAGCTGTGAGGGCTTGCAAGCTGGCTGACATACAAGATTAATGTGAAAGAGTACGAGGGGGAGGTATTTAGACCCAACAGGAGGACTTGGGAGGTGCATGACAGGCAGAGAGGAAAGTGTGAAACAGAGACAGTGAAGAAAAAGACAGGAGAAGAGTGCTATGTAAATACAGAAAAGGTAGATATTATTTCAAAGAGAGAAAACTAATAAACAAACATAGCAGAAAAAGACGAGAAGCAGAAAGTTAAAAAATTAGAAGGAAAATAGAAAGTCGGGAGCAAAGACATTAGGAGGTGTTAGGGTTGTAAGAGGATTAAATAAATAAAGTTGGTTATAAATCAAAAGAGTTAAAGCTTAGATTATAGTGAAAAAGCTGACAGACTGATCAATGCTTGGGACAGTCATTGATGGGAGACTTAAGTGATGATGAAATAATACTCCCAGAACATTACTTGACTGACGGAGACATCGAAACCCAGGGAATCAGGACACATTTTTGGCTGGAAAGGACCTATTTTGACAGTGTAGGAGCAGAACATTGGCAGGACGAACAAGAGATCAATCAGAAATTATGGCAGATTACTAAGGTAATCAATCTGAAGCAAAAGAAAGAACAATTCCCTCTAATTAATTGGGAGCTGCTGATAAGACGTCTGTGGCATCAGGGTTTAACCCCGTGGCTGGAGCTGCTTTGTGCTGATCCTAATAAAGAACTTAGCATACCATTAAATCATTTAATAACACTGCCAACCGATCCAGGTGAAGAACTGTTTCCTAGGTTGACTCTGACTGTGGTCCCAAGGAAGGTTCGGTGGGAAACAGGTAAATTTTCGTATTTAGTTAAAGAAAAAGAAGACGGGCATAACAGTTGGAAATTTAATCCTTTTAAGGGTTTAAAATACAAAACAGGTGTTACAGCCAGCAAGTTATTGGTCTGGATCAGGACAGCCCCTGAGGGACTACCAGAACACCATAGAAACACCTCACATAGCGTTTGTCAGGGTTACATGGGTAACTCTCAAGGTCAAGGTCGGGAAAGTACCCCGCTAGACTTAGTACTAAGAAAATATCCAGGAAAACGCACTAAGGCCAACCAATGTATGAGAAAGTGGCACAAAAGGTCACATGGGGGCAGGCAATGGCCTTTGGAGGGATCATTTGATCCGGTGATGTGTGAAGCAGTTGCGGTAGAAATACAGAAAAAAGAAATTAAAGATCAGCAGAAGAACGTAAATAACAACAAAAAATGCACTGAAGAAAAAGAAGTTTTGGCCTTGTTCAAGCAGGAAGCACAGAGGCTACAGCAGAAAAGAGAAAAAATGACAGAGGAAAGATCCAAAGAGACTAAAGCCAGTGCACCGAGCTGGAAATCAGAGCCACCCCCATATAAACGTCATGATATGGGAAAGACAGCTGGACAATTTGTATTAGGAACTCGTGAAGAGGACCAAGGCATGGATGTGGAGGGCAAATTCACACTGACACTAAAAGCTCGAGAGCCACAAGGAGACAGGTCCTCAGTCTGTCAAATGGATCATACAAGGTCTCCAAGTCCGAAAGTAAGTGGTCGCTCACCACGACCAGCAGGGGGGGCCACAAATAACAGTGACACGGAGGCAGACGAGGATAAAGAGAGAGACCTGAAGGCTCCGCCTGCACATCGAGGTCCACTGAAAACCGTCCCCTCCCACCATAAGTCAGCCAACTGGACCTTCACAGGCTATAGAGGCTCCGAAGAGTGGCACAAGAGCTTCTGTGACACACTGGATCTGGCCAGAAGAGATAATGAAGAACTAGCTGAGCAACTTCGGCTAGCGAAGGAAAGAATACAAAGACATAGGGACGCCGAGGAAAGAAGAATATTACAACAATCGACGCCCAATCAAGGGAATCACATTATAGAGCCACCCACCTGGAAAATTTCTGGTGAGATCATCATTGAGAGTGCAAAAGAGGCCTGACTCAGGCAAAGACAACAATGTTTAGCCAAAGACATAGCGGCTTTAGAACAGAATATAACCGACTGGATGGACTGCCTGGAACCAGTCAGTCGCACTCGATCTGGAAGACAGTATGGAGCCCGCACAGAAGAAGAGGAGGACGAAGACCTCATATGCCCATTGGTGGTTAGAAATGGTCATCATGTGTATACCCCATGGAGCTGGACAGACATGGTGGGGCTGGCCAACAGACTGCCAGACATCACCCAAGGAGCTGGGAGATGGATAACTGCCATAGAAGAAGGCACTGCAGGGGTAACCTTGTCTTTAGGTGACATAAAAGCCTTGCTAATGCATGTCATGGGAAAACATGACACTGAAGAATTAGCAGGAAAGGTTGGACTAACACAAATGATGGGCACTAATCAACATGATGAAGTCCCCTTTAATCGCTATAGAAACTCCATGTGGGAAGGACTGAGAAGAAAGTACCCTGAGGTCTTGGATCCCTCTAAATTGGATGATGAGGAGTGGACACCTGAAGAGTGCCCAAAGAAGTTCCTGCACCGATTCCAGAAGAGATGGGCGGAGGAAACAGGAAATGCATGGAACCATTCTCCAGCAACAGAAATCCTGTTTAAAATAACTGTAAAAAAGGCTCTACCAGATGAGGTTCAGAAAGCCCTAGATGGAGTCGTGGGACTATCAAAAATGAATTGGGCTTTATACTCTGAGCATATTTGTCACCATCTTGAAATCTACAAGAAAGAAAAACAAAAAGAAGAAGATGCAGCAAAATCCCTGACGAAAAAATTGGTGCAGATGCAGTTGGGAGAGCTAACCAAAGTCAAGAAAGAAAAAACAAAGACCCAGGCACCAATGATGACCCCTGTTCCTTCTGAGTCGGCAAGCACAGGCCCTACGGCAAACACTGCTGCCACCATACAGGCACCTGTGGTAACAGCCACACAGAGCCCCCAAGGAGCAGCAGGAAGCACTCCTACAGGAGAAGTCTCAGCACCAGTGGAGCATCACTATCACTACCATAGCACTGGCACACCCGGAAATGGACCCACCTACAGTCATGGGTGGAGAGGAGAGTCACAGAACTTTCAAGGTCAAAGAGGAGGGTGGCGAAGAGGATCTCGCCAACCTTCATTTGGAAGCAGATTCCAAAACTCAGCTCCCAGGAACAGTCAAGCGGGACCGCCTATGGGACCAACACCCCCAATAGGGGATCAACCCTCTAATGAGTGTTGGAGCTGTGGACAACCTGGACATCGAATGAGAAAATGTCCGGCCCGACCTTGGGTTGGACCCTCTGCCTATTGGCAATAGGGAGGCCTAGAGAAGACAGAGGGGGAAACGGTGGCATTGGCTATTTCGATGATACCTAAGGAAGAGCCAACCGTCACTGTTAATATACAAAACAGAGATTTCCCGTTCATGGTGGATACAGGGGCAACATACTCTTGCATAGGGAAAATGGGCGCTCATCTCCCCCTCTCTGGGTCTGTAATTAAGACCATCGGCTTCTCTGGGAAAACTCAAATAATACCTTTTACACGCCCACTTCCTGTAACGATTGCAGGAAAAACAATTGAAGCACCCCTGTTATACTCACAAAATACACCTGTGAATTTGCTGGGAAGAGACATTTTATGTAAGCTACAAACCCAGATAGTGTGTACCCATCAAGGACTGCAAATACACTTTCCTGACGAAGCACTTGCCAACATTATGGTGCTTATGGACATGGAAAACAAGGTCCGACCTGTGCAACCCATGGTATACTGGCTGAAGTTACAACCAGAAAATTCAAATCTTCAACTGGAATGGGAAAAATGGAAGCCCTGGGCAGAACAACACTATGAAGCAGTATGTACACCTAGTTTACCTTTACATGTCACCCTGATGTTCGATGCCAAACAAGAACAAACTGACTATGCATGCTGCTGGGATGCATTGATGAATCAACGGCT
Source organism: Thalassophryne amazonica (assembly GCF_902500255.1). Classification (NCBI taxonomy): domain Eukaryota; kingdom Metazoa; phylum Chordata; class Actinopteri; order Batrachoidiformes; family Batrachoididae; genus Thalassophryne; species Thalassophryne amazonica. Next base: position 124,721,591 of record NC_047104.1, read on the forward strand.
GTTTCACATAACCACCACAGAAATTTATTTAGGCCCCCAAGGGGCCGCAGCTTCTGTCAAGCTAACTTCAGCTGAACAACAATGGTATCAAGTGCCGAATGCCACACCTCATGTGACCCTTTTAGTCTCAGAAAAGTACGAATCCCATGACCTAGGTCCAATGGTAAAGACAGCCTCAGAAGTTGAAGAATGGCAAAACATGGAAAGTCCACAAGTACATCTGTCAAAAGACCAGCAGTTTGTACGAATTAATTTAAAAGTAAATGATGAGGCTATAGCTCAAAAAGTGGAGCTCAATCCTAGACCAGAGGGACAGATGGTGTTATCGGCCCAACAAGAGAAATTGTTAGAGCAAATACCACCAGTGGTGTGGTCCAAAAGCAAAACGGATGTAGGACTAGTAAAAACAGCCTTACCAGTAAAAATAAAAGTAAAACCGGGAGCAAAACTGCCTCACCAAAGGCAGTATCCATTAAAACCTCAGGCTATTGAAGGCATAAAACCAGTAATTAAGGGACTAATGGCAGCTGGAGTTCTAATAAAAACTGCAAGCCCATGCAATACTCCTATCTATCCTATCCCTAAAAACAATACCAAAGAGTATCGGCTGGTACATGATCTGCGTCCTATCAATGCAATAATAGAAATGGATGCACCTATAGTACCTGATCCGCATACTATACTATCAAGCATCCCTGCTGGAGCAAAATGGTACACAGTAATCGATCTGTGTTCAGCCTATTTCAGTGTGCCTGTGCACCCAGACTCACAACATTTGTTTGCATTCACATTTCTGGGACAACAGCTAACGTATACACGGCTACCTCAGGGACTGAACCTGTCCCCAGCCATCTTTAACAAAGTCCTGGCTGAAGATTTACAACACCTTGACATACCCAGTACATTGGTGCAATATATGGATGATCTCCTTATTGCATCAGAGACTCAAGAACAGTGTGAAAAAGATTCATTAATTGTATTGCATGCATTGGCAGATGGAGGTCATAAAGTAAGTAAGGACAAATTGCAGTTCTGCAAACAACAAGTAGAATACTTGGGAAGACAGTTGTGTGGGACCACGCGATGTATAGCCCCAAGCCAAGTGGAGGCTATAATCAAGGCTCCCAAACCCCAAACAGTGGGACAGATGCTTTCATTCCTTGGGATGGCAGGGTACAGTCGGCCGTGGATTTGTGATTATGCTATAAAAACTGCACCTTTGCGTGCCATGATTAGAGCAGTGGGGCAAACAAGCAATGCAGCTCTCCTCGTCTGGACGGATCAGGCAACGGGAGCTTTTGAGGCCCTAAAAACAGACATGCAATCTGCTCCCGCGTTAGGTAACCCAGATTATGGGAAACCTTTCCATTTGTATGTTACTGAAAAAACTGGATATGCTTGTGCTGTACTAATGCAGGAAACAAATGAAGGAAAACAACCATTGGCCTATTATAGTACAAAGCTTGACAACATTGAAACAGGATTGCCACCATGCTATCAGGGTCTAGCAGCAGCTGCTTTTGCATTTCAAAAAGCATCATCCATAATCATGGGACATGCAGTAACGTTGTACACGTCGCATCAGTTACATGCCCTGCTAACCAGTCAACGTTTTGTCTTAACACAAGCTAGACGCACTGGATATGAAGTTGTGTTGTCCGCTCCAGAAATAACAATACAACGTTGTCACACGGTGAATCCCGCCACCAAATTGACCACACTGTTAGATGGTACTCCACATAACTGTGTGGCAGAGACAGAGAAATTTTTGAGAGCCAGAGAACATTTGTATAATCACGCCATAGATGCAGATCTAACCCTGTTCGTGGATGGCTCATGCTTTCGGGATGCCGCGGGATTGCATGCGGGTATGGGGATTGTTAAACTAAACACGGATGGCGAGACCTTTGAATTACTGGAGTCCCAAGGAATTGATCAGCCTTGTTCAGCCCAACTGGCAGAAATCAAAGCCTTAACTATGGCTTGCCAGATAGCTAAAGATCAACGTGTTAATATGTACACAGACTCAGCCTACGCTTATGGCGTATGTCATGTACATGCAAACATTTGGAAACAAAGGGGATTCCTGAGAGCAGATGGCACCCCTGTCACTCATGGAGAAGCGATTTCCCAACTGTTACAAGCTCTCCAATTACCGTTTGAGGTAGCCATCATTAAATGTGCAGGTCATCAAAAGAATAATAACATCATAGCTCAAGGTAACAACCTAGCAGATGACGCAGCGCGCAAAGGAGCACAAGGAGAAAATATGTTTCCCCTGCTAACCATCCAAGATTGTGCCCCACTGGTTTCACTTGACGCACTGATAGTGGCTCAAAGTAGGGCCAGTGGAGAAGAAAAACGAATGTGGGTTAAACGAGGCGCTATTGAGACACGCAGTCAGGGGCCAGCGGACAAGCTGTGGCGCAGTAGTCATGGACATTTTGTGTTACCCACCAATTTATTACGACATGCAATCATTTGGGCCCATGGACCCGATCATTGTTCGCGAGTCCAAATTATGAACAAACTAAAAGCTGTCTGGTGGTCACCATATATGGCAGCAACAGTGGACCGTTTGTTGAATGAGTGTGAGGTATGTGCACAGTACAATGTCCGGAAATCATTCACAGCCCCTTTAGCCCACATTCCGGTCCCTGATGGGCCATTCAGACATCTTATGATGGATTTCATAGACATGGGAGCTGAAAATCGAGTTAAACGAATGAGATACGTTTTGGTAGTGATATGCAGATTCAGCCGATGGATTGAGGCAGTAGCCTCTGCAAATCAAGACCATAAAACGGTAGCCAAATTCTTGTGCCGAGACGTCTTTCCAAGATTTGGCATTCCAGATACTATCTCATCTGACAACGGTAGGGCTTTTGTAGCCAAGGTTACACAAGAAACATTCAAACAATTGGGTATCAAACAGAAGTTTGGGTGTGTTTATCACCCCCAATCAAATGGGGCGGTGGAACGGGCTAATGGCATTTTAAAGAACAAACTAGCAAAAATCATAGCAGACAGCAATGGCAAACTAACCTGGCTGGATGCGTTGCCGCTTGCTTTATTGTCAATGCGCTCACAAACTAACCGACTAACCCATTTGACACCATTTGAAGCTCTTACAGGTCGGCCGATGCCTATTCCATACCTGAGAGGACCCTACGAAGGACCATCGCTGGAGCAGCTACAAGACGAATGGCATAATTATCTGAGACAGTTAACCCAAATACACAAAACTATCTTTTTGCAGGTCAAAGGTGCTACAGAAGACAGAGAAGCAGAGATTCCACTCGAAAATCAGAGCATCCAGCCTGGTGATCTGGTTTGGTCAAGGTGTTCAAAAAGAAGTGGGACAGGCCCCGCCGAGAAGGTCCTTTTAAAGTTATTCTTGCCTCACGTACAGCAGTCAAAGTAGACGGTAAGGACACTTGGTTTCATTTAAACCACTGCTGTAGGGTTGGTGGCCCAGCGCCCCTGCGGCCTCGGCAAGCTCGTCTTGGCAGAGCCGCCGGGCCAAGGGGGGAAGCAGGAGAAGCCAGAGACCCTACAGCAGCACCGAGGGACGGCCACGCCTCCCTGCAGCCAGAAGAAGCACCGAGGGAAGGCCACGCCTCCCTGCAGCCAGGCGAACACTGGCCAAGGCGCTCACAGAGACTGATTGAACAAAGACGACGCACAGCTTCAGAGAGTAGTGGATCCCTGCCAGATAGAGCAGCGACAGACTCAGATGCAGACTCAGAAACAACTTGAGACGCAGGCCAACAGACAGACAGAAATACAGACCGACAGATAGACAGGCCACAGGAGACATCAGACTCGGACAGCAACTCAGTAGATTTACCGACAGAAGAACCGCAGGAAGTACAACCCAGACAAAGCACAGATACACCACACATCCCTAGTGACAGCTCATCTAGTGACGGCTCACTTAGTAGCACATCTAGTAGCACATCTCAACAGTCATCACAGCAATGATTAAGGAATTATTCAAGGGATTGACAATACTACTGGTGGTCAGTATGGGAGAAAATAGACATCCAAAACATACAACGGACTGTGCCGTGGCCATGGCCGCAATAGCAGCTAAACAAGGCATTCTAAACACAGGAAAAACATATAATTTGGTATACATTAAATCAAAAGCCTACAAGAACATAGGAATACAGGGAAAGCTGGGGGATTACATATTAGGCGAAGCCATTAGCATCAAATGTGAAGAGGAGGGAACACTCAACATAGAGGTAATTTGTGATAAAAGAGGATGCAGGGAAACCAAGCAAGACGTAACTGTTACAGTACATGAAGCCACAAAATGGGTAAAAATCAAACCAAGGAAAAAGAGGACAATTAGAAGCCTAGAAACAAGCAGTCACTTAGGGAGATGGGATCCCAGTACAGACCTAGCCCGCACACAAGGGTTGAAGACCAATTTATTTTACCAATGGTTGAAATTTTCGGCTAGGCAGATCAGTGAAAAGCCTTGCATAGCCTGTCACCGGAAAGGTGTGATACCTCAGGCTAAACCCCTACCTGATATCAACAACTGTTATAGGAGTCCCCAACATAACTCAGACCAAGCAGAATGCTATACACAATGTGTTATGAAAATGGCAGTAGGTGATGAAAAATATGCTGCCGACAGTAAACTTTGTCCAGTGCCCCTAAGTACAGAAGGAACCGTTCCACCTATGATTAAAATAGAGAAAGGGATGATACACCCATTCTGTATAGCTAAAGGCTTAGTAGCACAATACATAAGCGATTGGCAGGTAGGGACGACCCAGCCAAAACACCACATACAGTGTATGCAAAAGCAGCAAGAATACAAACCGGCCAAAACAGCATGGAACATTACCGTCTGTCACACCCTGCCAGCAGCAGGCATACAGTGTGAACAAATAGTACCGGCCACAGGGGGGTCTGTAATTGGACTGAATCTCACCCATGCTTCATGGGTATCTACTCCAAATTTAGCTAAGGGAACGGTACCCTTAGCTGACATCTTTTGGATATGCGGACAAAAAAGGAAACTCCTGTCATCGCTGTCCCCGAATTGGAAAGGCCTTTGTGCTCCTGTGATGCTCACAGGAGCAATAACAGTAATTGAAATGCCGAACTCAATACAACCCATGCCACAGAAACTTCGTAAGAAAAGAGGAATAATGACGTTTAAAACAGACTACAACATCACAGTAAGAAATGGGATACCAGAAGGGATACCCCGACAGTTAGAAGCCATAGACAGTAGCAGAGTTAAAGCAGATGAAGATGCGGATAAATGGGGATGGGCATTGGCTCTGTTCGGGGTTACTCCAAAAATCTGTTCTAGATTCCAGGAGGTGCAGTGGATTAATTACTTGTGGTATAATCAGCAAAGATACCTGAACTGGACATTGGCAGCAGTAGGAGCCTTAACCGAACAACTGCACGCCACCTCGCTAATGACAATGCAAAATAGATTAGCTATCGAGATGATGATGGCTGATGAACAAGGAGTTTGTATTATGATCAAAGCCACCGAATGTTGCACAGCTATTCCCATGCGTACAGGGGAAGATGGAAATTTGACAGAGCTCTTAATCACACTTGAAGAGATGCAACAGGAACTGTTAAGTAACTCCATAGGAGGGAGAAATTAAACTGACGATTCTGGATACATTGTAGGGAATGGAATGAATATTGGCCCACTGTTTTCACTGTTTGGGACTCTAAGGAGAGGGTGGATATCATGGAAAGACTGGTTATACCAGATAGGTGTAATCTTGGCACTAACAGGGGTGGCGGTCTTGCTGGTAATATGTTGTGGTATTCCCTTGATAAAATTTCTGGTCAATAAATTGATTTCATCCACAGTAGGACAGCTCCCACTGTTAGCCATCCGAGCCCTAGAAGAAAGCACAAACGAAACAGACAGAGAACCAGAATATATGGAAATGGATGAAATACCAATTATCCTCCCCGACAGCCCCCAGCTCCCTAATATTGTGGCGTATACCCCAGATAGGGAGGACTGGGATGGACCGTGCTTGGTGATATTGTAGACGAGGAAGAAGACATGCACGCACATTTACATTCACACACATGCACCCACAAAAATGAGGGATAGGATAGACAATATCTGAAAGAATGACATGGAGCTGTAATAATGAACGTATATGTATATTACTAGGACACAGGAGTATGGCTGAGAGACCAGACTCCCCTGATCAGGGACCTATGCCTGATCTGCCTCTATCAAGTCTGACTGGACTCTCAGAACTGTTTGGAGGAGAGGATATACAGGAGGGATGGTCGAGACATGATTGGTCGCCACAGCCGCCTTCCATCCAGCAGCTAAACCAGTTGGCAACAGAAGGATCTTCATCGTTCCAGCACCTGGCGATGACGGCTTCACAGAATCTGCCTGCAGCAAGAGTCGGCCCGAGGACTCCACCATCACCTGAAGGACCCTTTGGACTCCGGAACACACCCCTTCCGCAGATGCCATGGAGACAGTCACATGTGCCAGTGGCAACGATACCCTCCAGGGGAGGCAGCCAAGGTCGGCCATATGCAGCAACTGCCCGAGTGCATCCTAGACCCAATTCACTGCTAGGACCTGTCCCCAGCTTTCCACCCCCAAGGCAGGAGAGATATTCTGATCAGCCCAGTACCTCTGGAGGAGGATCAGCAGGGGTGGACCTTAGTCGAACTCACCCACCAGGACAGAGGGGAGCTTTGTACAGGCTATTAAATGCCCAGAGTGTCCCAACCACTTGCCTGTGCGACATCAACAATACTCCCCCCACACACGAAATGCCTTCCCCCTTGTACTTCCTGTCCCCTGGACTGCACAACCTTAATCTGGTCATGGTCACCCCACTGGACATGGCAATCTTGGTTCGAGAGCTTCGTCTTCCACAAGAGTCTGTTCCAAAAACCTTGGAGCAGCTCCTGCCCCTCACAAATCACATTCCCCATGAACTATTTGAGGAAATCATGCCACAACTAAGTCAGACAGCTGCATACCTGTTCAGGATACACCGTGACAATGCCAACATCTCTTGTGCTCAGGAGGGCCTCCATACTCAACTGTGTGGTCTTCAGTCTAGTATGGACATGCTAGCCAGCATGATGGAGCATATGGAAAGGGAGCAGCTAGGACTGGCCACCACCACCCTGAATGTGGGCAAGAATTCTCTGGGGGCCCTGTACAACCTGGCCAAGCAGCACAGGGAGCTGGAAAGATCCATCAGAGAACTGCACGACTGTCTGAAAGCCAGAATTCCTGATCCTTCCCCCACTACCCCTGAAAGGCCAACCTCCCCATGTTCCCCAACTTCTCCCAAAACTTCAGATGCTGAGTAAATGCTGAGGAGCGCGGACTGACGTAATGGCACTGAACACGGACTATGATCTTGGTTCTTGAGTTTGAATTGCGGACTGGTTTCAGAAATCTGAGTGTAAATAAAAACAAAGAAGGATATATGTTAGTAACGAAGGTTGGGTAAATGTCTGTCCTTACCATCATCTGCGTAACACAGATAAAGCTAAATGCATACACATAGATATCACATTGCAAAGTTATAAAAAGGGGACCCTTACACGGCGTGTTTGTAGATTTAGTAGTAAAGATGCACCATAGGGACCCCTTTTTCTTAAATTATAGCATGCCTCAAGAGACATGCATCGCCTAAATTTGGCGTCTGGCCAAAAAGGGCATTAGAAAACAAGCTGAAAAAGAAGAAAAACAAAGTGGAGAATGTTGAGAAATGGCCTATAATGAAAACCATTATATGATTGACTAAGGCAAATGACTTAAGGACGGACATGAAGGGAAACCATTTATTGTGTTTATCATTTAACTAGACATAGCTGCGCTAACCTTAGAATAGTTTCTTGATTGGTTGACTAAATAGTGGTAACGTAGGGGTTATTTGATGCATTTAAATAATAAATGTGTGACGCTTTAACAAAATAATATGTAGAACCAAGTATAATGGGTTGGAGCCTCTGGTTGAGTGAGTAAATAGATGCCAGAAGATGATTGGTTGCACTGATGTCAATGTGAAGCCTTTACTTTGCCATGATTAAGAGGTTGATGTAACATGTTTTATGTGGCCATTTTAAGTGCCTTGAATTACACCAAAACTCAATGTTTGAATGTCACCTTGCGTTGATATAATCCAGCTAATTGCTCACCTTGTGCCTTAGTATGTAGGTTCACCTGCACTGCAATATATTTACCGTGTGAAGTATCACTGATATTCATATCCGCACCAGAGTTATCAGTAAGTCGAGTGATGTGTTTTTCTTTTTTATTATTGCAATGCACAAATGAAGATGTCTTGTCAGTAAACAACCCAAGAGTATAGTTGAAGTAATGGGACTCTTTCGAGTCCCAGAGGAGGGACTGTAGAAGAATTTTTAGGTCCATATTTGAACTGTGATGAACTATCAAGTGTCCTGATCCGAACTGTATGTCCTCTGGTTGAACTAGCAGGTGTTCAACCCAAAAAAAGGGCTCTATTAGTCATTCAGTCTGTCAGGGGCTTTCCAAGGCCTCTTAGGTGCTTTCCCGCAGGCCACGTGCAGGGGCCTCAGGCCAGCTGCACGTGTGACTGAGGCCACGTGCGGGGGGGGCCTCAGGCCAGCTGCACCTGTGGCTGAAGGTCTTTTAAAAAAATCAGTTGTAAATCCTTCATGTTTTAATGGGAGCATTTGTCACATTGAAATAATGGCCTAACACCTGCTTAGGGTTCACTAGGGGACGCTTCCAATAGAAAACCATGTCTTAGGAATGAAATAAATAAAAAAAGTTGAAGGAGGAGCGATGCCCGCGGGTCTCCAATAAATAGACGAGCGCGGTTGTCATATTCAGTCTCTCTAGAGGACTCAGTTTGTCTAAGCTCTGTGTCGAAGGCTTAAATAAACTTAAAACTCTGTGCATTTTATCTTGCTTAAGGCTGAATTATTCTAAAGTGTTGTGTCCTTTTTCTAGCATATCACTTGCAATTAGTTTGTGTTATCTAAAAGAAGACATCCCGAGAAGTCTAAAGACGAGCCGCGACATTGTGCCACTTCCCAATGCACATGGGTGTTTCTGTATGATCAGAAAACAGCGGTAAAATGGATGGTTGCGAACTTTCCAGCACAAAATTTTCCCCAAACTGAGCTATATTCACCAAAATATTTATATCTGGTATGTAAAACAGACATCATACTACAAGGCAAGGGCATTGGCAGGGACAATTTAGGTTCCCCCCTTTTTACAGGAAAAAAATAGCTGTCTTGTCCCTAACTTTTTTTTTTTTTTTGCATATTTTTGTGACAGAAACGTAGCTTTTTTTTTTTTTTTGCCAATGTTAAGGTATATTAAAAAGGCATAGATTCCACTGAACTTGCCACGAATGATTAGTTACCAAATATAAGTATAATCTGCAAGAAAATTTGATCACCCCATACCTTCTTGCAATTCTCTTTTTTTTAACGTGAATTTTGATGTTCATGATGTCAGCTTTAAGGTCCCCTTGATTACATCATGCTAGGTTAATTTGGATTTGTGTGGGAACAAAATGTGATGAGAAATTTACATTCACAAAGTGTATTTATATTTATTTGTTTGTTATTTATTTCATGGAAAATAATACATTCACTTACGGGAACACCTACTGTGCATTTTTAGTTCTGTGTTCTGTCGAGCCACCACTTTCATGTCCTGCTGGATACCTTATAACGTGATCAACGCGAATTGTGTTAAGCCCTGCCTGGGAATTTTGTGACTGATTCGACCACGTGATATAAACTACAAGTTACATCTTTGGGTACTTTCTCCAAGGCACCATTGTTGCTTCAAGCACTGAGCTCGGAATGAAGTTTCGTAGCCTCTCATTACACTGTGATTTTTGAAACACACTGCTGCATTTGGTATATGTGACATGAAAAATGTGTAACATATTTATTTTTTGTTTCAATTTAATGAGATAAACACATGAATCCTTGTAACTAGCACTATTTCATAATAATTTAATAAATTTGAAAATTTGACCCTCATGCAGTGGTGGGCACAGTTCCACTAACCACTAATTAGCAAAGCTAACTGTTTTGTTAGCTTGTTAGCTTTTCAGCTAACTTTGAAAACTATCAGCGGACCAATTAGTGTCTGCTAAATTGAGTTCCACTAACATTTTTTTTTTTTTTTTTTTTGCTGGTAAAGTGAGTACAGTTTAACAGTCAAAATGTTTGTAAACCCTAAAATCATGCATGTTAGTTTCTATCTGTTGTGAGTCTGACAGCGTGTACATGCAAATCTTTTTAAAAGGGAAAAGACACTTATTGCTGTATTTGTATGTAAAGACAAAACATATGGTTTTTCTTCGTTGGGGAAACTCACCGTGATGAATGAGGTGTAGATTTTACCAGTAGCGTTGAACGCAACACTGGTGAGCCGATCCTGTGTTCATAAATATAATACAGAGATATACTCTGACTATTAATACTGCGATTTAATGCTTTGTATAAAGACAATGACCGTGTTTGGGATTTTATTTTTTATTTATTTATTTTTTTGTGCATTTGTCTTGTGTCTGTGAATGCAGCTCTATTAATGGTTTCTAAATATATAATATAGAGATAAACTGTGACTTCTAATACTGCAGTTCACTGCTTTTGATAAAGACAATGACCGTGCTTGGGATTTGATTATTTATTTATTTATTTTTTGTGTGTTTGTTTTGTGTTTGTGATCCTGGGAATTTACCCAGCAGTCCCTGCTGGCTTATCAGTAGCTGACAGTGTAATCTGATGTGGCCACGACCAAGTCAATACTAAAGGTTAGCAGTTAGTGGTAACTTCTGGTATATTTTTTAGCAGTTTATCGGTTTAGCATTATAAAAGTAACCTTTTCAGTTAGCAGATTAATGGTTAGCGAAGCTAACTTTTCAGTTAGCTGTGCCCACCACTGCCCTCATGTTACAACTTGGTACCCTGTTGTAAAGAAATAGCCATGTCTGTGCTGGCTCTTCTGTAGTGACTCCATGCAATGGAAAGACAAAAGACAACAATTTTGTATAAATTAATTTTAAACTAATATACTAATTCTACACATTGTTACACTAATTCTACACATTGCGTGACAACTCACTGCCATGACTTACTGACACCGCTAAACAGAATGCAGCTGCCATTAATGAACAGTGACACCTGTACAGTCTTACTGTGGCACATTAAAGTGTCTCTGTATAAATAAAAGTATCAAGGAATTACAAACACCTTTTCTGCTGTGCTACAGACTGTGTAGGAAGTTCCTTTTTTCAAGCAACCTTAGGACGTTTTTTTTTTCCTTCTCAAAGTGACATTGCCAGTGCAAAATAATTGCAAACTAAACCTTCACAATTTTTAATTCCGCTGAATTTTTTAAACATTGAATTTTGTAAGGAAAATTATAGGAAGTATAAGACACACTAAGGAGTGTGCATGCGAGTGAGTAAGTGAGTGAGTGGGTGGTGCTTTACTATGTATGTGTGTGCATTTATGTGTCTCGGGGGCATGAAGCATTATTAAAAACCATCTGCTTCCCTGTACAGTCAGAAGGCCGACTGGACACAGTCTCTAACAGGCCTTGTTTTCCTCATTATCCTGAGGCAGCGTGACACATTTGAATGTTCAAACTAGAAAGCAGAGTGTGAATGGGCTTGTGTATGGATTTTAATGAATTTAAAATAAAAAAAAACAGTGACTAAGACAGACACTTAAACAATTATACAGATTCCCAAGATTGTTAATTGTTGAATACATCACTATACATTCTTATACTAATAATGAATGTTTATGTGTGGAATGGTAAGAATCTTTGCATGAGTTGAGAGGTGGAACATACCACCAAGTGGAGCACCACCTCATTTAATGGTCCATTCCATGTTTCAATGAATGAAAATGTTTTCCATTGCATGGTTAGAAAACATTGATTTGTTTTTTAAATAACATAACTAGAGCCTTGTCATATGATTGGTGGTTTGAATGTCACATGATATTGATCACTTGTCACATTTGCAATTTTGTTCCAAATACAGTGAATTGCACCATTGAATCTTATTAATTTAACACTGGTGATTTTACTGTGTTGCAGTGGGCAGAAATAGGGCTGTGTCCTTGCACTGACGCTCTTTGGAATCTTCTACTCCATGCTCCTTCAGTACACCTTGAAGGATTGCAGTGAGGAAGTGTACATTCACACCAGGGCCGACGGTAAGCTCTTCAACATTGCCTGACTTCGCGCCAAGACCAACGTTGTGGAGGTACTCATTCATGAGATGCTCTTTGCTGACAATGCAGCCTTGACATCACACTCCGAAGACGGTCTGCAGCAGGTTGTTAATTGCCTCTCTAATGCCTGCAGGGAGTTCTGACCGACCATCAGTCTGAAGAAGACAAACGTCATGGCTCAGGGCACAGTTGCTCCCCTTAACATTGACATTGATGGATACAGCCTGGAAGTTGTGGAGCATTTCACATACCTTGGGTCATCCATCTCTAACTCACTCTCCATTGATGCAGAGATGAACAGCAGTGACTGCGAAGGTAGCAGCAGTTATGGCAAGACTAAGCCACAGAGTCTGGAACAACTCCAGCCTCAGTGAGAAGACAAAACTGCGCATCTACCAAACTTGAGAAAAAGCTCAACAGCTACCATCTGAGGTGCCTTAGACAAATTCTACATATCAGATTGCAGGACAAGGTGCCCAACACCGACATCTTGGGACGCACCAGCATGCGCAGCATGTTCACCTTTCTTGGTGAAAGACACCTTCGTTGGCTTGGCCACATCAAGAGAATCGATCCAGGCCTCATTGCTAAAGATCTACTGTACAGTGAACTGGCAGAGGGTACTCGTTTGGCTGGTCAACCACACCTGTGCTTCAAGGATGTCTGCAAGAAGGACATGAAAAAGTGCAGCATCAATGTCAACATGTGGGAGCAGTGTGCAGAGGACCATGCAGCCTGGCGCCTTACTCCTCACTCACACTGCCTCCGGTGTTACCGTTGCGGGGTACGGATGTGGGACCCGTAGAGAATCCAAGTCATTAAAAAGATACAAACCTCTCTCAGTGGCCACAGAGCTCTGCGGCTGCAGTTACTGAGACCCTGCGAGACCCTGATTTTTCCACAAGAAGTCTATCCTTGCAGGCTGCCGGAGTGCTCCACATCAAAACAGCGAGCATAGTCTCTGGACCTGTTGCCAGAGTTGGCCGCAGCTCCATACACCAGACAGGGGCGTGGTGCCGGAGTTGGCTGCAGCTCCACACAGTAGAGATGGGGGCGGTGTGAGTGGCCCGCTGTGGCGTTTACCAAGCCCACAGACTCGGTAAGTGCATTGGAGGCAGTGAGAGCAAGGTCTTACTGTCAGAACAGGTGCACAGAGGGCTGAGCAGGAGAGGAACCAAGGTCTTGCTGAGCAACGAGCTAGGAGGAAGAAGTGACAGTGGCAGCCTCAGCAGACATCACGGTACACGTGCAACAAATGCAGCAGAGATTGTCACTCGCACATTGGACTGATCAGTCATTTGCACAGGTGCAGATAGAAACAAAGACAAAAATTTCCTGCATATTTGTATTGTCAACTGTCAGTAGTATGGCCCAAGCAGAAGGTCACCCCTTTGAGTCTGCTCTGCTTGAGGTTTCTTCCTCAAATCATCGGAGGGAGATTTTTCTTACCACTGTCACCTGTGTGCTTGCTCTAGGGGTTGGTAAGGTTAGACCTTACTTGTGTGAAGCGCCTTGAGGCAGCTTTGGTGTGACTTGGTACTGTATAAATTAAATAAATTGAAATAGAATTGAAAAAAGTGTATAAAAACCAATCAAACAAAAAAAGCAAAAAACTGGACGCAACACCATCACCATCCACAGACAGATGGAGGCAAGGAGGAATTTACTTAAAAGTAGAGTGGTGTTTCTTCTCAGAGCAGGAATCAGAGGGCAGCAGACCTTGCAGTTCACTACAGCTGACAGAACATTAACTTCAGAGAGAGTCAAAGGGGAGCTTTTGACAGTGTCTATGGAAACACGTCAGCTTTCCTAATTCCAGCAAAAAATTAAGAACTTGTCCAATTATTCACCTGACAGTGCTTCAATAGCTGATCAGTCTCATGAACACTGCAGCTACTGGCTTTAGGACCCTTGTTTCATGGAAGCATTTTTACAAGAAGCAATTGGGGCCAGGCAATAATGCAAAATGGGTGGGAAAAAAATGCACTGCAAATAGTGCCAAAATAGACGCTAGTGACATCACCCATACAATGTGACAACTAATGAACGTCATTGACAAGGATCCATTTATAAGTGTCATATAAAACAGCATACATCATATCATATAAAGTTGTATAATTTGGTGAAAGGTTTCTGTGTAGGCTCTCAGTTGTCCAGGTGGTTTCCATAGTAGAGAAGCTTGAATCTTCGACTGCACTGGGTTGCTTGACGTGAGGACGTTTCGCTTCAAATCACAGAAGCTTCCTCAGCTAAAATTCTTGCTGTGGTAGTCTGACTTCCGTCTTGACTCTTGTAGAGAAGAATAAAACAGAAGCCAACAAAAGCTGGAGTTTTTAACCTAACCAGACCCCTCCTACGGAAAGGTCGACTGCTACAGGCTAGTGACTGAACAATAGCTCTAATTAGCACCTATTGTGCTCTAGTTAGCACCCTCCTAATGACAGGGCAGCTGTCCCTCCCAATGATGGGATGGAAGTCTCTCCTGATGGCTCCCTTGAAGACTCTCCTGATGACGTGAATGACTCATTACCATGAACAAAAGACTGAAACTGTTTTGACCTGAGTACCCCATTGTAAACAGGGGACAAAGCGTGTCTGAGACCCCCTCCCCGGTTAAGGCTGGGTTTCAACTGTTTTACAAAGAATGCTTCCTTGACACCTCTCTCAAACCATTTCTTCTCTCTAGCTAAGATTTTAACTTCCTTGTCCTCAAACGTGTGGTTAGTGTCTTTCAGGTGGAGATGAACTGCAGACTGAGGTCCACTGGTGCCCTCTCTGCAGTGTTGGTATAGCCTTTTGTGTAAAGGTTGCTTAGTCTCACCTATGTAGTGTTCATTACAGTTTTCCTGACATCTGATAGAATACACTACATTGCTCTGTTTGTAACTAGGGATCCTGTCCTTAGGGTGAACTAGTTTCTGTCTCAAGGTGTTAACCGGTTTAAAGTAAACTGGAATTTTGTGCTGTCTGAAGATCCTCTGTAGTTTTTCCCCTACTCCTGCTAAATAAGTGAGAGACACTCCTCTTCTTCTTGTCTCCGACTCCTGTCTATCTGGTCTCTTTGTTTTCTGGGACTTCTGCACTTTGTCCAGGGACCATCGTGGGTACCCACATACTGTGAGGGCTTTCTGTACAAGTTGTTGTTCTTTAGCCCTTCCCTCTGCAGATGTGGGCACCTGTAGGGCTCTGTGTTGAAACACAGAGCCCTACAGGTGCCCACAACTGCAGAGCCATCAGGAGAGACTTCCATCCCATCATTAGGAGGGACAGCTGCCCTGTCATTAGGAGGGTGCTAACTAGAGCACAATAGGTGCTAATTAGAGGTATTGTTTAGTCACTAGCCTGTAGCAGTCGGTCTCTCGGTAGGAGGGGTCTGGTTAGGTTAAAAACCCCAGCTTTTGTTGGCTTCTGTTTTATTCTTCTCTACAGGAGTCAAGACGGAAGTCAGACTACCAGAGCAAGAATTTTAGCTGAGGAAGCTTCTGCGATTTGAAGCGAAACGTCCTCACGTCAAGCAACCCAGTCCAGTCGAAGATTCAAGCTTCTCTACTAATTTGGTGAAATGATTTCACTTTACATCCCCGAAAAAGTGCTGATGTCCACGTCTTCTGCCATTTCTTTGGTAGTCAGATGACGTCCCGGATCAACACAGCCTTCACTTTAGAAATGATCTGGTCATTTCAGCCTGTCGATCACCATTCGGAGTGCGGCGTGCTCTCAGCCACTGTCGGTGATCTTTAAACCGGCTGTAACCATCCTTAGTCTGTGTGATCCCCATAAAATCGTCCCTGAAAGCCATCTGTATTTTCCAAATGGTGTCCACCTGGCTGTCTCTCACAGTTTCTGGAAAAATTTGATGCAGCAAAGCTCCAAATCATTCAGACATTTTACTCGCAATAAAAATCTGACGAGAGGGGGTGGACCACTGCTCACACAAAGCCTGCTCACAGGCGAATGATGCAACCGACAGGCGTGAAAAAACTCACACATGCACACGAAGGTTCAAGCTTGGCTGATGCAATCACACGTGATTCAAATCGATATGGTTTTTGCAAAAAATAAAAAGGTCGGATAGTTTTCTAACAGACCTCGTATATATATATATATATATATATATATATATATATATATATACTGAGTACCAATGATATCTAATTGTTGCTCTCCTGCAAAGTTGTTGGGCATCATTAAACACCTCCGTCCATTGACCACATGACTGCACAAGCTCTTCCCAGGCATTTTGTCATCTCAAACACAGTACCCAGAGACATACATGTTACTGCCAAGATACTGTATCTTCCAGGAGAAATTTTTACTTGTAATTGATTATATAAATTTACTGATACGAGCGAAGCACCACACAGCGGCGTGAAGCTCGCTCTTATGGTAGACCAAGGCACAAAACGGAAATGGCATAAAAAAGGCACAAACCGGAAATGGCACAAAAATCCAGCCCCAGTGGAGAAAAAGCCACAAACTGATGGTTAGGGTTGGGTTTCGAGAAGCGGTTCTTTTCGAGAATTGTTAAGAAATGATTTGATCCACTGACATCAATATCCTTTTTGCTTAACAATTCCCTTAGCAGTCCTTCAGAGCGGCTGTTGTTTTTGAGGGTGTTTATTGGGAAAATAATCATTGCTCTACGTTGATTGCAGACCCTGCAGCAGCTCTGTAATCAACCACTTCTGTAACGGCTCCACTTTGAAGCATGCTTCGCTGCTTTTCAGAAGTGGCAAGTCCGGTTCTTAACCCCTCTCAAACCCATTCTAATATGTCAATCGTGAGTCACTTTTGTGTGGATTAAAGTCACTAACTGGGACTCTTGTTGGATGCAAGAAATGAGAATCGTCCTCCGTTCCATTTGCACAGCTCCAAATGATGCGCCGCTCTCTGCCAAGTCAAGTTAGAGTCCGGTCTGAATTAATAACTTCACAGCAAACCACCATTTTAAATCAAATGACACCTCTTTCCAAATGTTGTAACACAGACTAACTACAATCACCTAAAATGTTTTTCCTCCCAAAATGAGACATCCTGCATTCTTTATGAATTACACTGATGCTGATGTGCAGCCGGCTGAGTTCAGCTCAGAGGTATGGAGTGACAGCCCAGTCTCACATTGTTTTTTTGTGCTCCAGTCATGAAATAAAAACAATTTTCGTGACAGGGTTTTTTTTAACTCACTATTACTAACCGTACTCCTACCCCAACCATAACCTTAACCATAACCTAAACCTACTCCCCCCCCACCCTAACCATAACCACCCTGACCCCCCCGCTTCACTTTTAATTTCGTGCAGCCATCCCAGAATGAATTAGAATGAATTTGTGCTGCTGTGACAAAAATGAGGCGCTTTTCATCACAATATCACGAACCAATAGATTAATGTATATTTCGTGCTCTTGAATCATGACATGCCGTGAGAATGGGTTGGGAGTGACATTCATGCCATTAATATCTGAAAGGAAATGCTTTGACAAAAACTACAGATTGTTTATTTCTATTTATGTCCAGAGATTAAGGATCCAGTGACCAATTTCATATTTATTTACTTTAAGACTCAATAAAATGTTGTTGACAAAGAAAAACTGTAAAGCCTACTTTTAGTACACAGAAAATTCACAAGAGGTATTGATAAGGGAATCAATAAGGAATTGGATCCGTAAGCGGAATCGATATTGATAAAATCTTAAAATCTCCCGCAAACAGGAAATGGCTCTGAAGAGCTTCATTCATGTCCATGACGTATACATAATTTATCCCTTTAATGTTCAGCTCAACAGTTTGGTAGAGCATATTGATATCTATTACAACCCCAATTCCAATGAAGCTGGGACGTTGTGAAAAATGTAAATAAAAACAGAATACAATGAATTGCAAAACCTCTTCAACCTATATTCAATTGAATACACCACAAAGACAAGCTATTTAATGTTCAAACTCATACACTTTGTAACACCTGCAGAATGCGGCTTGGCATTGTCTTGCTGAAATAAGCAGGGACGTCCCTGAAAAGATATTGCTTGAATGGTAGCATGTGTTGCTCCAAAACCTGAATGTACCTTTCAGCATTGATGGTGCCATCACAGACGTGTAAGTTGTCCATGCGATGGGCACTATCACCCCCCCAAACCATCACAGATGCTGACTTTTGAACTTTGCGCTGGTAACAGTCGGGATGGTCTTTTTCCTCTCTTGTCCGGAGGACACAACGTCCATGATTTCCAAAAACAATTTGAAATGTGGACTCATCAGACCACAGCACACTTTTCCACTTTGTGTCTGTCCATTTCAAATGATCTTGGGCCCAGAGAAGATGGCAGTGTTTCTGGATGTTGTTGATGTTTGGCTTTCGCTTTGCATGGTAGAGTTTTAACTTGCACTTGTAGATGTAGCGACAAAGTGTGTTAACTGACAATGGTTTTCTGAAGTGTTCCTGAGCCCACGCGGTAAGATCCTTTACACAATGATGTTGGTTTTTAATGCAGTGCTGCCTGAGGGATCGAAGGTCACGGGCATTCAAGGCTTTCGGCCTTGCTGCTTACGTGTTGAAAGTTCTCCAGATTCTCTGAATCTTCTGCTTATATTATGGACTGTAGATGATGGAATCCCTAAATTCCTTGCAATTAAATGTTGAGAAACATTGTTCTTAAACTGTTGGACTATTTTCATGCAGTTGTTCACAAAGTGGTGATCCTTGCCCCATCTTTGCTTGTGAACGGCTGAGCCTTTTGGGGATGCTCCTTTTATACCCAATCATGACACTCACACGTTTCCAATTAGGTGTTCTTTGAACATTCATCAACTTTCCTAGTATTTTGTTGCCCCATCTCCACGTTTTGAAACGTGTTGCAGGCATCTATTTCAAAATGAGCAAATATTTGCACAAAAACAGCAAAGCTTATCAGTTTGAGCATTAAATCTCTTGTCTTTGTGGTGTATTCAATTGAATATAGGTTGAAGAGGATTTGGAAATCATTGTATTCTGTTTTTATTTACATTATACACAATGTCCCAATTTCATGGGAATTGGGGTTGTACATTCTGTTGAAAAATTTGAGGAAATTAAATGGTTAAGAGTTGATAATGTTGATGCTTAAATGATGTGTGAAATAAAAATGGTTTAACTGATTTAAAGTAAACACAATTTCAAAAGAGACGGAAAACAGTACATATTCTGTTGCAATTTTTCTACCTCAGTATACCACACTATTTTAATCTGACCTTGAAATGGACCGCATTTATGTAGCGCTTTTCCATCTGCATCAGACGCTCAAAGCGCTTTACACATCAGTGCCTCACATTCACCCTGATGTGAGGCTGCTGCCATGCAAGGCGCCCACTACCAATGGGAGCAACTAGAGGATTAAGGACCTTGAAAACTGAATGTGCTTTTATCTGAGTTATTTACATTTTAATGCATCTTACATCAGAATAACTATAGGGTAATAATGTGTTTATCTGCACAGAGTATTCTTTAACGTGTCGAGTGGTTTGCTCTAATAAGTCAAAGGACCCAGCACATGACAAAGGTCATCACACCAATCTTACATGGATTAAATGCAATTTTATGTGGCATTATATATAAATCATTTACATAATTGTATCCCATCAAGAAAAATGCCATGTTGCACATTTAAAAGATGATGTCTTTTTACCTCCGCCAAGGAGGTTATGTTTTCAGTCGCATCCGTTTGTTTGTTGGTTGGTTGGTTTTTTAGCAGGATTACTCAAAAAATCCTCAACGGATTTCAATGAAATTTTTACCAGGGGTTTATCTTGGCCTAACTTAGAAGTCATTACATTTTGGTAATGATCTGGAACACGATCTGGATCCAGTAATTTTTTTAAGGATTCTTTATCATTGCAGGATAGGGTCAATTTCAGCATTTTTTGCATCTAACTTCATGAAGACAGGTCACAAAGGCTGAACGAAAATTAAATTACGACACAACATTAATTTAGCATTTGGTTCTCCTCATTGAATAAACTTATTGGGAAATAAAAAACTTGTGTAGTTCATGCAGTTTCTCTTTATAAATATATTTGCTGAAGATCTAAGCGTATACGACGGCTGAGACCAAGCTTTACTAAATTATAAATAACTTTTTAATGATATGAGATAGAAACTTACTTTTTTGCTGAAAGGTTAACTCTGCGGACTTTCGAGCCACCATCCACCATCTTTGTACTCCTCATAGAAGCTGTGTGATGATGTGAGCAATGTGAGTGTCCAATCGGAATTGGTTCACCGTCACATGATTTTCCAAAATCCAATCGTAGGGCAGATTCACCTCACGTGACACACCAAAGATTGTTTTTAGGAGTGATGTGTTACTAGTTGGCCGTTTGAATGGCCCCCTGGCTGCTCCAACATGCCCTGCGCCATTACGCACAGCGAAAGTGAGCAGACGGAGAGCCTCTCATACAATATCATGTGCTCAAACAGTGTGTGAGTATCAGGATTGCTCGACTAGTTTTCCTGTGAATGTTACTGGCTAAGCCTGTGGCAAGCTCTCTCGCTCCAGCTTAAAGCACTGTTTACCATATCAGTGGAACGAGGGGGATGAGCCAATCCTCAAACTGAATGAGCCTCGAAGTGTGAATGTTGCTTTCAGAGCAGGAGAGAACAAACACACTGTCAACTTCGTAGTAGAAGTTTGTCATGTGTCTTTTGTGTAATAGCAGACAGAAATTGCTTTGAGATGAAGACAAACAAAACGCATAGACCATTTTGTATATATTGTTCAAAATGTGCATTTGTGTTTATTGTTTGTCTTTCACACAAGAGCCCAAATTACCTCTATAAAGTGTCAAAACAGTTATAAACATTATAGTTTGCTGTGTGTTTTGAATAAATGCGTGTGGAAAATAATTTCCGCTTTACTTTTTCCTTTCTTATTTCTGATTGTAAATCTTTATTACACTTATAAAACACAACTGTAGCATATATATTTTGAAAGTACAGGTTGTCCTGAAAAAAAGAGACATAAAATTTGATTGTGGGATGCAGGGAGAACTGTTAACAGCAATAATAAAACATTTATGCCAGGCGAGTGAACTGTCCAAAAAATGCCTTTGGACCCCAGAGGGTTAACCACTGAATCTGAAACATGACGGTAGATGCATGAAACGACATGGAATAAGTCTCTTTGCCAAAGGGTATTCCATGTGACATCAGTGACCCTATGGCCTTGGCGGAGGTTTGCACTCTCCGAGTGCTTCTAGTTTTAATCTGTCTTTTTCATTAAATTTGTGTGACACATATTTTCCAGCCCGTGTTTGTTGCCGTGAATCAAGTTTTTTATATGTAGGTGTCCCGCTGAATATATTTCCTCAAACAAGTCACACATTCAAAGTAAGTAAGTCCCTTTGGCTGCTCCCTTGTTTGCACTCAGGGTCACCACAGCAAATCCAAGGGCATGTTGAATTGGCACAGTTTTTACGCCGGATGCCCTTCCTGACGCAATTCCACATCACATGTAGAAATGTGGCAGGGGTGGGATTTGAACCGGGAACCAAAGTAAATACAATTATAATTGTGGATAAGAAGAATCAGTCATGCTGTGTTGGACAGCCAGAACATATTTTCAAAGTTGTAGATGTATTTACACTGGAACTTTGGGATGTATTATATATGGGTCTTGAGACCCATTGCTTCTGGAACCTATCCCTGGATACTATAGCATGAAGCAGATAAGAATCGATTACTCAACCTGGACAGGGGGCCAGCCCATTGCAGGTTACTTCCCCAGCCTAGACTGGTATCCATTTACAGTTTGGTGGACTGGGCCAATAGAGATGAATTATCCAAGAACACAGCCTGAAGCGCTTAACTTGGACTGGACTTGGAAATCAAAACATATAATAATAATAATAATAATAATAATAATAATAATAATAATGAACTTGATTTATACAGCACTTCTCTTAACAGAGTTACAAAGTGCTTAACAAGAGAGTTAAAACCAACAGTTAAACACAAACAATGAGGTGAAACAAAATAAGAAATAAAATCAAAGAAGCAGTTGGTTGAATAGACATGACCACAGAAGAAGGATACAAGAAAAAAAAAAACAATAATAAGGAATGAATAAATATTTAAAAAAAAATCAAAATAAATAGATCTGTGTATGAAAAAATAAGTGTAAATCAAACGTTTCCAAGAACTTTCTTAAGGGCCCCTTCACACATAGCACAAATAAGTACAAATCATGGCAGGCATGCACGATCCCGCTGCGATCGGATTGTGCACACGGCGGTGTTGTGTGAGCAGGTACACAGTGTGAGCAGCTGGGATGTGGTGCACCACATTGTGCCACTGATGTGGAGACAAATAAAATAAAAAACAGCTGAATAATTAGTGAACATCACTGGGTTGATATAAATAATAAATAAAAGGGGACACAATACAGAACCCCGCAGTTAAATAACCCTGGTTAAATAAAAAATAAATGCCACTCACAGGATTCAAACCTGCCAGCTCTGATTACCAAACAGTTACTTTACCACTGTGCTACAATCACTATCTTATAACAGGAGTGTGAAATGACTAAAATCAACAAGCAGATAAATGTATTTTTTTAAAATAAGACAAAAAGCACCATGATAACTGACCAAACTGTGTTTGTTATGGCATATTTCTGCTGATACATGACTGAAAGTGGCATATTTGTCACACCATTGGCTTGTCATATGGTCCTGTGGTGCGCTGCTCATAGGACATGCGTGTCCTGTCAGACTGACGTGACATTCACATCGCCTGCTGCGTGTCTACATGAACTAACAGCTGGGACAGCCTGTCAGTGTGCACTCTCCAGCCCGTCGCAAAGGCGATATATGTTTTTATGTATTTCCACATGAGGACAGCAGGCAGAGACACGCACCTAACAGAGGAATGTTGGAAGTTCATGTCCTTCAAAACACGGTACGTGTTCTCCAGCTGGGACATCCAGGAGCACAGATCACAACAGCAGCCACTGTGATCGGACCCCCCCGGATCCCCGTCCGTTCAACGCCCAGACCAACATGTCACTCTGTGTTATGTGGTCATTCGTTTTCGTTATTTGTTATGTAATTGCCTATGTAGGTATTGTCATAATTATTTATATGCCTGTCCTGGCGGTGGTTTCTGTATTTGTAATGTGCACACTGAGCCGTCATCCAGCTGTCAGTGTGCTGTAATCAGCTGACAGGCCCCTCCACATGCTGTGTGCGCTCAGACCTGGCTGTCTGGCCCCCATTGTTGTGTGGGCCGCCAGAAGAGGAGGTACTGCTGGCCCACCACCAGAGGGCGCCCTGCCTGAAGTGCGGGCTTCAGGCACGAGAGGGCGCTGCCGCCACGGACACAGCCAGGAGTGACAGCTGTCACTCATTAATTCCTGACAGCTGTCACTCATTCTTCATCATCTCACTCCATAAAACCCAGACGTCATCTCCACCTCATCGCCGAGATATCGTACTTCTATGGAGGTAACTTTCTCTGCCTGTATTAATTGATTCCAAGAGCTATTGTTTTGCAGCTGTCAACCAGAGGACCAGCGTGGATCGCGACTGTTTTGTCCTACGTCTGTCAGATAAGTGGTTAAACAGACGCTGCACGAGTGTGTGTTAGAGGTGGAGGTGGCATTCCCACCGTTGTTGTTACGGGGTGTACACACACCCACACTTGACTGTCTTTGTTCTTCGCCAGCAGTACCAGATCCGACAGTCGGGGACGGTGATCACCTGGGAATTCGGGACTTGGTGGCTCCAGTATTCACCAGGTTCGGTGGCAGCGGAAATCGTGTGGTTCCGGCTCTTCTCAGGACAGACGTCTTCTATCCTTGAGCCTGCCCACACGTCACCTTTGTGGATTGACTGTTATCAGATTCTGAGATTGTCTGTGTATTCGTTGTGCACCTTCACAACATTAAATTGTTACTTTTTGGCTCATCTATTGACCGTTCCTTTGCGCCCCCTGTTGTGGGTCCGTGTCACTACACTTTCACAACACCCATGTGATCAGATCTGTACATACATATATGCAATTTATGCAAGTGTGCCCACACACACAGGCAACAAAGGCAAAACAATATCTGCTGCAAAGTAAAATCACACAAACTGAGGTTTGAGAATGATTCTGTTTCACCCAATTAATTTTTAAATTCTTCACTTTAACGAAATACATCATGCATCTTATAATGAAATCTGGAGTGGTTGCATATGTACATGTGGAATTTGTACATACTTTACCAACATACTTGGTGCACATACAATACCTACAGGATCATAATGGTGAAAGAGGATTAGTCTCCCAAACCTTTCAGTTTTGGACATAAATTTAACTTTCTCAGAGGCTTATTTATCCAAACATAATGGTATATTAGCCTTGGGAGTAATGGATATTTATGACCTGTGCCGACCCCTGATGTAATAGCTGCTTCAAACTCCTCATGACATCTTATTCTCTATCATCTACTCAATCTAGGTGTGCAAGTATATGTTGCTCCCCAGCATTTTAAATAGAGCAATCAGTCCATTCGACACATTCTCACTCCCAACTCATCATGTTTTGTCACACCTTTTTGAGTCACTATGGCACAAAGGGGATACAACAGCGCCATTTCTCTCTGATAAGAGACAAAATTATCTGCTTAAAGTTTCACATCAACAGGGAACATTCAACTGTGTTTGTCTTCTGGTTATGGTCATGGTTAAGGTTAAGGTTAGCACTTAGGGGTTACCCAACTCATCCCATATTGATGTTCGGTCAGTATGGACACTTTTTTTAACATGTGATGAGTTGGGAGTGAGAATGTTCTTCTTCTTTGTCTTTCGGCTGTTCACCGTTAGGGGTCGCCACAGCAGATCAATTGTTTCCATCTCACCCTGTCCTCTGTATCTTCCTCTGTCACACCAACCACCTGCATGTCCTCCCTCAGCACATCCATAAACCTCCTCTTTGGCCTCCCTCTTCTCCTCCTGCCTGGTGGCTCCATCCTCAGCATCCTTCTCCCTATATACCCTGTGTCCCTCCTCTGCACATGTCCAAACCATCTCAATCTCGCCTCTGACTTTGTCTCCAAACCGTCCCACCTGAGCTGTCCCTCTAATATGTTCATTCCTAATCTTGTCCATTCTTGTCACTCCCAAAGAGAATCTCAACATCTTCAGCTCTGCCACCTCCAGCTCTGCCTCCTGTCTTTTTGTTAGTGCCACTGTCTCTAAACTGTACAACATAGCTGGTCTCACTACTGTCTTGTAAACTTTCCCCTTCACTCTTGCTGATATTCTTTGGTCACAAATCACTCCTGCCACCTTTCTCCACCCACTCCACCCTGCCTGCACTCTCTTCTTCACCTCTTTACCACACTCTCCATTACTTTGCACAGTTGACCCCAAATATTTAAACTCGTCTACTTTCACCACTTCTACTCCTTGTAACTGTACTATTCCACTGGGCTCCCTCCCATTCACACACACATGTACTCAGTCTTGCTTCTACTGACTTTCATTCCCCTTCTCTCCAAAGCATATCTCCACCTCTCCAGACTAGACTCAACTTGCTCTCTACTCCCACTACAGATCACAATGTCATCTGCAAACATCATAGTCCATGGGAATAAAGGGTCAAAGTGATCAAGATTAATTGAAATATTGAATGTGGTAAATATGAACGCAGTAAAACTTTGAATGTGGTGAAAATGAAAGCAGTAAATATTGAATGTGGTTAAAAAATCAAAAGAGTAAAACTGGACCTGATAAAAATGGAAGGTGTGAAGTACTAAACATGAAAATGAGTGACGTAAAAAATAACATCTGATTAATATTGCCCCTTTGAAAATTAGAATCGTTAAATTTGGATGCCATTAAAATCATATTATGGTAAATATTAATCTTATAAATATTATGTCTTAAAAATATAACATTGGCTAATTTAATTCACTGCCTCGATTTTAGTACCGCTACTTTATCCACTTCAATTGTATCATTTGCTGTACTCGATTTAATGTTGAATGTTTTTATTCATTGCCTCAATTTTAGCAGGTCCGCTTTACCCACTTCAGTTTTTATCATTCACCGCGTCAACTGTGCAATTTTGCTCATTTACGCTGGATTGGAATACGGCAGCAGCCACTGTTGCGACAGCGGAAATTTGTAGTCCAGAGCCACTGCGCATGTCACTGACCGCGGGGTGGCACCATTGGGAGTCGCAGGCGAAGAGCGCCCAAATCTAAAAGCGCTTTTCTACTTAACAAAAGTAGCACTACTCAGCTCGACTCTAGTCTGTTTTTTTTTTGCTTTTTTATCAGGATTAGTACCTGGTACCGAGTGCTTTTTTTAGTACCTGCTCAGGAATGGTTCCAAGCAAGCCGAGCTGATACTAAAATGTGGCATCAACAGGCTGCCGGCCACTGATTGGTCAGAGAATGTCATCACTGGATGAGTCATGAGTGCGCCGTCCGAGACGAGAATCAAACCCGCCATTTTTAAATAGTCACAGCGGCATTACAGAAACCGGGTTTTTCTTTCGTATCACGGCGAAGTTTTTTTTTTTTAATTGCACTGGTCCGTGGATGAGTTGCGGATGTTTGTGTTTGGTGGCGGAGGACAGAATACAGAGAGGTGGATGAAGCGACCCGAAATGAGAAAATCTCCTGGTCTTTGGCCGTGCCCAGCTCACCGGACATTACAGCAACGCAGAGAACAGCTGAAAAAGCTTAAAAGTGATTACAGGACCACAAGGACTGGAGTAGGTCGGACTGTAAGGGCTGGAAACGGTTCGACCGAAGGAACGCTGTTTACGAACACCGACCGACGAGCACCCGGAAGCAGGATGACCACGACTCGGCCACGGCTTTGTTAGAAGCGACGGATGGTAAGTGGAAGCTGATTCTTTCTGCACAATATGATGCCTTTAATAATTATCTTATGAGATTTCATATTTAAATTTGTCCATTGAACATTAAAATCTGGATGAAAAGCAAATCAAACATTTTTAATGCGTTTTAACCTGTTCGAGTTCAGTGACGACGTTAATTAACGGTCATTAAAACCAAATTAGCATTTTGTGCATGAACGTCAGTAAACGCATAAACTCCCACGTTTGATTTTAAACAATAGTTATCAAAGCAAGTTACTTCAGTATAAAAAGTATTGACATCGAACACATTTATTGCTGTCAGAAACGTGTCTTCATTTACAGACCAAGTCACCGACATCTAAACAAAATGGAGCAAAGTGTGACAGGTGCTGTAATTAATTAATCTAAATGAACGCTTTATTTTGACAACCACAATTTTAATACTTAATAGCGACAGCCTGCAGTTATTACTTATTTATGAGCTAACGATTAGCTTACCATCATGCTTTATCGCTTTGTCTCTAGCAGCTCGTAACTTCTGGGGACGGGGAGATTTTCTCATTTCAGGTCGCTTCATCCACCTCTCTGTATTCTCTCCTCCGCCACCAAACACAAACGTCCGCAACTCATCCACGGACCAGTGCGAGTGTAAAAAAAAAAAAAACGCCGTGATGAAGCCTCACGGGGCATGTTCTGGCATGTCCAGCTCATGCACAATCACAATCGGATATTCACACGACTGGAAAGCAACCGGAATCCGTCTGAAATCCACCTGAAAGCTGTCCTGAGAGACCAACACCGAGGTGGTTTTGTCCCACGTAATGAACGGCTCCGTGGCGCGTCCCTCCGCTTTTCTTTCCATGAAAAAAACTCCTGTAATGGTGGAATGTGCCGGAAAAGTGCTGATGTCCACGTCTTTTCACAATTCCTGTGCTAGTCAGATGACATACCGGATCAAGACAGCGTCCAGTTTAAAAATGAACAGCACATTTCACTGTTACAGGAGTTTTTGTCATGGAAAGAGAAGCTGCTCCACCGCACGTTGCGGTGCAGCCACTCGGCGCAAAGCAACGCCGTGATGAAGCCTTCCAGGACATGTTGGGGCAGGTCCAGCTCATGCACAATCACAATCGGATAATCACACGACTGAAAAGCAACCGACAGCCATCTGAAATCCACCTTTAAGCCGCCCTGTGAGATCAACACCGAGGTGGTTTTGTGCCGCGCCATGAGCGGCACGGTGGCGCGTCCCTCCACTTCTTTTTCCATGAAAAACTCCTGTAACGGTGGAATGTGCCAATAAAGTGCTGATGTCCACATCTTCTGCCTTTTTGTGAAAGTCAGGTCCTGGATCAACAAAGCTTTCACGTTGGAAATGATCTGGTTGTTCCAGCGGTGTGTCAGCCTGTCGATGGGGGCTGGGAGCCCGCTGCGCTCTCAGCAGTTATGGGCCGTCCTTAAAGGGGCAGAAACACCCCGTAATCTGTTTAATCCCCATAAAATCGTTCCTGAAAGCCATATTAATTTTTCGAACGGCGTCCACCTGGAGGTCTCTCACAGTTTCTGGAAAAAAATTGATGCAGCAAAGATCCAAATCATTCAGACATTTATTCGCAATAAAAAATAGACGAGAGGGGTGGACCACACCTCACTCCAAGCCTGCTCACAGGCAAATGACGCAACCGACAGGCATGAAAAAACTCATGCATGTGCACAAGGGTTCAAGCTTGTCTGACGCAATCACACGTGATTCAAATCTATATGTTTTTAAAAAAAAAAAATAAGGTCGGATACTTTTCTAACAGACCTCGTAAAATCGAGGCAGTGAATTAAATTAACCAATGTTATATTTTTAAGACATAATATTTAAAAGATTAATATTTACCATAATGTGATTTTAATGGCATCCAAATTTAACGATTCTAATTTTCAAAGGGGCAATATTAATCAGATGTTTTTGTTGTGTGGGCCGCTGAAGAGGAGGTACTGCTGGCCCACCACCAGAGGGCGCCCTGCTTGAAGTGCGGGCTTCAGGCACGAGAGGGCGCCGGAGCAACCGGGAGTGACAGCTGTCACTCATCAACAAGCACCAGCTGTCACTCATCATCACCATCACCTTAAAAGCCGGGCAGCAACTCCACCTCGCTGCCGAGGTATCATCTACCACTTAGGTAATATTCTCTGCTGTGTCTGAACTGTGACTGAGGTTTGATCTGTTTGCAGCTGTTTTCCTGTGGTGCACTTTCAGCTGGGTTGGCGTCTAGTGAGAGAAGTGACGTCTTCGCCTCTCACTCCATCCAGATACGTGGTAACAGGAGCTGCTAGTGTGTTCCTACTTCGGAGGTGGAGGTGCTCCCTCCCAGAGGAACTGTATTAGTGTCTGAGGATTTACTGGGTGTGTATCCACACACCCACCATTAACTGTCTCTGCTTCCTGCCAGCAGTACCAGGTCTGACAGCTGGAGACGGTGGCCACCTGGGGACCCAGGACTTGGCAGCTCCGGTGTTCTTCAGATCCGTTGGCGGTGGAAGCCGTGTGGGGACCCGGCTCTTCTCTGGACAGATGTCTTCTATCCTCGAGCCTACCCACACGTCACTTTTCGTATAATTGACTGTCATTATCAAACTGCATTTGTCTGTATTCCGTTGTGCACAATTCACAACATTAAATTGTTATATTTTGGCTTATCCATTGTCCGTTCATTTACGCCCCCTGTTGTGGGTCCGTGTAACTACACTTTCCCAACAGGATATCTCGGCCAATGTCATGGATCCTGAGGGGCGTCAACCATCGAGTGAACCACCAATTTAAACGCAGGGTGCACAGGCGCTGGCAGGAGGCGTATTAGGTGAGCTGCAGCAAATCTTAACCGCCTTCACTGCTCGGTTGGACTTGGTGACCAAGCAGAATGTTATTCTCAATAGGAGGATGGAGGCTTTCACCGCCCAGGTGGAAGCGCGCATGCAGGGCGCTGCTGCAGCACCTCCTCCTGCTGTTCAGGCGCCGAATACAGATATTCCACTGGTCGTTCAACGAACCCCCCCAACGTCCCCTGAAGCATACATAAGCCCTCTGGAGCCGTACGGAGGTTGTGTAGAGACGTGCGCGGACTTCCTGATGCAGTGTTCACTCGTCTTTGCACAGCGTCCCGTTATGTACGCGTCAGACTCCAGCCGGGTGGCTTATGTTATTAATCTGCATCGAGGTGAGGCACGCACCTGGGCTACGGCGCTCTGGGAGCAGAATGTACGGCTCCTAACGATATATACTGAGTTTGTGAGGGAGTTCAGACTGGTGTTCGATCACCCACATAGAGGCGAGACCTCTTCGAGTGTGCTGCTGTCTATGAGATGGCACCCTTCTCCCATTAATCACACACCAGACACAGCCTGTAACAATGGTTGTGTCTGGGAATCACAGGGAGGAGATTGTGTTTTATGTAACACCATCTACCTTCCGAGTGATTTTGGGATTTCCATGGATGGTAAAGCACAATCCCCGGATAGATTGGCCATCTGGGGGTGTGATGCAGTGGAGCGAAACCTGCCACCGGGAATGTTTAGGCTCCTCGGTTCCACCCGGTGTGACAGTTAATGAGGAGGTCAGAGTTCCCCCCAATCTGACAGCGGTGCCTGAGGAGTACCACGATCTTGCTGACGTCTTCAGCAAAGATCTGGCACTCACTCTCCCCCTGCACCAGCCATATGATTGCGCCATTGATTTGATCCCGGGTGTTGAGTGCCCGTCCAGCAGGCTGTACAACCTCTCACGTCCAGAGCGCGAATCAATGGAGACCTACATCCGGGACTCTTTAGCTGCCGGGTTGATCCGGAACTCCACCTCCCCGATGGGGGCAGGTTTCTTTTTTGTGGGCAAGAAAGACGGCGGACTCCGTCCATGCATCGATTACAGAGGGCTGAACGAAATTACGGTTCGCAACCGATACCCGTTACCTCTGTTGGATTCTGTCTTCATGCCCCTACATGGAGCCCAAATATTCACTAAATTGGATCTTAGGAATGCGTTCCACCTGGTTCGGAAGGGAGACGAGTGGAAGACGGCATTTAACACCCCCTAGCTCACTTTGAGTACCTGGTCATGCCGTTCGGCCTCACCAATGCGCCCGCGACGTTCCAAGCCTTGGTTAATGACGTCTTGCGGGACTTCCTGCATCGGTTCGTCTTCATATATCTGGACTATATACTCATCTTTTCCCCGGATCCTGAGACCCATGTCCAGCATGTACGTCAGGTCCTGCAGCAGTTGTTGGAGAACCGGCTGTTTTGTGAAGGGCGAGAAGTGCGGCTTTTGCAAACTTCTACAGGAGGTTTATTAAGGATTACAGTCAGGTGGTTAGTCCCTTGACAGCCCTGACCTCCTCCAAAGTCCCCTTCACCTGGTCGGATCGGTACGAAGCCGCGTTTAGGGAGTTGAAATGCCGGTTCTCGACTGCGCCAGTCCTGGTGCAGCCCGATCCTAACCACCAATTTGTTGTTGAGGTGGATGCCTCTGACTCAGGGATAGGAGCCGTGCTGTCCCAGAGCAGGGAGTCCGATAAGGTCCTCCACCCCGTGCCTATTTTTCCCGCAGGTTGACCCCGGCTGAGCATGGGCAATCGAGAACTCCTTGCGGTGAAAGAGGCTCTTGAGGAGTGGAGACACCTGTTGGAGGGAGCTGCGGTTCCATTCACGGTTTTCACGGACCATCGGAACCTGGAGTACATCCGGACCACCAAGCGTCTGAACCCCAGGCAAGCCCGCTGGTCACTGTTCTTCGGGCATTTTGACTTCCAAATCACCTACCGCACCGGGACCAAGAACCAAAGATCTGACGCCTTGTCCCGGGTTCACGAAGAGGAAGTCAAAGCCGAGCTGTCAGATCCCACGGAAACCATCATCCCCGAGTCCACTGTAGTGGCCACCCTCACCTGGGACGTGGAGAAGACCGTCCGGGAGGCCCTAGCACAGAACCCGGACCCGGGAACTGGCCCGAAGGACAAGTTATACGTTCCACCAGAAGCCAGAGCTGCGGTCTTGGACTTCTGTCACGGTTCCAAGCTCTCCTGTCACCCAGGGGTGCGAAGGACCATAGCAGTGGTCCGGCAGCGCTTCTGGTGGGCGTCTATGGAAGCCGACGTCCGGGAGTACGTCCAGGCCTGCATCACCTGCACCAGGGGAAAAGCTGACCACCAATGGGCACAGGGACTCCTCCAGCCATTACCTGTGCCTCACCGCCCCTGGTCCCACATCGGCCTGGACTTCGTCACGGGCCTCCCGCCGTCCCAGGGCATGACCACCATTCTTCACGATAGTGGACCGGTTCTCCAAGGCGGCTCACTTCGTGGCCCTCCCGAAGCTCCCGACGGCCCAGGAGACAGCAGACCTCCTGGTCCACCATGTCGTACGTCTGCATGGGATTCCATCTGACGTTGTCACCGACCGTGGTCCCCAGTTCTCCTCGCAAGTCTGGAGGAGTTTCTGTAGGGAACTGGGGGCCACCGTAAGCCTCTCGTCCAGGTACCATCCCCAGACGAACGGACAGGCAGAGCGGACCAAGCAGGATTTGGAGCAGGCTCTCCGCTGCGTGACCTCCGCGCATCTGACGGCCTGGAGCAACCATCTGGCCTGGATCGAGTACGCTCACAATAGCCAAGTTTCATCTGCCACCGGCCTCTCCCCATTTGAGGTATGTTTGGGGTACCAGCCCCCATTGTTTCTGCTCATGGAGGGAGAGGTCGGGGTGCCCTCGGTCCAGGCCCTCCTCAGGAGGTGCCGTCGGGTCTGGCGTACTGCCCGCTCTGCCCTGCTGAAAGCCCGGATGAGGGCCAAGGCCCATGCAGACCGCCGGCGTTCCCCAGCCCCTGTATACCAGCCCGGGCAGGAGGTTTGGCTATCCACCAAAGACATCCCACTGCAAGTGGAATCCCAAAAACTTAAGGACAGATTTATTGGACCGTTCCAGCTTCACTGCGGATCCATCCTGTGGGTATCCACACACCCACCATTAACTGTCTCTGCTTCCTGCCAGCAGTACCAGGTCTGACAGCTGGAGATGGTGGCCACCTGGGGACCCAGGACTTGGCAGCTCCGGTGTTCTTCAGATCCGTTGGCGGTGGAAGCCGTGTGGGGACCCGGCTCTTCTCGACGTCTTCTATCCTCGAGCCTGCCCACACGTCACTTTTCGTATAATTGACTGTCATTATCAAACTGCATTTGTCTGTATTCCGTTGCGCACAATTCACAACATTAAATTGTTATATTTTGGCTTATCCATTGTCCGTTAATTTACGCCCCCTGTTGTGGGTCCGTGTAACTACACTTTCCCAACAGTTTTTTAAGTCACTCATTTTCATGTTTAGTACTTCACACCTTTCATTTTTATCAGGTCCAGTTTTACCTTTTGATTTTTTAACCACATTCAGTATTTACTGCTTTCACTTTTAACCACATTAATTGTTTTACTGCTTTCATTTTCACCACATTCAAAGTTTTACTGGTTTCATTTTTACCACAATCTGTTTTACTGCGTTCATAATTACCACATTCAATATTTCAATTAATTTTGATCACTTTGACCCTTCATACATGGGGACTCCTGTCTGATCTCATCCGTCAACCTGTCCATCACCACTGCAAACAAGAAAGGACTCAGAGCTGATCCTTGGTGTAATCCCACCTCCACCTTGAATGAGTCTGTCATTCCGACTGCGCATCTCACCGCTGTCACATTATTCTTGTACATGTCCTGCACTACCCTAACATACTTCTCTGCCACTCCAGACTTCCTCATACAATAACACAGCTCTTCTCTTGGCACCCTGTCATAAGCTTTTTCTAAGTCCACAAACACACAATGTAACTCTTTCTGGCCTTCTCTGTATTTCTCCAACAGTATTATCAGAGCAAACATTGCATCTGTAGTGCTCTTTCTCAGCATGAAACCATATTGCTGCTCACAGATCTTCACCTGTTTTTTAAGCCTAGCTTCTACTACTCTTCCCCATAACTTCATGCTGTGGCTGATCAACTTTATGCCTCTGTAGTTACTGCAGCTCTGCACATCACCCTTGTTCTTGAAAATAGGAACCAGCACATGAGTGGGATGAGTTGGGAGTGAGAATGTGATTACCACCAACATTTTGTTTGTTTATTGTTCGTGAAAACACATCACATGTCATTGGGGGAAAAAAATATGCTGGATATCTTTCCTGATATGGACTGGGTAATGTGTTAGGAACAAAAGGATGTCACATTGTTTGATCGAAATAAAAATGGTCAATCCACAGAGGGCTGAATTCAAAGACACCCCAAAAATCACAGTGAACAAATGATGTGGCAGGCTTGTCCATTTTGTCAAGATGTTATTGCAGCAACTCAAAATGGTACTCAGTAGTTTGTATGACCCCCACGTGCTTGTATGCATGCCTGACAACATCGGGACATGCTCCTAATGAGACGACAGATGGTGTCCTGGGGGATCTCCTCACACTGCATCAGCATAGAGTCTGACAGTAGGTCCAAGGAGTTCATCCCGATACCTAATAGCAGTCAGGGTGCCATTGTCTAGCCCAGGGGTAGGCAACCTGTTCCAGAAAGAGCCATGAGGGTGCAGGTTTTCTTTGCAGCCACTGACTCTACCAGGTGATTTCACTGATTAACTGATTCCATCTGCTCAAAGTGATATTAATCAGTAAAATCACCTGGTGGAGTCAGTGGCTGCAAAGAAAACCTGCACCCTCATGGCTCTTTCTGGAACAGGTTGCCTACCCCTGGTCTAGCCTGTAGATGTCTGTGTGTTCTTCCTTTCTCTACTGTTTGTTCGATGGTAGTGTTTCTCAAACTTTTTCACTACACCAATAAAAAAATAAAAAATAAAAAAATCTTGTGGACTCCTCAAATATTGAAAAACAGTAAGTCTGCTTAGTACTCCAACAGCATATGACATTATGTTACTATCTGTTATGAATGAATAAATTAAATCTTATGTATGATGGTTGGGAAATCCCAGACAATCTGGGTCTGGGGATCTGCTGCAGCCTTCATCCACCTTCACAGGCATTTGGTCACAAACCATCATCTCCTCCGCCTGATCTGCCTTTGAGGGCTTCTTGTTTCACAAGAGCACCGTTAGCCATCTCGTGTTCAGGGTTCCTGTTGGGTCTTCATGGTTACCGTCAGTGCCGGATTTAGAGTTCCCAGGGCCTGGGGCCATACCATTTTTTTGGGCCTTCGGTGGGCAATGGCCCATATTCCTTGCCATATTTTTAAGAAAAACCATAGTTAACTGGACTGTAAATCTGTAATATTCTATATCAGATGACAATTCTATAGTCAGATAATAATTCAATAATATTAAATGTCTTACAGTCTTTGCAATATTTAAGTTAAAAAGTATGACACAAATGATAACTCTTGAGCTGTTTAAAGAACAGATTTATTTGTGAATGCCTCATTCTCTCATTCAATTACACCTGAACACTGAACAGTATAAGCATTATAACTTATAAGTCATAAATATCACATTAGACCTTAAACTTAAAGGCCTATAATGTTTTGCCTTACAGCCCTTACTTATAGACAATGATCTACAGGTAATATATAGACATATAGTATATTATTCTTATAACAGTTTAACATGAACAAGATTGAGATTCCAAAATTTTAGGCTGTCATTATGTCTCAGATCATGATGTGATGTCTGAACTCTCTAAAGGAGAGTTTTTCTTGCTTTCTTTCTACTGAAAGTTTTAATTATGCTGCTAATGTCCAAGGCATTGAGAAGTTCATGTTCAATAGACATGAGACTTAAAATCATTAAGTCTCTCTTGGCCAGTTGTATTTCTGAGGCAGGTTTTGATCAGTTTTAGTTTTGAGAAAGATCTTTCTCCAGCACAATTGGTGCATAGCATGCACAGGTACATTTTAAGAAGAACATTTGCATTAGGAAATGTCTCATTGATTGGTTGAATGAGTTGATAGGCTTAAAGCTCCTTGTTTTCTGATGTTGCTGAATCTGATGATTCCTTCAGCAATGCAGACAGCTGAACTAACTCTGCACCTAATGTATCCTCCAGATCATCAGGATAGGACTCAATGAGTTTTGAGCTGCCTCCTCAATGTCCCTGGGTGCCATTGCTTCAAGGTTGGATAATAATCCAAAGTTTTGATGTAGCTCTTCATAGGCCTCAGCCCTCTTGTTTATGGCTACCAGCAGATGGTCAACAATGACAAAGAAATTTTGTTTAAATTTCTCTCTAGGAGACACGTGTTTCCTCTACAGTGTCATCTGAAAACCTTTGTCTGATTCTGAAAGGCCTCCCTCCTCTCATGACACTATAGTATGTGTACTGGGCTTCCTCCCCAATGTCCCCATCATCATCCTCAAGAAGGAGTTTCTTCCCTTGTTCCTCATACTCCTCAAATCTGGTGTGCTCTGTTCTGACAAATTCCTGCAATGATCTCTGTACAGTCTGACTGTATTATTCAGAGTTATGCCTTCTTTCTGCAGGCTGATGTTTGTTGCCTGGAATCTCTCCAGAACATAAGCCCAGAAACACAGAAGGATTGCAAATTCTAGCTTTTCCATTTTCACAAATAAACCATTGGCTGTTGCTCTGGTGTCAGGTTTCTGTGAATTGTCTTCTTCTACAATATGAAGGGCACATCTGATGTTCTTGTAGCCTTTCAGTGCTACACTTACAGCATCATGTCTAGTTGACCATCTGGTATCTGAGAGATGCTTCACTACTTGTTGTATTGGTTTGAGTTCATCTGCCATCACCTTCCACCTGCTTGTTGATGCTGAGAAGAATGTGTACAACTCATTAATGGTTGAGAACAAACTTATAGCTTCACTGCAAGAACAGCCTGCAAACTCTCCAACCAACATGAGTGAGTAAGCAGCCCAGGGGACATAGTGTGCTGTTGGACACACTCGTTTGATCACTGCTTGCATACCTTGATATTTTCCAGACATGTTGGCAGGCTAGTACGTTACCGGAAGCCATTTCTGGAAGTTAATCATTTTTTGTTGCTTCTAGGACAAAATGCATAAAATTGTAAAGTCCAAGTCCAACTCCAGTCAGTCAAGTTCACTCAACGTGTTCAAAAAGCTAGCAGCAGCAGCAGTTGTAGCCTAGCGACATTATCACATTATAACAAAAGCTAGTTGACCTACTTTCATTAAAGGTAGAGTGCCACCGGCAATATACACAGAAAGTACGAAGATTTGGAGCGAGAGAAACAGAAACAAGTCAGTGCGCATGCGCAGACGCACCTCGGCTTGAATTCCTTTGCTGCTTCTGATGTTGGCTGGGGCTATGGATTTCCCTCAAATTATGTAAGTTCCCACGAGTTAAAAATTCCTCCCAAAATTTTATGGGTTCTAAATACTATGTAGTTTATATATATTAAACTTCAGACTATATGTTATCTATTGAAGATTGCCGGCATTCTAGCTTTAATGTTATGAATATACATTAATACATAATGTTGTCATATAACCTCCATCAGTAGAGAGTACAAGACTAGTTATGCTTTAAATTAGCAACAGAGGTCAGCACCTCAAAATCTGTAAAACCTTTGTAATATCAACATGTACGAGGTCTGTGAGAAAAGTATCCGACCTTTTTATTTTATGCAAAAAATATATGGATTTGATTCATATGTTTTTACGTCAGCCAAGCTTGAACCTTTGTGCGCATGCGTGAGTTTTTCCACGCCTGTCGGTTGCGTCATTCGCCTGTGGGCAGGCTTTGAGTGAGCACTGGTCCACCCCTCTCGTCGTTGTTTCTTTGTGAGGAAATGGCAGAATGATTTGGGCTTTTTTTCCATCAGAATTTTTTCAGAAACTGTTAGAGGCAGGCAGCTGGAAACCATTCGAAAAATTTATCTGGCTTTCGGTGAAAATTTTACGGGCTTCACAGAGAATAAGGAGGGAGTGTTACTACAGCTTTAAGGACGGCCCACAATGGCGCACGGCGTGCTGCGCATCGAGCCGCCATCGAGAGGCTTGTCCCAACTTGTCCTCTGTTCGTGACGGGGTTTTTAAACTCACTATTACTAACTCTACTCCCACCCCCAACCCTAACTATATCCACCCCGACCCCCCGCTTCACTTTTAATTTCATGCAGCCATCACGGAATGAATCAGAATGAATTTGTGCTGCCGTGACACAAATGAGGCGCTTTTCATCACAATATCAGGAACCAATAGATTAATGTATATTTTGTGCTGCTGAATCATGTCTTGCTGTGAGACTGGGTTGGAAGCTGATGACAGTCTACAACTTTTCTTAGACAGGATACCAGCCTGACGCAGGTTATTTCCCCAGCCAAGGCCACACACATTTATACCTGTGTGCTCTAAGACAATGGCACAAGCAGGTGACAGCCAGTCAGTGTGACAGACATATTGGTAGCTCAACTCCTTATCCCACTGTATGTATTATGACAATCCAACCATAATTAGATCTGTCATCTTCTTAAAGGACAGGATTAGCAAAATAGTAGTCATCTGTATGACACTCCAGTTCTGTGTCAAACTGTCCAGGCGTAGCTCTGTAACTACAGGCCAAGCTGGTCCATTTTTGTCCTTTGATGGTTGTGGCTGTGCTCTAAAGGAAGGCAACCAGCTTGGAGGGCTGTTTTATATGGTGTGAGGTGAGTGCATTAACCTGTTTCAGGGATGAGAACAGGAACCTACAATGAATAACAAAGAGTGACTGCAGACAACAAATGGAACAACAAAAAAATAGCTTTATGCATAAATTACATTATATAACTTTAATTCCTCTGTACAATACACTTTTAACTGAGTGGCATATTTGATACTTCTCTCCTGTTATTATGTATTTATTTAGTTATTGTTTTTCTGAACGCCATCCAATCTTGAACTTAAAGAGAACAATGATAACATTGTACTCTTTAGTTGCTGTCACCACATACTGCCCATCCTCTTCCTCTTCATACACTTTTCTTTTTGCACCAGAACTGTCTTTGTTCTGTCACCCATTGTTATGCTGATGACGCTCCAGCTAACCTTTCCCTCTGGCAGTGCACGCTGTATGACATTCATGTGTGGCTGACATGTCTGTATAGACATCTTCCCAACACTTCAATCTCAGACTTGACAACATTGAACCTCTCTTCTTTCAAATCTTTCTATGTTTTGTGTTCACCAAAACACTGCAGTGACCCCTGCACACTGCCAACAATTTTGGTGTAATTCTTAACAACCACCAATCATACAACATCAAAAATACAACCCAACCCCATATATTTGTGCACAACAGATCATGCAGGTCCCCAATCAATCAAAAGACATTATATGCTTCTGACTAGATCATTTAGAGAACAATTGCATGTGCGTAATGTGTTTATTCAGCATGGGCTGGTTTCTCCTATACAGGTCATTTTATAATTTCAGATGTGACAGAATATAAAACGCAGAGTTGCTCACAGTGGTGGCACAAAATGTGTTTTTTTTCTGTTTGGTAGGGGAAGGTAAGGTAGCTGTTATATTTTTGACAACAGGACTTGTCATAAATGTATACGAGTAAAGTAAGTAAACATTTAGTCATTTTCAAGTGGCAATACACAGTGGTGGGCACAGCTAACCAAAATGTTAGCTTTGATAACTGCTAATCTGCTAACTGAAAAGTTAAGTATTGTAACGCTAAACCGATAAACTGCTAAAAAAAAATTTTGTGGAAGCTACAGCTAACCGCTAACTTTTAGTATTGACTCCGCTACACCGTCAGCTACTGACAAGCCAGTTTTGAGTTTAAGCACCACCGACTGCTGAGTAGAATCAAAGGCAATCACAAACCCAACATAAACAATGAGTCAACGCTTCTGTCTTTGTGCGCCCTGCCCACTGCTGTAAGGAAGAGTCATTTCCATTCAACATACAGTGTTGCCACATGTAATTCTGGACAGTTTATTGATATTAATGTCAACTCTGTCATTTTACAAAGTTAAAATATCACACATATTTTTCAGTTTTAAAGTAATGCACTAATTCTGAAGGTTTGAGCATTAACACTTACAGATGCCAAAATGCATTATGGGAAAATGAGCCTCCTCATCAGTGGTTGGTTGGTTTATTTATTTGTACAAAACCAACACACAAGTTACTGTAACGTGTTGTTTTTTTTTACAAATAAATGTGTATTTGTAAATATGTCATTTTTTCATTTGTAAAAAAAGGCATTTGCAAAACTGAAAATTCTGTTTGTAATGTGATAGTTGGATGCTATTCACACTCCCATCCAGTAGATGGCAGTGTTATTAGATTAGATTAGATTAGATTAGATTAAACTTTATTGTCCACCTCAGTGGAAACTTGTCTTTGGTTCATCACAAAAAAGTTTAAACAATCACAAAACATGACAGTTAATATACAATAGATAAAATTACAATAAATAATGTTTTCATAAAAATTCATCCAATTTCATGTGCTGCATAACTTCTGCATAACTTCACTAGCACCTGTTCAGTAGACTGACTCCATTAGGCACAAATGACCCCCTATACACCTTCTTTGTTGCAAAAGGCATTCTGTAATGGCGCCCACAGGGCATCAGTTCAAACTCCTCAAACAAAGGATGGTCCTTGTCACTGATGATGGATTTCGTCATTCTCTGCAAAGCTGCCTGGTAAAGAACATCCAGTGACTTTTGCTCCTGACCAATCACCTTCGCTGCATTTTTAACAATTTTGTTCAGTTTGTTCTTGTTTACAACTGTGAGATAGCCAAACCATACAGTTATATTGAACACAAGAACACTTTCAATGAGACTAACATAGACTTTCTGAAGAGTCTGTGAGCTCACTCCAAAGCCCCTGAGTTTCCTAATCAGGAATAGTCTCTGGTTGGCTTTCTTATAAATCTCGTCCACATTTTGTGAAAAACTAAGCTTGTTATCTATGAGGGTACCTAAGTACTTAAAGCTGCTCACAGCCTCAACTGGCTGGTCAGAGATAGACAAGGACTGAGTAGGACCAGAGTCACTCAGGATTAGCTCCTTGGTCTTATTTACATTGATAATCAGTGAATGCTGCCTACACCACTGTTCAACCATATGCACTTGAGCCTCATAGCTGCAGGTAGCATTCTTTTTAAAAAGACCCACAATCGCCATGTCATCAGCATATTTAAAAAGTTTAACATTATTGTCTTTTACCTGTAAGGCATTAATATACAGAGAAAACAACACAGGTGACAAAACACATCCCTGCGGTGCACCTGTACTGATCATAGTCTCATTTGACACTGCTCCATTCATGTGGACCCTCTGCGGGCGATCGATCAAAAAGTCTTTTAACCAGTGGGTCAGTCCTCCATTCACCCCCAAGGAGGAGAGTTTTCCCAGCAGTATGTCAGTCTTCATTGTATTGAAAGCAGAAGTCAAATCAATGAATACAATCCGCACAGATGAATCCTTCTGTTGTAGATGACTGGCCACAGTGTTAATCAGGGTCAG
Source organism: Thalassophryne amazonica (assembly GCF_902500255.1). Classification (NCBI taxonomy): domain Eukaryota; kingdom Metazoa; phylum Chordata; class Actinopteri; order Batrachoidiformes; family Batrachoididae; genus Thalassophryne; species Thalassophryne amazonica. Next base: position 124,763,175 of record NC_047104.1, read on the forward strand.
TGTAGCATCCTCTGTCCCCGTGAGAGGCCTATAGGCAAATTGTAGGGGGTCAAGCTGAATCTTTACAGCTGTGATGAGATGTTTGCTCACCACCCTCTCCATACCTTTTGCGAGCACTGAAGTGAGTGCGATGGGACGAAAGTCATTTAATATTGTAGATCCAGGCTTTTTAGGCAATGGCTTAATGATCGATTTTTTCCAAGATTCTGGAACAGTATGGGTATTAAGTAAAAATTGGAACAGAGCTGTCAAGGGCCCACTAAGCTGGACGGAACACACCTTCAAAACACGCCCACCCAAATGGTTTGGACCTGGTGCCTTGTGAGGCTTGATTCGAGACAGACAGTGTCCAACATGCTCCTCTGATAATTGAAGAACTCGATCCCTTGGCACATCTGCACAGACCGAAATAGCTCTGTCTTTAGCATCTGCTGAGTCGAAGCGACTATAAAACTGATTCAGGTCATTTACAAATCTAAGATTGTCCTCAACAGTGCAATGTCCCATCTGAGCTTTTTTGGACTGACACATCATTTTATTTAGGCCTTTCCAAGCCTGACGGGGATTTCCTGTGCAGAACCTATTTTCCACTTTGGTTTTGAAATCAAGCTTTGCCTTCTGCAACTTGACTCTGAATTCTCTCCGTTTGTTTTGTAGTTCCACTTTATCAGACTTTACAAATGCTGCATGTTTTTCATTAAGACACACCTTTAACTCTTTGGTGATCCATGGCTTGTTGTTTGCAAAAGTAGAGACAGTTTTCTTGGTGATTATACACTCAACAAAAATATAAACGCAACACTTTTGGTTTTGCTCCCATTTTGTATGAGATGAACTCAAAGATCTACAACTTTTTCCACATACACAGTATCACCATTTCCCTCAAATATTGTTCACAAACCAGTCTAAATCTGTGATAGTGAGCACCTCTCCTTTGCTGAGATAATCCAGCCCACCTCACAGGTGTGCCATACCAAGATGCTGATTAGTCACCATGATTAGTGCACAGGTGTGCCTTAGACTGTCCACAATAAAAGGCCACTCTGAAAGGTGCAGTTTTGTTTTATTGGGGGGGATACCAGTCAGTATCTGGTGTGACCACCATTTGCCTCATGCAGTGCAGCACATCTCCTTCGCATAGAGTTGATCAGGTTGTCAATTGTGGCCTGTGGAATGTTGGTCCACTCCTCTTCAATGGCTGTGCGAAGTTGCTGGATATTGGCAGGAACTGGTACACGCTGTCATATACGCCGGTCCAGAGCATCCCAAACAAATCCTGCTGCAACATGAGGTGATGTTCTTGGATGTATGGCACAACAATGGGCCTCAGGATCTCGTCACGGTATCTCTGTGCATTCAAAATGCCATCAATAAAATGCACCTGTGTTCTTCGTCCATAACAGACGCCTGCCCATACCATAACCCCACCGCCACCATGGGCCACTTGATCCACAACATTGACATCAGAAAACTGCTCACCCACACGACGCCACACACGCTGTCACCCATCTGCCCTGAACAGTGTGAACCGGGATTCATCCATGAAGAGAACACCTCTCCAACATGCCAAACGCCAGCGAATGTGAGCATTTGCCCACTCAAGTCAGTTATGACGACGAACTGGAGTCACGTCGAGACCCCGATGAGGATGACGAGCATGCAGATGAGCTTCCCTGAGACGGTTTCTGACAGTTTGTGCAGAAATTCTTTGGTTATGCAAACTGATTGTTTCAGCAGCTGTCCAAGTGGCTGGTCTCAGACGATCTTGGAGGCGAACATGCTGGATGTGGAGGTCCTGGGCTGGTGTGGTTACACGTGGTCTGCGGTTGTGAGGCTGGTTGGATGTGCTGCCAAATTCTCTGAAATGCCTTTGGAGATGGCTTATGGTAGAGAAATGAACATTCAATACACGAGCAACAGCTCTGGTTGACATTCCTGCTGTCAGCATGCAAATTGCACGCTCCCTCAAATCTTGCGACATCTGTTGCATTGTGCTGTGTGATAAAACTGCACCTTTCAGAGTGGCCTTTTATTGTGGGCAGTCTAAGGCACACCTGTGCACTAATCATGGTGTCTAATCAGCATCTTGATATGGCACACCTGTGAGGTGGGATGGATTATCTCAGCAAAGGAGAAGTGCTCACTATCACAGATTTAGACTGGTTTGTGAACAATATTTGAGGGAAATGGTGATATTGTGTATGTGGAAAAAGTTTTAGATCTTTGAGTTCATCTCTTACAAAATGGGAGCAAAACCAAAAGTGTTGAATTTATATTTTTGGTGAGTGTAGATTGCTCGCAGAACTGTATATAAGATGTAATGCAGTCTGTGAGCTCATGTGGGTCTGTGATTGTGTCAAAAAACACAGCCCAATTTGTTGTATCTAAACAGTCTTTCAGCCTGTCCTCACTCTCTGTGTTCCACACCTGAATAGTTTTCACACAAGGCTTAACAAGTTTCAACAATTGCCTGTATTTAGGCAATAAGTGAATAACGTAATGATCTGATTGGCCAATTGGGGGTCTACATACCGGCTTATATGCATCCTCAATATTGCCGATGCACAGATCAAGAGTTCTGGTAGAACGCGTGTGACATGTTATATATTGGTTGAGAGTTGGGATGTGTGATGACAAAGACAGCTTGTTAAAGTCTCCCATGATAAACACTGGCTGGTCAGTCGATCGGGACACTATTGAATTGTAAGTTTCTGTGATGTGCTCAGCAGCATCTTTATAATTAGGCCCCGGAACATACACCAACATGACCGTAAGCTGTCCAAACTCCCGTGGTAAATAAAACGGTCTAAAAGACACCACCAGTGTTTCATAGTCTCTGGTACAGGTTCGCTCATGTATTTTAAAGTGTGTAGCCCACCTCTGATCCACAAACATGAGGAGGCCGCCGCCAATGGACTTCCCCGAGCCCTTCCTATCCCGGTCCGCGCGTATTATTGTATAACCCGGTAGATCCACGGCACATTGATCGTTGAGCCATGTCTCCGTGAGGCAGATCAGGTTAGTCCGTTGAAAGTCCCGATCATAACTTACAAGCGCTGACAACTTGTCCAATTTATTATTTAGTGATCTTACGTTTGATAGCGTCATCACTGGGAGTGGGTGCCTGCAACCACGCCTTCTGAGTCTGTTTCGTATTCCACCGCATGAGCCCCGCTTTTTCTTTTTTCCTCTTCGCTTTAAAATAGACCTGCAGTCTTGCGGCAGGTAGATGTCTCTGCGCCGACTTTTGGCGCTGTCACGAAAAGACAGCAGAGTTTCTCGGGAGTATATGATGGTTTGTGCTGGCGTACCCTGTGAGACTTCCATGCACCCGTGTGCACAAGCTGTCAGGGCCCAGCAGGTAACCGGGCAAAGCAGGACGATGTAGGTGTACAAAAGGCCCATAGTGAAAAACAAAGTCCACAGCAGGCGTGTCGCATGCAGAAATGAAGCACACATTGGATAAAACTTAAAACACTATAAAAGAAAACATTCATTCACTCTCTCATGCTGATGAACACAGGGTCAGCAGCTGCCAAGCCGCGCCCCCCTCGACTTTACCTGACATGCAGCCAGGTAAAGTCGAGTTATGTGCATTTTGACACAAAATGCATTTCTAAATGAAAAAAAATTACATTTTTACAAATACACTTATTTGTAAAAACTAACACACGTGACAGTAACCTATGTAAGGCATCTGGAGGCATTTGCAGTATTCGCTGGCACGTCTCTAGATGAAGTGGAACTGCTGTCTGATGCAGAGCTCAACACATTTCTGGCACAATTTTTCACTGGACTAAGAAAAGCAGATGGCAGTGTCTACATAATGCATCACATCAGCTATGGACTAGATCATCAGGATTATTTTTAACTATCTGACCGTTTTTACAAGTTGACTGAGAACAATTCTGGATTGGATTGGACTCCTATTTAATATTTGTGTTGGACTGTTTGGAACCTGTTGACGTCAAAGGACCAGTGAAGCACACCACAATGTAAGTTCCTTTCTCTTGTTTATAAATTCATAAAATATCAAATGACAAGGATCTATTTTAGCCATTATGTAAAACAAATAATGTTTTTTCATTCATTCAATGGAAAGAATATTTAATTCTGTGAAATATTCTTACCATTGCACTCAAACATTTATTATTTGTATATCTGTTGATACCGAGTCCTGATCTGATAGTTGTACATTCCTAGATATTACACCTGTACAGACCAGAATACAAGCACATTTAGGTCAATCCATTGTGTATGCTTAACACTTCAACAGCTCTGCCATGCATAGCATTTGAACCCTTGCCCCTCGATATCATCACCTGTACGGTCTCTTTATACATTCACTGTTTCACAGTTGAGAATCTCGCACGGTCTTGCTGTCCGTGACTCCCGCGAGAGGTCGGTTTCATCAGAGTTCCAGTGTCAGGAGCTCAGCACTCAAAGTGTAAACACACCTCATGAAGTATGGACAATAAGACAACATCGGGGCACAGCAGAAGTCCATCACAGGTGCTACACCTCTTCTAGGTAACCCTGTCAACTTGGGAGAACGTATCATCATCATAATCACCTGTAAACCCGCTAAATCAATGGCAGCCACATCCTCGCTTTGCTATTGTTTACAACCCCAATTCCATTGAAGTTGGGGTGTTATGTGAAATGTAAATAAAAACAGAATACAATGATTTGCAAAGCCTCTTCAACCTATATTCAATTGAATACACCACAAAGACAAGATATTTAATGTTCAAACTGATAGACTTTTTTGTTTTTGTGCAAATATTTTCTCATTTTGAAATGGATGCCTGCAACACATTTCAAAAAAGTTGGGATGGGGCAACAAAAGACTGGGAAAGTTGATGAATGCTCAAAGAACACCGAAGTGGAAACAGGTGAGTGTGATGATTGGGTATAAAAGGAGCATCCCCAAAAGGCTCAGTCGTTCACAAGCAAAGATGGGGTGAGGATCACCACTTTGTGAACAACTGCGCGAAAAAAATAGTCCAATAGTTTAAGAGTAATGTTTCTCAAGGTTCAATTGCAAGGAATTTAGGGATTCTATCATCTACAGAGTCCATCGTCTCTGGAGAACTTTCCACACGTAAGCAGCAAGGCCGAAAACCAACATTGAATGCACGTGACCTTCGATCCCTCAGGAAGCACTGCATTAAAAAGCAACATCATTGTGTAAAGGATCTTACCATGTGGGCCGAAAAACACTTCAGAAAACCATTGTCAGTTAACACAGTTCGTCGCTACATCTACAAGTGCAAGTTAAAACTCTACCATGCAAAGCGAAAGCCATACATCAACAACATCCAGAAACACTGCCGCCTTCTCTGGGCCCGAGCTCATTTGAAATGGAAAGATGCAAAGTGGAAAAGTGTGCTGTGCTCTGATGAGTCCACATTTCAAATTGTTTTTGGAAATCATGGACGTCGTATCCTCTGGACAAGAGAGGAAAAAACCATCCAGATTGTTACCAGCGCAAAGTTCAAAAGCGAGCATCTGTGATGGTATGGGGGTGTGTTAGTGCCCATGGCATGGGCAACTTACACATCTGTGATGGCACCATCAATGCTGAAAGGTACTGCCAGGTTTTGGAGCAACACATGTTGCCATCTAAGCAACGTCTTTTTCAGGGACATCCCTGCTTATTTCAGCAAGACAATGCCAAGCCACATTCTGCACGTGTTACAGCAGTGTGGCTTCGTAGTAAAATAGTGCAGGTACTAGACTGGCCTGCATGCAGTCCAGACCTGTCACCCATTGAAAATGTGGCGCATTATGAAGCACAAAATATGACAACGGAGACCCCGGACTGTTGAACAACTGAAGTCGTACATCAAGCAAGAATGGCAAAGAATTCCACCTACAAAGCTTCAACAATTAGTGTCCTCAGTTCCCAAATGCTTATTGAGTGTTGTTAGAAGGAAAGGTGATGTAACACAGTGGTAAACATACCACTGTGTCTCAGCTTTTTTGAAATGTGTTGCAGGCATCCATTTCAAAATCAGCCAATATTTGCACAAAAACAATACATTTCATCAGTTTGAACATTAAATATCTTGTCATTGTGGTGTATTCAATTGAATATAGGTTGAAGAGGATTTGCAAATCATTCTATTCTGTTTTTATTTACATTTTACACAACATTCCAATTTCATTGGAATTGGGGTTGTACATCCGCTGTGAGATGGCAGAACTCTGCTGGTGTCGTAGTGTATTCTGGGACGTGCAGGGGGCCGCCAGGGGGTTTATGGTAAACGCTGAAGTACTGAATTAGGAAAATGGCTACAACAGTGAGAAATACCTATTGTTTTGTGAAGGGTGCTACCTGATTGGCTGGTAAGACAAATGTACTGCCTGTCAGAAACAGACTTTGTGCATATTTTCATTTAATTTAATTAAGTTCATTTAACCAGGTTAGTCCCATTGAGATCGAGATCTCTTTTGCAAGGTTTTGTCTATTTGACTCCTTTAGTTCTTACAGATGTATTTTTTTCCTTTTCTTTTTTTTTCTTTTTTATTGTTGTTTATGCACCAATGACACCAGATCATATTTCTTGCATATGAGAACTTACTTGGCAATAAGTTTAATTTGATTGTGATCAAATCTACTTCTTTATGGCTGGGCTACAGCCCCATCAAATCCTCCCTAAAACTAAAATGCACACTGTGAGCACATATTTTTCATGAGTAACATCCAAGGTGACTGCGTAAAGGGATTGAAAGGTGATCGTCTTTGAAAAGAGCACACTTTTAACAAGTTCAGCATGTCGTTCTTGGAGAAAGCTTTCTTCCACAGTTCTGTATGTAACACCCTACACTCACTTTTTAAGGATCATGTTGCATTTAGTCTCCACTATCCAAATGGCTCTAACCCTCCTTTTCTCTTGTTGCCTGAGGGCAAAAAGGTAAACGGAGGATTCTATCAGTCCAAACTGCAGTGCTGTAAAACTTTCAACTCCGGTGATTGAACCCACACACAGTGAAGCTGTCAAGCAAAGCTGCTGAGCTATGTGAGGGACCAGTGAGGAGGAAAGAAAATACAAACACCATTACTGTCTGTTTATGCCAACAGAAAAGGGAAGATGGGGGGGAAACAGGGTCACTGAATTGAACAGACAAAAAAGAAAAACATACTGTGATGCAATCAATGAATATTTAAACCTAATCAGGTGTAATAATTTAAGGGTGCATTCTTAAACCACTCTTGTAGTGTCAAAAAGGGTTTGTCTTATTCTTATTTGTAATTCATGACTTTTTTATGGGTAGTGAACTTCATGCTATTCAGTATGTGTTCAACTGACTATGAAAAACTAGTAATATTTACAGGCCACTACACGACATAGAAACCACGCAAGTGAAAGAAACTGTTGAATAATATAATATGACTCCTTATTCACAGTTGCTTGTTATCTAACTTTGAAGTTGCTGATATGTCTTAGTCCTGGATTTACATTAAAACACATTCATAGGCTTTCAAATGGAGGTAGCATTTAATTAATTAGTTGGGTGAACACGAATAAAAGCCTGAAGCCAGGAAAATTTAAAGATTTATTTATTTATTTAACAGTAAAAGATGGGGTGTTTTTGTAAAAGATTTTCATGGAACTTGTTGAAAAGGTTAGGCCAGGCCTGGAATCAATCAATCAATCAATCAACCTTTTTTTATATAGCGCCAAATCACAACAAACAGTTGCCCCAAGGCGCTTTATATTGTAAGGCAAGGCCATACAATAATTCTGAAAAACCCCAACGGTCAAAACGACCCCCTGTGAGCAAGCACCTGGCTACAGTGGGAAGGAAAAACTCCCTTTTAACAGGAAGAAACCTCCAGCAGAACCAGGCTCAGGGAGGGGCAGTCTTCTGCTGAGACTGGCTGGGGCCGAGGGAAAGAACCAGGAAAAAGACATGCTGTGGAAGGGGGCAGAGATCGATCACTAATGATTAAATGCGGAGTGATGCATACAGAGCAAAAAGAGAAAGAAACAGTGCATCATGGGAACCCCCCCCACAGTCTACGTCTAAAGCAGCATAACCAAGGGATAGTCCAGGGTCACCTGATCCAGCCCTAACTATAAGCCTTAGCGAAAAGGAAAGTTTTAAGCCTAATCTTAAAAGTAGAGAGGGTATCTGTCTCCCTGATCTGAATTGGGAGCTGGTTCCACAGGAGAGGAGCCTGAAAGCTGAAGGCTCTGCCTCCCATTCTACTCTTACAAACCCTAGGAACTACAAGTAAGCCTGCAGTCTGAGAGCGAAGCGCTCTAATGGGGTAATATGGTACTACGAGGTCCCTAAGATAAGATGGGACCTGATTATTCAAAACCTTATAAGTAAGAAGAAGAATTTTAAATTCTATTCTAGAATTAACAGGAAGCCAATGAAGAGAGGCCAACACGGGTGAGATATGCTCTCTCCTGCTAGTCCCCGTCAGTACTCTAGCTGCAGCATTTTGAATCAACTGAAGGCTTTTTAGGGAACTTTTAGGACAACCTGATAATAATGAATTACAATAGTCCAGCCTAGAGGAAATAAATGCATGAATTAGTTTTTCAGCATCACTCTGAGACAAGACCTTTCTGATTTTAGAGATATTGCGTAAATGCAAAAAGGCAGTCCTACATATTTGTTTAATATGCGCTTTGAATGACATATCCTGATCAAAAATGACTCCAAGATTTCTCACAGTATTACTAGAGGTCAGGGAAATGCCATCCAGAGTAAAGATCTGGTTAGAGACCATGCTTCTAAGATTTGTGGGGCCAAGTACAATAACTTCAGTTTTATCTGAGTTTAAAAGCAGGAAATTAGAGGTCATCCATGTCTTTATGTCTGTAAGACAATCCTGCAGTTTAGCTAATTGGTGTGTGTCCTCTGGTTTCATGGATAGATAAAGCTGGGTATCATCTGCGTAACAATGAAAATTTAAGCAATACCGTCTAATAATACTGCCTAAGGGAAGCATGTATAAAGTGAATAAAATTGGTCCTAGCACAGAACCTTGTGGAACTCCATAATTAACTTTAGTCCGTGAAGAAGATTCCCCATTTACATGAACAAACTGTAATCTATTAGACAAATATGATTCAAACCACCGCAGCGCAGTGCCCTTAATACCTATGACATGCTCTAATCTCTGTAATAGAATTTTATGGTCAACAGTATCAAAAGCAGCACTGAGGTCCAACAGAACAAGCACAGAGATGAGTCCACTGTCCGAAGCCATAAGAAGATCATTTGTAACCTTCACTAATGCTGTTTCTGTACTATGATGAATTCTAAAACCTGATTGAACCTCTTCAAATAGACCATTCCTCTGCAGGTGATCAGTTAGCTGTTTTACAACTACCCTCTCAAGAATCTTTGAGAGAAAAGGAAGGTTGGAGATTGGCCTATAATTAGCTAAGATAGCTGGGTCAAGTGATGGCTTTTTAAGTAATGGTTTAATTACTGCCACCTTAAAAGCCTGTGGTACATAACCAACTAACAAAGATAAGTTGATCATATTTAAGATTGAAGCATTAAATAATGGTAGGACTTCCTTGAGCAGCCTGGCAGGAATGGGGTCTAATAAACATGTTGATGGTTTGGATGAAGTAACTAATGAAAATAACTCAGACAGAACAATCGGAGAGAAAGAGTCTAACCAAATACCGGCATCACTGAAAGCAGCCAAAGATAACGATACATCTTTGGGATGATTATGAGTAATTTTTTCTCTAATAGTCAAAATTTTGTTAGCAAAGAAAGTCATGAAGTCATTACTAGTTAGGAATGACTATAGGAATCTATGCCCCTCCCTGAGCCTGGTTCTGCTGGAGGTTCCTTCCTGTTAAAAGGGAGTTTTTCCTTCCCACTGTCGCCAAGCGCTTGCTCATAGGGGGTCGTTTGACCGTTGGGGTTTTTCTGTAATTATTGTATGGCTTTTGCCTTACAATATAAAGCGCCTTGGGGCAACTGTTTGTTGTGATTTGGCGCTATATAAATAAAATTGATTTGATTTAATATTATTTCAAACTGTTTTCACATAAAGGAGTAGTGTATCTGCTTTGTCAATTATTTGTTTAATGAACTCTGCTTAATACCTCCACCCATTATTGAATCTGAAGCTGTACAAGGTTACAATGCACTGTAAAGTCGATGCAGTATTGTTGGAAGTGATGATCTCAGAACTGATGGAATTGTGAGCAAAAAATGTTGAGCTTCATTGTCTGCATACACAGACAGCAGAAACAGCAAATCTTATGTTTCAAGTGCTGATGTTGAAAGGACGTGCCATGCCGGTGAACACAGAGGTGTGTAACACTAAAAAAATTACCAACACCAGTGCATACATGTGCAGTACAATAGTATTTGCTAATCAAATTGTAAGAGCCCATTCACACTGTGACATGAAGTGACAGATTCAATTTATTCAATTCAATTTATTTCATTTATATAGCACCAAATCACAACAAAGTTGCCTCAAGGCACTTCACATAAGTAAGGTCTAACCTTACCAACCCCTAGAGCAAGCACACAGCCGACAGTGGTGAGGAAAAACTCCCTCTGATGATACTGAGGAAGAAATCTCAAGCAGACCAGACTCTTAGCTCAGACCAGACTGCTTAGGCCATTCTAACAATTACAAGGTTTTTACAAAGGTGAAGAAACACAAACCGGAATTCAAAACAACATAATAACAAAAGAACAGTATTTAAGGAGAAGTTCACGCAGGTGGTTATGCCACAGGTAGAGGTGGACGATACTGGGAATTTTGGTATTGATCCGATACCAAGGAAATACAGGCCCAGTATCGCCGATATTGATACCAATACCGATACTTTTTCATATTTAAGCTTCATAAATCCAAAGGATCCAAAAGACCTAGGATAGAATTTCGCCAAACATTGTACGTGACAACAAAATACTTTATTATCACAATCAACATTTTTGTTTAAAAAAATATCACTCAACACAAAGCAAAATCTCCTGAGGTAGAGGGCTGACAAACCACAAGGCAAAAAAAATTAACACACCACAACAACTACTGTAAACAGTTTGAAATGTATTGTTTTTCAAGTCGAACAATACAATAAAATCATACAAAAAATAAAGAATTTCTTCCCTTCAGTGCACTTCTCTACATTGTTTCTTAAATAAAGAGTGTAAAAAATAGAACTTAAAGCAAATTAAAACAATCTTCTGAGGTTAGAGAGCTGACAATAGAGACCCACACACAGTGAAGCTGATAGAGAAAAACACACACCGCAACAAATATTGTAAACAGTTTCAAGCTTGTTCTTTTTTTAAGTCGAACAATACAAGAAAATAATACAAAGAACAAGGAATTCCTCAAAACAAAAATAAGTGAAAATTAAATAAAGTATAAATAAAGAAAGAATACATTAAGGGCCCACAGCTACACCATGGGCCCTGTCTCCCTGTTGAGAACAAAGGATTAGAAGTTTTTATTTAAGAACAGTATCATGTTCACAGTGTCACATGTTGACTCGAGGAGAGCGCTGAGTGGGCAGGCCAGGCTGAGCCTACCTGCATGGATGTTGGCTGGCGCCGCTGAGCCACGTGATGGCGCAACAACAAAAAAACAGAGGAGGGAGGGTGCGCTGCTCTGTGTTGTGTGACTCAGAGCAAGATTCAAGGGTGGGTGTATTAAAAGTTCCTACCTGCAGACCCTATTTTTTCACGGTGTAACTGGGAGATAACTCTTTTTTTTTGCACTGGGATCTTGTTTGTGTCTGGCATCTGTGCACAGTTCGAGGTAATAAACTGCATTAAAACCTCTCCGACATTTGATGAACTCTTGCCAAACAGAATGGGTGAAAGATTCAGATCAAGTTCCAAAAAATCAGTCATTACTGAGCCTGCAGCAACATTTAAATCTGTTTTATAATACGTGACAAAAGCTTTCATTTCTGTTTGTCTGATCGACTGAGAAGGCTGCTATTAGCATTATCACTTTGTACTCATTGTTTCCCAAAGGAATTATCATCATCAAAAATAGCTTCCGTGCCTTCCACCTCCAATGACACCACATTCATCAATGCAGGAAATGAAATTAAGGTTCTGACAATTTGATAATGAGGATTTGGTCTGAGAATAAAGAGCACTTTTTTTTCTTTTCCTTTTTTCAATGTAATGAGCCATTACTTTGTACGCATAATTACAGCAGAATTATGAAGGGGAAGAAAAAAACAGCCTTCACACAGAAACACTGCCCTCTTTGTGATTGTGAGGTAGAGAAACCAGTGCATTGACTTATTCTAGACAGTATAAATGACACATAATAATTTTACTCGAATCACCTTATGGGCCTTATCTTGGCAATCTATAGCTCACAGTCTAAAGCGCAAAGTGCACATACCTTTGGGGCACATCCAGCTACTCTGCTATTTGTATGGTGTGTTATCTAAGCATAAAGTAAGGCAGAGTTATCAAAGGGGTTTAGTATCACTATTAGTATCACTATTAATAGATTAGATTAGATCCCTTGGGAAAAACTTGGGAAAACTGTTGTGTGGGCTGCTGAAGAGGAGGTACTGCTGGCCCACCACCACCAGAGGGCACCCTGCCTGGAGTGCGGGCTCCAGGCACCAGAGGGCGCTGCCGCCTCACAGGAGCAGCCGGGGTGACAGCTGACACTCATCACCTGTGACAGCTGTCACCACTCATCTGATCTGCATCGGTATATCAGCAAGACGTCATCTCCACCTCTTTGCCGAGATATCGTTCTACCTGAAAGGTAATATCCTCAGCCTGACTGCTTGATAGAAAGCCTTTTTGTTGTGATTTTTGTGAGTGATAACAGACTTTTTCTCCAACGAGAGGTGGAGGTAGCTTCCCTGCCGTGCAGATTGCTGGGTGCAGACGCACCCACGTTTAATTGTGTTTTTGTTCCTCGCCAGCAGTACCAGGTCCGACACGCGGAGGCAGTGGCCACCTGGGAGTTCGGGACTTGGCGGCTCCAGTATTCCCGGGGTCTGGTGGCGGAGGAAATCGTGTGGTTCCGGTTCTGCTTTGGACAGGCGTCTCCTATCTTCGAGCCTGCCCACACGACACCTTGTAATTTGACCTTTGATCTATTGTGGAATCTGTTGTGTTTGTTGTGCACGTTTGCAACAGTAAAGTGTTGTTATTTGACCTATTCTATTGTCCGTTCATTTGCGCCCCCAGTTGTGGGTCCGTGTACTTACACTTTCCCAACAAAAACTCCCTCAACTAGCCCTTAAAATGGTTGGTTCTCCAGGATTGCTTGGGTAGCAGCTTCACTCTCCATTGTGTTGTTATGACTCCCCCCATTCGCTCCCCTCAGGACGCGAACTCACAAGCCTCGGCATGGAGGTCAGACTCTCTAACCAGAAGGCTAAAACCCAGGGCTCTGGCCTTGTGACCAGAGAATCCTTTTAAGCGCCCCTCTCCACCACTCCAGATTCAGGGATCTGAACCCGACTCCCTTTCGATCGGCCTGGGCCGATCAAAATGCCATTCGCCCATCTCTTAGGTCTGTCTGACCCATGTTCAACTGCTGTTCACATGGACCCTTCTCCACTTCAGCCTTCAAAGTTCTCATTTGAATATTTGCTACTAACACCGAGATCTGCACCCGCGGTGGCTCCACCGGGACCCATGCCCTGGACTTACACGTGCACCGTAGTGACCCTCCTGCTCATTGCGGTGTAGCCTTCATGGCCTATTAATACGTAATGGCTGTGTTTTGAGCGCAAGATGAATTAAACCAATCAGACTGTCATCTATCTGACTTTAACAACCGGGTACACTGGAACCTGGCACTGTTACAGAGTTGGTAGAGATATGAAAGAATTTCTTGCAATGAAACTAAATTGTGTGCAAAGCATCAAAGCACGCCAGCAGTTAAAGGAACATAAGTCATCCATCATAGGTCAATGCGGTGCAACAGTTGAGCACCTCTTTCTAGCAACACTTCCTCCTCTTTTGTCTCTGTTCAACTGATCTCCTTCTTATCTCATCCGACATGAAAACAAGAACTTCAAAACTGTCAGTGAGTCATGCTGTACTGTGCACTGCTTTGTGCTGGGTGTCACCAGTCTGTGGATGAGGTCTCACAGGCCAGGGCCAGTATATGCAACACTAATTTCTTAACATGTTAGAAGCTCAAAATATGAGATTGTACTTAATCAATCAATTCAATCAATTTTATTTATATAGCGCCAAATCACAACAAACAGTTGCCCCAAGGCGTTTTATATTGTAAGGCAAGGCCATACAATAATTACGTAAAAACCCCAACGGTCAAAACGACCGCCTGTGAGCAAGCACTTGGCGACAGTGGGAAGGAAAAACTCCCTTTTAACAGGAAGAAACCTCCAGCAGAACCAGGCTCAGGGAGGGGCAGTCTTCTGCTGGGACTGGTTGGGGCTGAGGGAGAGAACCAGGAAAAAGACATGCTGTGGAGGGGAGCAGAGATCAATCACTAATGATTAAATGCAGAGTGGTGCATACAGAGCAAAAAGAGAAAGAAACACTCAGTGCATCATGGGAACCCCCCAGCAGTCTAAGTCTATAGCAGCATAACTAAGGGATGGTTCAGGGTCACCTGATCCAGCCCTAACTATAAGCTTTAGCAAAAAGGAAAGTTTTAAGCATAATCTTAAAAGTAGAGAGGGTGTCTGTCTCCCTGATCCGAATTGGGAGCTGGTTCGACAGGAGAGGAGCCTGAAAGCTGAAGGCTCTGCCTCCCATTCTACTCTTACAAACCCTAGGAACTACAAGTAAGCCTGCAGTCTGAGAGCGAAGCGCTCTATTGGGGTGATATGGTACTATGAGGTCCCTAAGATAAGATGGGACCTGATTATTCAAAACCTTATAAGTAAGAAGAAGAATTTTAAATTCTATTCTAGAATTAACAGGAAGCCAATGAAGAAAGGCCAATATGGGTGAGATATGCTCTCTCCTTCTAGTCCCCGTCAGTACTCTAGCTGCAGCATATTGAATTAACTGAAGGCTTTTCAGGGAACTTTTAGGACAACCTGATAATAATGAATTACAGTAGTCCAGCCTAGAGGAAATAAATGCATGAATTAGTTTTTCAGCATCACTCTGAGACAAGACCTTTCTAATTTTAGAGATATTGCGTAAATGCAAAAAAGCAGTCCTACATATTTGTTTAATATGCGCTTTGAATGACATATCCTGATCAAAAATGACTCCAAGATTTGTCACAGCATTACTAGAGGTCAGGGTAATGCCATCCAGAGTAAGGATCTGGTTAGACACCATGTTTCTAAGATTTGTGGGACCAAGTACAATAACTTCAGTTTTATCTGAGTTTAAAAGCAGGAAATTAGAGGTCATCCATGTCTTTATGTCTGTAAGACAATCCTGCAGTTTAGCTAATTGGTGTGTGTCCTCTGGCTTCATGGATAGATAAAGCTGGGTATCATCTGTGTAACAATGAAAATTTAAGTGATGCCGTCTAATAATACTGCCTAAGGGAAGCATGTATAAAGTGAATAAAATTGGTCCTAGCACAGAACCTTGTGGAACTCCATAATTAACCTTAGTCTGTGAAGAAGATTCCCCATTTACATGAACAAATTGTAATCTATTAGATAAATATGATTCAAACCACCGCAGCGCAGTGCCTTTAATACCTATGGCATGCTCTAATCTCTGTAATAAAATTTTATGGTCAACAGTATCAAAAGCAGCACTGAGGTCTAACAGAACAAGCACAGAGATGAGTCCACTGTCTGAGGCCATAAGAAGATCATTTGTAACCTTCACTAATGCTGTTTCTGTACTATGATGAATTCTAAAACCTGACTGAAACTCTTCAAATAGACCATTCCTGTGCAGATGATCAGTTAGCTGTTTTACAACTACCCTTTCAAGAATTTTTGAGAGAAAAGGAAGGTTGGAGATTGGCCTATAATTAGCTAAGATAGCTGGGTCAAGTGATGGCTTTTTAAGTAATGGTTTAATTACTGCCACCTTAAAAGCCTGTTGTACATAGCCAACTAATAAAGATAGATTGATCATATTTAAGATCGAAGCATTAAATAATGGTAGGGCTTCCTTGAGCAGCCTGGTAGGAATGGGGTCTAATAGACATGTTGATGGTTTGGATGAAGTAACTAATGAAAATAACTCAGACAGAACAATCTGAGAGAAAGAGTCTAACCAAATACCGGCATCACTGAAAGCAGCCAAAGATAACGGTACGTCTTTGGGATGGTTATGAGTGATTTTTTCTCTAATAGTTAAAATTTTATTAGCAAAGAAAGTCATGAAGTCATTACTAATTAAAGTTAAAGGAATACTCGGCTCAATAGAGCTCTGACTCTTTGTCAGCCTGGCTACAGTGCTGAAAAGAAACCTGGGGTTGTTCTTATTTTCTTCAATTAGTGATGAGTAGTAAGATGTCCTAGCTTTACGGAGGGCTTTTTTATAGAGCAACAGACTCTTTTTCCAGGCTAAGTGAAGATCTTCTAAATTAGTGAGACGCCATTTCCTCTCCAACTTACGGGTTATCTGCTTTAAGCTGCGAGTTTGTGAGTTATACCACGGAGTCAGGCACTTCTGATTTAAATATCTCTTTTTCAGAGGAGCTACAGCATCCAAAGTTGTCTTCAATGAGGATGTAAAACTATTGATGAGATACTCTATCTCACTTACAGAGTTTAGGTAGCTACTCTGCACTGTGTTGGTATATGGCATTAGAGAACATAAAGAAGGAATCATATCCTTAAACCTAGTTACAAAGCTTTCTGAAAGACTTCTAGTGTAATGAAACTTATTCCCCACTACTGGGTAGTCCATCAGAGTAAATGTAAATGTTATTAAGAAATGATCAGACAGAAGGGAGTTTTCAGGGAATACTGTTAAGTCTTCAATTTCCATACCATAAGTCAGAACAAGATCTAAGATATGATTAAAGTGGTGGGTGGACTCATTTACATTTTGACAAAACAAATTGAGTCTAATAATAGATTAAATGCAGTGTTGAGGCTGTCATTCTCAGCATCTGTGTGGATGTTAAAATCGCCCACTATAATTATCTTATCTGAGCTAAGCACTAAGTCAGACAAAAGGTCTGAAAATTCACAGAGAAACTCACAGTAACGACCAGGAGGACGATAGATAACAACAAATAAAACTGGTTTTTGGGACTTCCAATTTGGATGGACAAGACTAAGAGTCAAGCTTTCAAATGAATTAAAGCTCTGTCTGGGTTTTTGATTAATTAATAAGCTGGAATGGAAGATTGCTGCTAATCCTCCGCCTCGGCCCATGCTACGAGCGTTCTGGCAGTTAGTGTGACTCGGGGGTGTTGACTCATTTAAACTAACATATTCATCCTGCTGTAACCAGGTTTCTGTAAGGCAGAATAAATCAATATGTTGATCAATTCTCTCAAAAATTCTTGAAAGGGTAGTTGTAAAACAGCTAACTGATCATCTGCAGAGGAATGGTCTATTTGAAGAGTTTCAGTCAGGTTTTAGAATTCATCATAGTACAGAAACAGCATTAGTGAAGGTTACAAATGATCTTCTTATGGCCTCGGACAGTGGACTCATCTCTGTGCTTGTTCTGTTAGACCTCAGTGCTGCTTTTGATACTGTTGACCATAAAATTTTATTACAGAGATTAGAGCATGCCATAGGTATTAAAGGCACTGCGCTGCGGTGGTTTGAATCATATTTGTCTAATAGATTACAATTTGTTCATGTAAATGGGGAATCTTCTTCACAGACTAAAGTTAATTATGGAGTTCCACAAGGTTCTGTGCTAGGACCAATTTTATTTACTTTATACATGCTTCCCTTAGGCAGTATTATTACACGGTATTGCTTAAATTTTCATTGTTACGCAGATGATACCCAGCTTTATCTATCCATGAAGCCAGAGGACACACACCAATTAGCTAAACTGCAGGATTGTCTTACAGACATAAAGACATGGATGACCTCTAATTTCCTGCTTTTAAACTCAGATAAAACTGAAGTTATTGTACTTGGCCCCACAAATCTTAGAAACATGGTGTCTAACCAGATCCTTACTCTGGATGGCATTACCCTGACCTCTAGTAATACTGTGAGAAATCTTGGAGTCATTTTTGATCAGGATATGTCATTCAAAGCACATATTAAACAAATATGTAGGACTGCTTTTTTGCATTTACGCAATATCTCTAAAATCAGAAAGGTCTTGTCTCAGAGTGATGCTGAAAAACTAATTCATGCATTTATTTCCTCTAGGCTGGACTATTGTAATTCATTATTATCAGGTTGTCCTAAAAGTTCCCTAAAAAGCCTTCAGTTAATTCAAAATGCTGCAGCTAGAGTACTGACGGGGACTAGAAGGAGAGAGCATATCTCACCCATATTGGCCTCTCTTCATTGGCTTCCTGTTAATTCTAGAATAGAATTTAAAATTCTTCTTCTTACTTATAAGGTTTTGAATAATCAGGTCCCATCTTATCTTAGGGACCTCGTAGTACCATATCACCCCAATAGAGCGCTTCGCTCTCAGACTGCAGGCTTACTTGTAGTTCCTAGGGTTTGTAAGAGTAGAATGGGAGGCAGAGCCTTCAGCTTTCAGGCTCCTCTCCTGTGGAACCAGCTCCCAATTCAGATCAGGGAGACAGACACCCTCTCTACTTTTAAGATTAGGCTTAAAACTTTCCTTTTTGCTAAAGCTTATAGTTAGGGCTGGATCAGGTGACCCTGAACCATCCCTTAGTTATGCTGCTATAGACGTAGACTGCTGGGGGGTTCCCATGATGCACTGTTTCTTTCTCTTTTTGCTCTGTATGCACCACTCTGCATTTAATCATTAGTGATCGATCTCTGCTCCCCTCCACAGCATGTCTTTTTCTTGGTTCTCTCCCTCAGCCCCAACCAGTCCCAGCAGAAGACTGCCCCTCCCTGAGCCTGGTTCTGCTGGAGGTTTCTTCCTGTTAAAAGGGAGTTTTTCCTTCCCACTGTAGCCAAGTGCTTGCTCACAGGGGGTCGTTTTGACCGTTGGGGTTTTACATAATTGTTGTATGGCCTTGCCTTACAATATAAGGCGCCTTGGGGCAACTGTTTGTTGTGATTTGGCGCTATATAAAAAAATTGATTGATTGATTGATCAATTATTATATCATTTACTAACAGGGACTTAGAAGAGAGAGACCTAATGTTTAATAGACCACATTTAACTGTTTTAGTCTGTGGTGCAGTTGAAGGTGCTATATTATTTTTTCTTTTTGAATTTTTATGCTTAAATAGATTTTTGCTGGTTATTGGTGGTCTGGGAGCAGGCACCGTCTCTACGGGGATGGGGTAATGAGGGTATGGCAGGGGGAGAGAAGCTGCAGAGAGGTGTGAAGCATTAGAAGGCTGATGCACACCATGATATGAATGTACAAAATAATATACATATTGTAATTCATTATTATCAGGTTGTCCGACATATTGTAATTCATTATTATCAGGTTGTCCTAAAAGTTCCCTGAAAAGCCTTCAGTTAATTCAAAATGCTGCAGCTAGAGTACTAACGAGGACTAGAAGGAGAGAGCATATCTCACCCATACTGGCCTCTCTTCATTGGCTTCCTGTTAATTCTAGAATAGAATTTAAAATTCTTCTTCTTACTTATAAGGTTTCGAATAATCAGGTCCCATCTTATCTTAGGGACCTCATAGTACCACATCACCCCAATAGAGCGCTTCGCTCTCAGACTGCAGGCTTACTTGTAGTTCCTAGGGTTTGTAAGAGTAGAATGGGAGGCAGAGCCTTCAGCTTTCAGGCTCCTCTCCTGTGGAACCAGCTCCCAATTCGGATCAGGGAGACAGACACCCTCTCTACTTTTAAGATTAGGCTTAAAACTTTCTGTTTTGCTAAAGCTTATAGTTAGGGCCTGAACCATCCCTTAGTTATGCTGCTATAGACGTAGACTGCTGGGGGGTTCCCATGATGCAATGAGTGTTTCTTTCTCTTTTTGCTCTGTATGCACCACTCTGCATTTAATCATTAGTGATTGATCTCTGCTCCCCTCCACAGCATGTCTTTTTCCTGGTTCTCTCCCTCAGCCCCAACCAGTCCCAGCAGAAGACTGCCCCTCCCTGAGCCTGGTTCTGCTGGAGGTTTCTTCATGTTAAAAGGGAGTGTTTCCTTCCTACTGTCGCCAAGTGCTTGCTCACAGGGGGTCGTTTTGACTGTTGGGGTTTTTACGTAATTATTGTATGGCCTTGCCTTACAATATAAAGCGCCTTGGGGCAACTGTTTGTTGTGATTTGGCGCTATATAAATAAAATTGATTGATTGATTGATATGTCTGTAATGTTGTTTGTGACTCTGTATGTCTTCATTCATTGAATATGTATGATTTTATTGAATTCCCATGAGCCACGATAGAAGCCGTAATAACTAATGAACGACATGCACTGCACCAAGGAGCCGAATGTCGAGCTGAAAGGAATGCCTCAAGGTGAGCTGAATAAGTTAAAATGTATGTCATTGTTTTAGGACTGGTGGACTGATTAAGCCAGCAGTGGAGCTTCTAAACATGAAAGACATTAGAGGGCTGATGCATACCATGTGCTCTCCACACACCACAATATGAATGTACAAGTACATTTACATATGGCTATCAGTTGTATGCAGTTGTAAATTTGTTTAAAACTGTATTTTAAAATCAATTGATGATTACGTAAAGGACTCGGATAGGACAAGGGGCAGGATTGAATAAGTATATGCTTCTTCCTACTCCCTTTTGGACACATCATGTTGACATAGTTATGTTTATTGTGGGCAGTCTAAGGCACACCTGTGCACTAATCATGGTGTCTAATCAGCATCTTGATATGGCACACCTGTGAGGTGGGATGGATTATCTCAGCAACGGAGAAGTGCTCACTATCACAGATTTAGACTGGTTTGTGAACAATATTTGAGGGAAATGGTGATATTGTGTATGTGGAAAAAGTTTTAGATCTTTGAGTTTATCTCATACAAAATGGGAGCAAAACCAAAAGTGTTGCGTTTATATTTTTGTTGAGTGTATATATATATAAATATATATATATATATATATATATATATATATATATATATGTATATATATATATATATATATATATATATATATATGAAAAGAAGCTTTCAATCAACTGATATCACATCCACAAGCCAGACAGAAAAATCTAATATAACTGCCAGAAGGTTCACATTTGTCGTCATTACCCACTGAGGTCAAGATGCTCCTGATTTGCTTGAGATGTTTGTTCCAGACGTTATCTGAAATAACGGCAGACCTTGTGATGGTTAGAAATCTGCACTGCACCTGTCTGACAATTCATCCACATCTGATTCATCTGCTCTGTACACAGCAATTGATGCCTTTGAGTTTTCAATATTGATGCACATCCTAGGTAGCACCACAGTTATATTTGATAAGTTCTCATGTGATGAATAACAACATGAAACGTCAGTCTTTTATACAGGGGGAGAAAAAGGATTGTGCCACGAGTTCACGTCAGAGCTGAGTCATTTCTGACAGCAGCGGATCATCATTTGCATTTGAGTTTATTAATGTTTCTCCTCTTTAGTCACTGTAAGGCTCAACAGGATAAGCAGTTACAATTCATTCCGTAGATTGATGGGCTTTATGTTTCTTTTTCCTGTGGAAATTTTAAGTTGTTTAAAATATTATGATTGCAAAAGTGTAAAAGCAGTGAAAAGCAGTTCATGTGTTTTATGGGAAATTCTAATGATGTCGACTTTGTATAGTTTCGGTCTCGTGCTGAGTGATTTGATTGGACTCAGATACAGTCAGTGTTAACTGCTATGAGACAGTCTGCAATGACAAGTACTAAATGTTTTTTAAATAAAGTACAAAGACTTTCAATGAAATTCTGGCAAGATATTGCGTTAAAAAGGAAAATGAGAAATGAGGTAAACTGATATTAATTTATAGATACGAAGAGGATGAAATGACACACACATAGCCAATAATTTGAAATAGATGAAGAAAACAGAAATTCCCTCCGCTGATAACAGCATGAGGCGTGGACAGCAAAAATGTAGATGAGTGGGTGAGTGAATGAGTGATTTAGCTCATCCCAGTCAGGATTTGTAGACAAGAGTGTTAGTTGGTGTTCTTACTCAAAATAAATAATGTATAACACATTAGGACCCATAAAAAAAAATAAACAAATCCCCCCAAAAACATTACTTTGTCATCCCTGCCTACATGCCGAAATCGGCTTGCATCAATATTTTATTTTTATTTTTTGCAAATTTCATTCATGGCAGTACAGCTGATGCAAGAACCAGGACATCCACTATGGCCGAAGACGGCCAAGTTTGCAGAGCCGGGCCCGGAACATGCTGTTTGTCGTCATTTACAGCCACACAGTCAGTTGCGCCGTCTCACTCACACACAGTAGCCTACGCATGTTTTTTCATGTTACTAATGTGCAGTACACTGACTGCATTCAACATGGAAACAAGATTTATTTATTTATTTTAAAAACAGCTGATATTCTCAGTTCCTCACTTGTCCAGATGCTGTATGTGTCAGCTCTTTAATCCATACACTTTGCCTAAAGTTGTATGACATTTTTAATGGAAGCGTGCACATCCCCTCAGTATTCCATCAGAATGGATGTTGACAGAGTTCTCCCACTTCTTCACCCATTCACCGGTGTCACTGTGAGAGGAAACAAAGTTACTGTTAACCAATCAAGTTCTCTTGCTGCATGTTCAGGAGAATTCAGTACATAGGTCTTAAGAACTGTAGTGAAAGAATAACTATTTTGCCTATGTAACCATGGACAAATTCAGGACAAAGTATACAACACAATGGCAAAACTAAAACTGAAATTAAATAATGGGTAGAATGTGTGGCTGGAGATGTGTCAAAATTTTTCATCTGTAGTGCAGGTATGTACGGAACCCAGGAGAAGTCACTTAACCCTCTGGGGCCGACGCCAGACCAAGCTTTACTAAATTATAAATAACTTTTTAATGATATGCAATCAAACGTCAGCAATCAAACGACTATAGCTCCTGAGCCGCCTGCATGCAGGATCGAGACTGCAGCTCCCAGTGCCATCATGCACCTGCTGTTTTCGCCTCTTCCCATCGCTGCAGGGCTTTCCTTCCCGCCTGCGCTCGTTGCTTAAAGTGGGGATCAGCTCGCGCACACCAATTCCACTCTTTAGGCAAGGTGGCACTCCACTGTGGCACAGACAAGCTGAGACAGCTGTGGCGACCACCAGGCTGTAGGTTTTACATCAGAGTGACCTTCTCCTAGCCTCTGGCTAAAGAACCTTCCTCGGAGGCACGGGGGCAGTAACCCAGGCTGGGGGTTTAACATCAGGGTTTTCCTTCCCCTAGGTGGACCACCATAACAGGGCTAATGAGTCCCATCTACCCACTGCTATAACCCAGTCAGCTGGGAGGCTCATGATGGCGGGAGCGCCTAGATCCCGTATAGGTCATGGACCTACCACTGCCATACTTGAATAAACAATATCTGTGTTGTAAAACAACAACAACAAAAACACAAAGCCAACCTAATCAAAACCAAAGTGAGTGCAGCTCCAGGAAAACCTACAAGAAACAATCTAAAACTGACTAAAAATAAATGACTCAATCTAAACCGAAAACAATTCATCTAGCGCAACGTAACTATAGCTTGTAAGCTAACAAACGGAATATCAAATCAAATCATATCAAATTTATTTATTTATTTATATAGTGCCAAGTCACAACAAACAGTCGCCCCAAACAAACTCCTCCACAATATGTTCTCCAGAAACCCTCTTTACATATGTGAAGGACAGCAAGACCAGAAATGTTCTTTATAAAAAGCTTTAACATTGACATCCTATTTCACAAATCCATTTCCATAAAATTTTGTTGATTAATTCTTTTATTATCACCTTATATTTTTCCATCCTGTAGGGATAGGTATAATGTGCTACTTAAAAAACCAAAGACAAAAAGGGAATTCTAAAAATACAACAGCAATTAAAGCACATAAAACCCAATTTATACATCAAACACACAATAAGCCATTGTGTACCAAGTCATTGACCAGCAGTGACTTTGTTCTACAATGTCAAATAAATTAGAACATTATAAAACTCCAGCAATTTAAATAAAAGGCAAGAGTATAATATACATATATTAAAATACAAGAGTTTTCCACCATGTTGTTTTGTGTACACCTGATCCTGTGAGATCTCAAAAGGGAAGTGGAGTAGGTCCTGATTTGTACTTGGCTAGAAGACTGTTTCAGAGAACCAGGGGCTGTGTGAATTTACTGGAGTTATGCCAGGAAGGGTATTCTGCTTTAGGGCCCCTTCACACATAACACGTCTGAAGCCAACTAGCGCACGAAGGAGGAATTCCATGCCATTCATGAAAAATCTGAGCTGCCTCCAACGCCTCTTACACCTGTCACTACAGTTATTCGGGAGCAGCAGCGGCTGAAAGACAGAGAATGCCCTGTGAGAGCCCACTCGATCTCTTTCGCGGCAGGTGTCGGCACACACATGCAATACACATGCACACGTGGCGTGCATGTGTATTGCATGTGTGTGCATGTGTCGTGCCCCCCTGAAACACATGTGGCGTTATGTGTGTTTCACGCTTCCCCCGCTGCCCCCTACACATGTGGCATGCGGGGGGGTGAACACTTGCATAAAATGCTTATCTGCATGTACAGATTTGATCACACAGGGGCTGGACAGCCACATCTGAGCGCACACAGTGCGGGGAGGCGCCTGTCAGCTGATCGCAGCACACTGACAGCTGGAAATGATGGCCCAGTGCACGTAACGTGTCACATTAATAATACAGAGACCACCACCAGGACAGGTATATAAATAATTATGACAATATCTACATACGCAATTACATAACAAATAACTAAAATGAATGACCACATAACACAGAAACAGAGAGTGACACGCTGGTCTGGGTGCTGAACGGACAGGGGGCATGGCAGCCAACAGCAGCTGTTGAGATCCCTGCTCCTGGACATCCCAGCTGTGGAACACATACCTTGTTTTGAAGGACATGACCTTACAACTTTCCTCCATGAGGGTGGGGTTGGTAAGGTTAGACCTTACTTGTGTGAAGTGCCTTGAGACAACTTTGTTGTGATTTGGCGCTATATAAATGAAAATAAATTGAAAGTGAAGTGAGGCGCGTGTCTCTGGCTGCTGTCCTCACGTGGAAATACATAAAACATCTTTCGCCTTTGCTCTGGGCTGCAGCAGCCACACACAGCGCGCCTCAGCAGGCTGCGGACCTACCTGACATGCATGTTCATGCATCGTCTAATTTCTGTTTTTTGAAAACATACGTTTATCTCATGGTTGATTTTAAGCATTTCATGCTCCTGTTATAAGACAGTGATTGTAGCGCATTGGTAAAGTTTCCATCTGTTAATCAGAGCTTTTGTAAATTGCAGGTTTGAATTCTTTGAGTGGCATTTATGTTCTAATTAAACCAGAGTTATTTAACTGCAGGGTTCTGTATTGGGTCCCCTTTTATTTTATTTTTTTATATCAACCCAGGGATTTTCACTACTTATACACCAATATCTCATCTATCAGTGTCCAGTGATTGTATTAATTATTTATATACCCAGCTGGACATAATAAGACATAATGAGAGCGCACTGCTTCATTCATGTCATTTCATGACTGTACGTCTATGGCCATGGGTCATCTACAGCGGAACAGACAGTTCATACTTGTATTGCCCACTCAAGAAGAGGGATTCAATAAAACACTGTTTTTTTTATGGTGTGTGCTTTTTATTGATTTTTTTCTCCATAGCAGAGGCGCGATGTGGTGCAACACATTCCAGCTGCTCGCACTGTGTTTGTGCATGCGCACAATTGTGCACGAAACCGTTGCCGGTGTGTCATACATGCCTGTGTGACCCTGCGCCCCTCACGACAGCAGGTGCAATGTTTTGTGGTTCCCCATTTTGTGTTTGGTTCGCAGATTTTCTTCCGGTTTCTGCGTCTTTCATGTTATGTGTGAAGGGGCCCTTAAGGTTGTGCCAGTTCCTAGTGCATATGGGTGTTTTTGTATGATCAGAAAACAGCAGTAAAATAGATGGTCGCCAACTTTCCAGCATGATTTTTTTCCCCAAACTAAGCTATATTTATTCAAATATTCACATGTAGTATGTAAAACAGACATCACACTACATGGCAAGGGCACTGACAGGGAAAATTTAAGTTCCCTTGTTTTTTACAGGAAAAAAATACTTGTACAGGGCCATTAAAGCAAGTAAAAATAGATTGAAAAACTATTTCTACCCGCTTTCTGTTAGAGATATGAATGCCTCTGGAACCAAATTGCCATATCGGATGCCACACTTGAAATGAGTGCAATATTTGTTTATGTGCAAGGGGGGTGATGGCCAAGTGGTTAATGCGCTTGGTTTTCAGTGCAGAAGGTTTCGGGTTCAAATCCCACCCCCTGCTACATTTCTCCATGTAATGTGGAGTTGCGTCAGGAAGGTCATCCGGTGTAAAACCTGTGCCAATTCAACATGCAGATCCACCTTGGATTTGCTGTGGCGACCCCGAGTGCAAACAAGGGAGCAGCCAAAGGGGCTTACTTCATTTGTTTATGTGCAATATCCACTGCCACTGAAATATCCACAGTTTTGTACATACGTCGTTTATATCCAGTCTTACAATTTTTTTTCTTTTTCAATTTACGTTCTGGACACTCTCTTTCATTCAGTTTAATTTTATGTTTATTTTCCTTTTTTCAATTTTGAGGTTCATGGCAAAAGTTGTGATTGTGAGTTTTTGATTTTAATAAATTTGCAAAATCTTATTTTTTTTTTTTTTCAGATTGTCATTATGGGGTATTCTGTAAAGAATTTTGAGGAAAAACATGAATTTCATCCATTTTGGAGTAAGGCTGTAACAAAATAAGGCTGTAACATAAAGTGAATTGCTGTGAATACTTGCAGGATGCACTGCAATAAGGAAAATGAGAAGTTCCCACTGACATGAAGAAGCTGTCTGAACAATATGGTTTTAAAAGTATAAATGATTCATGAGCTATTGTCACAAGGCTGTCATATGGTGGCTGAATGGACCTGATCATTTTAATGTTCACCGTCTCTAATTGAGTTTTTAGACCAAACAACAACAAAAAACTGGCAAAGCTCTGTCGCTGAATACTGCTTTAATGGCAACCCGTGTATTCACTGACTCATTTGTGAGGTATTTCTTTAAAAACATGAGCTGTAATCTACATGTTGTATAATTATTGAGGCAGTCCACAATGTTTAATTGAACAGTCTTTGAAAACACTGTCCTCTTATTTTAATTTTTATTTTTTGTCCAAGTCATGACAGGAAAACAACATTGCTTATTATTGTTGCACTTTCAAAAGATTTCAACATGTACTTATTTTGTTTCTTCCCCTGATATCCAAGAATTTTTGCTTCATCTTGTCAAATACAGTTAATGCATATGTATGAATGAAGTTGTTTGCGTTCTGCAGTATTTATTTTCGAATCTTTTTTTAGCTTTACTCATAATTTTGTGTTATTCTGAAGTCGATTGTCTTGATGTTGGAAATGATAATGAGATTTATGTTTCTAGGACACCATCAGAAATGAGGCTTTCGTCTCAGTAGGCTTTTTCAGGCGCTCATCTGCTGTTTTGTTAAAAGAAAAAGAGCTGAATAACAATGCAGAAGGAAGAAACAAAAGGAAACTGTAGAAATCCCTTGTGTGCTGAACAACTAAATAAGAAGTAAAAATATTAAAGCCTAACTTTGCAACAGTAATTTGAATGTGAATATTGCTGTGTTTGCAGTGTATAGGTGAACTCATCCCACCTGCTCCAAGTGATGTTAATCAGTGAAATCACCTGCTGAAGTCAGTGGCTGCAAAGAAAACCTGCACCCTCTCGGCCCTTTCTGGAATAGTTTGGAGACCACTGGTCTAGTGGTTAACTTAAAGCGTTGGGCTTAAGACCAGAGGATCCTCAGTTCAAGTCCCAGCCTGACCGGAAAATCACTAAGGGCCCCTGGGCAAGATCCTTAATCCCCCTAGTTGCTCCCGGTGTATAGTGAGTACCTTGTATGGCGGCACCCTCACATCGGGGTTTATGTGAGGCATTATTGTAAAGCGCTTTGAGCGTCTCATGCAGATGGAAAAGCGCTATATAAATGCAGTCCATTTACCATATATATATATATATATATATATATATATATATATATATGGTAAAAACACATGCAAAATAATAAATTAGAATGTCAGTATATTTCCTACATCTAAAATGGTGTTTATAGGAATATACTGAAGATGTCAGGAGCTGCACATTTTCACAGATGTTCTTTCCATGTCAACTCAGTATTGTTGTCTCAGCCATGCATGTGCACTGTAGATATGGATGTGTATAATCCACAATGACTTTGGTATGATCATTTCTTTCTTTCATGCACCAGCTCACAACAGCTCAACAACCCCTAGTAAATGGAATAATGACTGCAGAAAGATCACAACAGGTAGCTCCATTTGACAAATTCACATATTTGGGGTCAATTGACCACAACCACATGCACAAAGGGTGGCGATGGCAAGAGAAGATGGCCATAGTTTTGCTATATTTGTTTTGCACCACATATGAAATCTGTTCCAGACAAGCCAAGGAGCTGAACTGTCTGAGCAGTACTGATGTGAGATGAAAAAAGTTTCACAAGCCGCAATTTAAATGCTTAAATGTTTGTCTTAGTCGTGGCACTGGTAAGACCACCAAGACACCATTTACTATAACACCGCACACACTACTGTAACCTCACCTCGACCTAAAAAAATCTCAGCAAGAATCACCACGAACAGTCACAATTACATTATATTGACCATATGACATGCCACCATGTGGGAAAATCTTGACAAGACAGTCCCACAACTTAGCCACTGCAGTGCTCCAAAATCTACAAATATGTGCTATGAAAGTACATAGCTATAAAATCTGCTGCCGCTGAAGAAGAAGATTGTCTGCCGTCACATGATCTTGACATCCTCTTGGTAATGTTTGCTGAGTTTCGTGTTGTGTTTGTGAAATCATCTTATGGATCATCACCATTTACTTTTATTGAAAAAAAAACATAGCACAGTTACTGCCAGTATTTAAGTGGTAAATGACATAATTGAGACAGAGGATTGTAAAAAATATTGTGCGGCCCTATTTTTAGATTAATCAAATGCTTTTGATACAGTCGATCATACAATTTTATTAAATTGGCTTCACAAAATTGGCTTATCTGAGCAAAGTATGAGTTGGTTTTCCAAATACTTGACAGGAAGAACTCAGTGTGTCCAGTCAGACATTCTTCTTCACTTCTCCCTGTTTTAACGAGAGTTCCCCAGGGTTCTGTTCTTGGCCCTTTGCTCATTTCTATTTATTTCAATAACATTTAGAATAATGTACCTAATGTTGCTTATCATTTCTATGCTGATGATACAGTTCTATAGTCTTCCTCTACTTGTGTTGTGAAAAGTCTGGAATTTTTGCAGTCAGCCTTTGACATTGTTCAAGCCTATCTTACCCTGCTGAAGCTTGTTTTAAATGCAGACAAAACTAAATACATGATTTTTACAAATGTTTCTGTGTAGGCTCTCAGTTGTCCAGGTGGTTTCCATAGTAGAAAAAGCTTGAATCTTCGACTGGACTGGGTTGCTTGATGCGAGGACGTTTCGCTTCAAATCGCAGAAGCTTCCTCAGCTAAAATTCTTGCTCTGGTGGTCTGACTTCTGTCTTGACTCTTGTAGAGAAGAATAATCAAGAAGTCACAAAAGCTGGAGTTTTAAACCTAACCAGACCCCTCCTACCGAGAGGCAGACTGCTATAGGCCAGTGACTAAACAATCGCTCTAATTAGCACCTATTGTGCTCTAGTTAGCACCCTCCTAATGACAGGGCAGCTGTCCCTCTTAATGATGGGACGGACCCTTTCCTGATGGCTCCCTTGACGACTCTGCTGATGACGTGAATGACTCATTACCATGAACAAAAGACTGAAACTGCTTTGACCTGAGTACCCCATTGTAAACAGGGGATAAAGCGTGTCTCAGACCCCCTCCCCGGTTAAGGCTGGGTTTCAACTGTTTCACAAAGAATGCCTCCTTGACCCCTCTCTCAAACCATTTCTTCTCTCTGGCTAATATTTTAACTTCCTTGTCCTCAAACATGTGTATCTGATATATAGTGTATTCTATCAGATGTCAGGAAAACTGTAACAAACACTACATAGGTGAGACTAAGTAACCTTTACACAAAGGGTATACCAGCACCGCAGAGAGGGCGCCAGTAGACCTCAGTCTGCAGTTCATCTCCACCTTAAAGACACTAACCACACGTTTCCCTCCCATCATTAAGAGGGACAGCTGCCCTGTCATTAGGAGGGTGCTAACTAGAGCACAATAGGTGCTAATTAGAGCGATTGTTTAGTCACTGGCCTATAGCAGTCTGCCTCTCGGTAGGAGGGGTCTGGGTTAGGTTTTAAACTCCAGCTTTTGTGACTTCTTGATTATTCTTCTCTACAAGAGTCAAGACAGAAGTCAGACCACCAGAGCAAGAATTTTAGCTGAGGAAGCTTCTGCGATTTGAAGCGAAACGTCCTCGCGTCAAGCAACCCAGTCCAGTCGAAGATTTAAGCTTTTTCTACTATGATTTTTACAAATGGAAAAGATCTCCCAGCTGACCTTCCTACTCTTTCCACTGCACAGGGGGCGGCAATTGAAAAGTTGAATGTTTTAAGTAGTCAGATTTTATTTTAGATGAAAACCTGTCTTTTGAACAACACATCGCTAAGGTAGTCAGCAAAATTAGATTGAAATTAGGGTTTTTCTACAGAAATAAATCATGTTTTTCACTTCAGGTTAGGAAGCATCTTATTTCTGCCACTTTATTACCCCTTCTTGACTATGGTGATCTTTTTATGAATGCTTCTGAAATTTGTACCACTCAGCACTACATTGTGTTACCGGTTGTGGTAGTCGGGTACACCAGTGTGCATTGTATGCTATGGCAGATTGGCCATCTCTACATGCTTGCAGATTCTCTTGGTTGTTATCTTTCTTGTATAAATCCTTGATTGGACTGATTTGCCTTATATATGCAACTTTATGATCATTCTGCGCTCACAAGATATGCTGCTGATGGTGGTACCCAGAGTGAGGACTGATCTTGGTAAAAAGGCGTTTAGGTACTCTGCACCTTCTTCCTGGAATGAACTTCAGAAAGCATTGAAATTACAAGGAATGCTTTCATTTGGAGAGTTTAAACACATCATATCAGGCATTGAAAGGAATTCCCTTGGACTGTGTATGTTGTGTGTTGGGGGGGGGGGTTTGGCTGGCCAAGATACTGTTTGTGTGTTTTGTGTATACTTCGGGTGGTTTGTGGGGGGCGTGTCTGAGGCTGTGATGATGGATGAAGCATCTCTCACCCTCCACTGTCATCATGCCAACCCCATGCACCTGATGAGCAGTTCACGTGTAGAGCTAAAGGACTACCAGCTGAAGTGGATGCACCTGATGAGCAGTTCACGTGCAGAGTTAAAGGACTACCAGCTGAAGTGGATATCTTGATCAGCAGTTCACGTGCAGTTCCAAAGGACTTCCAGCTGAAGTAGATATCCTAATGATGTATTACATTTAAGCCATGACTGCTCTGTGTAAGGTGCTGGGGACTCAACCTTGTTGCTGCTGTGTGACGATCGTTTGTCTAACATTGTGACGCTGAGGATCGCTCCAGGTTTGACGCACCGTGCCTGTTAAGGAGATGGGTGAGGGACATGCTCCATCAGCACACTTTAGAGGTAACTAAAGCTGTGAATGACTTTGACTAATTAACAATAGTAATTTGGCGTTTTGTACGCAGCTATATTTGAGCTACTCTGATAATTGTGTAAATTCGCGCTTCACAGCCGTGGCGTGCGGATTGATGGTCCTCCACGGGCTGTGAGAGCTGTTTCTGTAATTTGAGTCTGAATTAGAACCTGAATGTGTTTGCTGATGGTGTGAACCCTAAACAGTATTTGTGTGAACAGTGTTGACTTATCTCGCCTCTCATCCTTAACAGGCGCTGTCCGATTCATTAACCACCTGGGGGGTGCCGGCGGGAATTTCTGGGTCCAGAACTGTCGGGCTCCAATCCCTTGGGCGCTAGGAAGAGCGCGTCGTCCTCCACCCCGCCAGGCTGTTAATTCACTTTTTGTTTATATTTGCACTTGAAATAAATCTGTTATGTTCTTTGGAACCGCTCTCTGTTTCTTTAGTGCTGGGTCCTTGTCAGACGCTGATTCACTCCTCTAACCTGCGTCCCAACATAACAGTGTAATTGCGTTTGATCAGTGCTTGGTTATATGCCTGGTACTCACTCTGTTTTTATGTCATGTCTTTTATTGTGTTTTGCATTGCTTTAAAGTGTAGTGTGTCTGTATTTGTTTTTATTTTATTGTATTGAATAAAGGCTATTCTGATTCTGATTCTGTAGTAGTTCACACTCAGCAGAACAGAAAATTCTGCATAATCAAATTTATTTGGAAGGAACACATGGCAATTCAGTCAATGTCGATGGCTTGAGATTTGAACAACAAAGAAGCAGTGAAACTTTAAAGGACTGTGTCATGAGTGAACCAGATGGTATAAGCCAGTTGGAGTCAAGATTGCATCCACAGGAATGTGTGATTAGCAACAGCTGACTGTCTGTAATTGCTTCCTTCAAGGCTGAACTCCTGAAACATCTTGAAGATGAGTCTGATGTTGTGAAAGAAATGAAGGGTGTGAAATTAGAGGACCTGTCTAATAGATACACTTAGCTTGTGCATTTTGTCATGTGTGATTTCTATTGTACAATATCCTGGAGTGTGCGGTTGTGTTTGGAAGTAGGTGTAAACACATATGGTGTCACATCCTTTAATCTGTTTTTAATCAGCATCGCTGTTAGACCCATACTTCAAAAAGAGTTGCAGTGGCTTGAAGGTGGTGATGCTGGTGGGGCTCCTGAAGCAAATGACAACCAGGTAAGTCTTGTGTAAGCACAGAAACGTGTCCGCGTTCGCCACGTGAATTGGCTCATCATGATCCAACATCATTCACCAGATTATCATAACAACGTAGGTATTTACTTAAGATATAATATGGTGTTTGAGTTTAATATCCCAAATTCAAATGAACAAACAAATACATTGCCAGCAGCATCTCTTTTTTTCCACGTTCACTGTTCAAATTAGGATTGAGAAGACTAATGATTTAGGGTCATCAGCTAATCTTGACAATTATGTTGTTAAAGTGTTGATGTATTTTTGTATATGCTTATCATATATTTATGGGTTATGAGTGAAAACAACATGAAAACAAAACATTTGGAATTTGCGCTTATGGTGTGTTACACTTTACATATTTTAATTTAACCAGGTTAGTCCCATTGAGATCGAGATCTCTTTTACAAGGGAGACCTGGACAATTATAAAGTTTCCAATTCAGCTCACCTGCATGTCTTTAGATGTGGGAAGAAATCCACACAAACACAGGGAGAACATGCAAACTCTACACAGAAAGGCCACAGGTGGGAATTAATCCCATGACCTTCTTGCTGTGAGGCAACAGTGCTAACCAGCTAACAGCTAACGTTATCATAATGTTACTCTATGGTTCTCACAAAGTCATGAATGCCACTGGTTTTGTAATGTTGTGAGAACGTTCTCAGAACGTTTGAATTGATCCTTGAAAGAATTTTTTTCTGAAGTAAATCAAATGGGAAAAGGAACTTAATACTTTAAAAGCATTGTCTGTCATTAGTACTTCCTTTTATTTCATAAACTCCTGATGATAAGTCACTTCAAAATTGTAGTTCTTTAGTAACGTTAGCGAACATTGCAGGGACCTTTAAAATTTTATATATATATATATATATACACACACAGTGAGGAAAATAAGTATTTGAACACCCTGCGATTTTGCAAGTTCTCCCACTTAGAAATCATGCAGGGGTCTGAAATTTTCAGACATAATCTAAAAAAAAAAAAAGATTTTTTAAAATAATTTATTTGTATGTTACTGCTAAAAATAAGTATTTGAACACCTACCAACCAGCAAGAATTCTGGCTCACACACCTGTTAATTTTTCTGTAAGAAGCCCTCTTATTCTGCACTCTTTACCTGTATTAATTGCACCTGTTTGAACTTACCTGTATAAAAGACACCTGTTCACACATTCAGTCAATCACACTCTAACCTATCCACCATAGCCAAGACCAAAGAGCTGTCTAAGGACACCAGGGACAAAACTGTAGACCTGTACAAGGCTGGGATGGACTACAGGACAACAGGCAATCAGCTTGGTAGAAGACAACAACTGTTATGATTATTTATTAGAAAGTGGAAGAAACACAAGATGACTGTCAATCTCCCTTGGTCTGGGATTCCACGCAAGATCTCACTTTGTGGGGTAAGGATGATTCTGAGAAAGCTCAGAACTACACAGGAGGACCTGGTCAATGACCTGAAGAGAGCTGGGACCACAGTCACAAAGATTACATTAGTAACACACAGTGTTGTGGAAAGTAACTTTGACAAGTTACTTTTTTAGTTACTTTTTTAGTTGCTTTATACAGGTGCTTTATGCAGTTACTTCATTAGCAGCTTTATGCAATTACTTTATTAGAATCTGCAGAAAACTTGCAACTAATAAGTAATGTAACTAATAAGGTAACGAGTAATCTAACTTGGTTACTCATAAAATTGAGCAATCAGAAAAGTAACTAATCAGCAAAGTAACTAATAGTTACTTTTCTGAGTACTAAATCTTAAAAATAACCAAATTAGATTATGAGTAACTTTATTAATTACATTCAGCAGCTGCCGACAAGGTGTCCGCAGCTGCTAATGAAGTAAATGTAAGAAGTAACTGTAAAATATAACTGTATAGACTAACTAATGAAGTAACTTTCCAAAGTTACTTTCCCCAACACTGGTAACACATGATGCTGTCATGGTTTAAAATCCTGCAGGGCAGCAAGGTCCCCCTCCCTGCTCAAGCCAGCACATGTCCAGGCCCATTTGAAGTTCACCAATGACCATCTGGATGATCCAGAGGAGGCATGGGAGAACGTCATGTGGTCATATGAGACAAGAATAGAGGTTTTTGGAATCAACTCAACTTACCATGTTTAGAGGATGAGAACAACCCCAAGAAAACCATCCCAACCATGAAGCATGGGGGTGGAAACATCATACTCTGGGGGTGCTCTTCTGCAAAGGGGACAGGACGACTGCACCGTATCGAAGGGAGGATGGATGGGGTCATGTATTGCGAGATTTTGGCAAACAACCTCCTTCCTTCAGTAAGAGCATTGAAGATGGGTCATGGCTGGGTCTTTCAGCATGACAATGACCCCAAACACACAGCCAGGGCAACTAAGGAGGGGCTCCGTAAGAAGCATTTCAAGGTCCTGGAGTGGCCTGGCCAGTCTCCAGACCTGAACTCAATAGAAAATCTTTGGAGGGAGCTGAAACTCCAAACCTGAAAGATTTGGAGAAGATCTGTATGGAGGAGTGGACCAAAATCCCTGCTGCAGTGTGTGTAAACCTGGTGAAAAACTACAGGAAACGTTTGACCTCTGTAATTGCAAACAAAGGCTACTGTACCAAATATTAACATTGATTTTCACAGGTGTTGAAATACTTATATGCAGCAGTAACATGCAAATAAATTATTAAAAAAATCATACATTGTGATTACCGGATTTTTTTTTTTTTTTTTTTTTTTAGATTATGTCTCTCACAGTGGACATGCACCTAAGATGAAAATTTCAGACCCCTCCATGATTTCTAAGTGGGAGAACTTGCAAAATTGCAGGGTGTTCAAATACTTATTTTCCTCACTGTATGTATATTTAATATGTAGACATATGATTTAGCATCAGTGATCATGTGAAAACATCCGTCCCGAGAATCAAGTCACATGAAGCTGGGAATCAAGACTATTTTTATGAGAGCAGCTAACGCTTTAGAAGTAAGAGAGAGAACTCTGTGCACTCTGATGACATCTGTGTGTGTGTGTGTGTGTGTGTGTGTGTGTGTGTGTGTGTGTGTGTGTGTGTGTGTGTGTGTGTGTGTGTGCGGCTGCGCGTCAGCGTGTGTGCGGGCTGAGTGGGAGAAGATGAGAGTGGAGCAGACCAGGTTAACAGAGAGAGATAAACATCAGGAAAAAGTGTGACTGTACCAGAAGTGTTCGGTTATAAATGCTGTAATTAAATATAAGGTTTAGAAGGGCAAGAGGTGTCTGTCCGTCTGTTCACTGGCTGCTGTGCAGAGTTAATTGGGTCATTGAACCTGAAGCAAGTTCAGCCGTGGAAGACAACAGTGTTTTCCCTTACGCTCCTGAAGCACGGTCCAGGAGCCGAGTAGGAAAGTTCAACACTATGCAACGCAGCGGCGTGGTATTAAAAATTTAATTTAGTAAAAGTGTCTTGCTTGCTTTATTTAAGCACAGCTCCAGAAATATTTGAGGTCACTTCTACAGGCAAAAGATCTGAAATACTTTAAA
This sequence comes from Thalassophryne amazonica, assembly GCF_902500255.1. Taxonomy (NCBI): domain Eukaryota; kingdom Metazoa; phylum Chordata; class Actinopteri; order Batrachoidiformes; family Batrachoididae; genus Thalassophryne; species Thalassophryne amazonica. The sequence goes on from NC_047104.1 coordinate 124,799,768, forward strand.
AATGGATGGAGCAATTTTTTTTGGGGGGGGGGGGGGGGGGAGTGTAGAAAAAATAATTCTGGTGGTAATAATGGATGTAGAGTAAATAATATTTAGTGTTGTGTGACATCTCCTGCCCCACACAAATATTTCTGGAACTACCCATTGTTTATTTTCTTAACATCATTCCCAAATATTATGTACCAGCTTTCAAGTAGTGACCTTGGACTTTATCAGCCTCTTTGGACTAGGGATGGGCAAGTACACCACTATCTGTATCTGTTCAACCATCTAAATTATCTGTATCTGTATCTGTACTCGTAGTGGCCAGGGCCTAAACCAGAAGTGGGCGTGGTTTAACCGGAAATGACTGGAATTTAATTCAGTACATTACAATCCATTGATATGGATAGATCAGAACTTGCTATATTTACTGTTTATTTGAAAACTATTTACAGAACAGCCTCAAAATTGAGATTCAAATCAATGTTTTTGATCACAAAAGTAAGAGAACTATTTACAGAACAAGTTTTATGAACTCAGAACATGATCCCCCAGTTAGAGGTGGTCAATGTGGCACGGGAAAGGGAAGTCCAGGGTCCCCTGCTGGAGCTGTTGCCCCCCGTGACCCGAACCCAGAAAAGCGGTTGAAGATGAGTGAGTGAGTAAAGGAACTTATTTTACAGAACAAGTTTTTTTATAAACTCAGAACATGAATATGACAGGACTGAGCGGAGGCGAGGCACAGACAGAGGCTGGACACAAATGCAGGCTCACAACAGGACGTATGAGTAAAAGCATGGTTTCATTGAGGCCTGGGTTCGGTAACAGGAAGGCAGTCTGCGGAGCAAAAGTACCAGGCAGGGACAAGACAGGATGTGGTCAAAAACAAGCAGGGTCAGTACACGAGCAAACAGAGTTGTCAGGGCTGAGGCAAAAAGCAGGATCCGGTACACAGAGCTGAGTCAAAAACACGGCTTGGCAAAACATGACGAGACAAAGTGCTGGTAACTGAATGAATCAACAAACGAGCAGGGAGGAAGTGAAATGGAGCAGTTTAAATAATACATGGAGGAGGAAGGGCCTGGAAGGGGGCGTGGTCAGGTGACAACTAAGAGGCAAAAGAGATGCAGAAAGGCAGTGACAAATGGGTAAGTAAATGACAGATGAAAGGGGCGTGGCCAACAGTGATGACAACATGCAGGTGCGGGACATGAGAGTGCAGTGATCAGAAAGAGACTGTGATAAAAATGAAACTGGACATGACTACTTAGAGACCTGAGAGAAGTGCAGACAGAGAGAATGACAGGCAGGTGCAAGTGAGCAGTGAAGAGATTACAGACATGACAACTAAAGATCATACAAAGAAAACATGAACACAAATCTAAACTTAATCAGGACTGAAAAGCAAACCAGAACATGATAAACAGAATAATGGGAAATAACACACTATGACAAAACTAAGTGGAACAGACAGATAAAACTATAAGCAAAACAGAAACTAAGTGATAACAAAACCTGACATCACAGTACTACATATTACAGAAATGAGAACAGCAAAAATAGGCAAACGGTAACTAAATGATAAACCATGAAAACACAGACTGATAGAACAAACAAGAACAGAACTGAAACATGGCCAAGGTCAAAGAGCACAAAGAACGAAGGTAACAAAGCAAAAATAGAACATAGAATAAACACACGATGAAAGTAACAATTAATAAAACATGGCTGGGGCAGAAGGAGCAGAACCAAATAAAAAGGGAAAATAAGGACTGAAGCCTGGAACTGGGCCGGGCATGACAGAATATTCTTAAGTGTATGAATGAATAACAGAACAGCCCTAGAATTGACATTCAATGTTTTTGATCACAATAGTAAATGTACTTATTTGCAAAGTAAATAAGTTCAAAGCCAAGAGGCCTTTGCTGGGAACAGGGCTACATCCCCCAGGATATGCGGGATGCGAACATCGTCACCCTGTATAAGAACAAAGGAGACCGCAGCGACTGCAACAATTACCGGGGCATCTCCCTCCTCAGCATTGTTGGCAAAGCGTTTGCCCGTGTCGCGCTGGTGCACCTGCAACCTCTCGCCGCCCGTGTCTTCCCCGAGTCCCAGTGTGGCTTCAGGGCCGGTCGATCAACAGTGGACATGATGTTTTCGCTACGCCAGCTGCAGGAGAAGTGTCAGGAGCAGCAGATGCCACTTTACATCGCCTTTATCGATCTAACAAAGGCATTTGATCTGGTCAGCCTCAGCGGACTCTTCAACCTGCTTCGGAAGATTGGCTGCCCCCCACACCTGCTTGCAGTGGCAATGTCATTCCATGAGAACATGCACAGCACGGTCTGCTACAACGGCGCAACGTCCGAGGCATTTTCAGTCAGCAGCGGAGTGAAACAAGGCTGTGTCCTCGCACCAACACTGTTCGGCATCTTTTTCTCCATGCTGCTCCAGTTTGCCTTCCAAGACTGCAGCGAGGGTGTCTACATCCATACCAGGTCTGACGGCAAGCTCTTTAACATCGCCCGACTCCGCGCTAAGACCAAGGTCATCAAAGTTCTCATTCGTGAGATATTGTTTGCTGACGATGCAGCCTTGGCATCACACACAGTAGACGGCCTCCAGCAGCTTGTCAGCCGCCTCTCTCTCACCTGCAAGGAGTTTGGTCTGACCATCAGCCTCAAGAAAACCAACATCATGGCACAGGGTGCCCAGCTCCCACCAGCAATCACCATTGACGGGTACACCCTGGAAGTGGTTGACAACTTCATCTACCTTGGATCTATCATCTCTAGCACACTGTCCATCAACGCAGAAATCAACAGCAGGATTTCCAAGGCAGCAGCAGTCATGGCCAAACTGAACCAGCGAGTGTGGAACAATTCCAACCTCAATCAATCAATCAATTTTTTTTTTATATAGCGCCAAATCACAACAAACAGTTGCCCCAAGGCGCTTTATATTGTAAGGCAAGGCCATACAATAATGATGTAAAACCCCAACGGTCAAAACGACCCCCTGTGAGCAAGCACTTGGCTACAGTGGGAAGGAAAAACTCCCTTTTAACAGGAAGAAACCTCCAGCAGAACCAGGCTCAGGGAGGGGCAGTCTTCTGCTGGGACTGGTTGGGGCTGAGGGAGAGAACCAGGAAAAAGATATGCTGTGGAGGGGAGCAGAGATCGATCACTAATGATTAAATGCAGAGTGGTGCATACAGAGCAAAAAGAGAAAGAAACAGTGCATCATGGGAACCCCCCAGCAGTCTACGTCTATAGCAGCATAACTAAGGGATGGTTCAGGGTCACCTGATCCAGCCCTAACTATAAGCTTTAGCAAAAAGGAAAGTTTTAAGCCTAATCTTAAAAGTAGAGAGGGTGTCTGTCTCCCTGATCTGAATTGGGAGCTGGTTCCACAGGAGAGGAGCCTGAAAGCTGAAGGCTCTGCCTCCCATTCTACTCTTACAAACCCTAGGAACTACAAGTAAGCCTGCAGTCTGAGAGCGAAGCGCTCTATTGGGGTGATATGGTACTACGAGGTCCCTAAGATAAGATGGGACCTGATTATTCAAAACCTTATAAATAAGAAGAAGAATTTTAAATTCTATTCTAGAATTAACAGGAAGCCAATGAAGAGAGGCCAATATGGGTGAGATATGCTCTCTCCTTCTAGTCCCCGTCAGCACTCTAGCTGCAGCATTTTGAATTAACTGAAGGCTTTTTAGGGAACTTTTAGGACAACCTGATAATAATGAATTACAATAGTCCAGCCTAGAGGAAATAAATGCATGAATTAGTTTTTCAGCATCACTCTGAGATAAGACCGTTCTGATTTTAGAGATATTGCGTAAATGCAAAAAAGCAGTCCTACATATTTGTTTAATATGCGCTTTGAATGACATATCCTGATCAAAAATGACTCCAAGATTTCTCACAGTATTACTAGAGGTCAGGGTAATGCCATCCAGAGTAAGGATCTGGTTAGACACCATGTTTCTAAGATTTGTGGGGCCAAGTACAATAACTTCAGTTTTATCTGAGTTTAAAAGCAGGAAATTAGAGGTCATCCATGTCTTTATGTCTGTAAGACAATCCTGCAGTTTAGCTAATTGGTGTGTGTCCTCTGGCTTCATGGATAGATAAAGCTGGGTATCATCTGCGTAACAATGAAAATTTAAGCAATACCGTCTAATAATACTGCCTAAGGGAAGCATATATAAAGTGAATAAAATTGGTCCTAGCACAGAACCTTGTGGAACTCCATAATTAACTTTAGTCTGTGAAGAAGATTCCCCATTTACATGAACAAATTGTAATCTATTAGACAAATATGATTCAAACCACCGCAGCGCAGTGCCTTTAATACCTATGGCATGCTCTAATCTCTGTAATAAAATTTTATGGTCAACAGTATCAAAAGCAGCACTGAGAAGACCAAGATGCGAGTCTACCGGGCCTGCATGCTCAGCACTCTCCTCTATGGCAGCGAGTCATGGACCACCTATGCAAGGCATGAGCGGAAACTAAACAGCTTCCACATGAGGTGCCTGCGACGCATCCTCCAGATCAAGTGGCAAGACATGATCCCCAACACCATGGTGCTGGAACGTGCCAGCATGGGCAGCATGCACTCCATGCTTTGCAAGAGACGGCTCCATTGGCTCGGCCACGTCAGGCGGATGGACACAGGCCGCATCCCCAAAGACCTCCTCTACGGCGAGCTGGCAGAAGGCTCTAGGATGACAGGGCGCCCAAAACTGTGCCACAAGGACATCTGCAAGAGAGACATGAAAAACTGCAACATCGATGTCCAGATGTGGGAGAGCTGTGCAGACAACTGCCCCGCTTGGCGTCTTCCGATCAAACAGGGCACAAAAGCCTCAGAGGCAACACGGAAATCAGTCGCCATCAACAAGAGAGCAAAGCAGAAAGAGCGCCAATACGAGCCCCAGAAACCCACTCACTTCGCCTGCGCCAGGTGCAGCAGAGACTGCCATTCAAGGATCGGACTTCACAGCCTCTCCAGAAAGTGCAGAGGTACCAACTAGGGTCTACACCATCGTCTCTCAAGACGGACGGATGCCGAGAGGGAGTAAAAGAACTTATTTTACAGAACAGGTTTTTTATAAACTCAGAACATGAATTGTGCGTGCCCAGCATTTGCATTGTGGTCATAAATGAAGTGCACTCGCTCCTTTCGGCATCACTATTCACACCAACAATACAGCCTCTGGAGCATTTGCTGGACTTGGACAAGTTGACTGGAGTAAACAAGCAGTGAACAGAGCGAGTGGTGACATCAGCGGATCGCATCAGAGCGCAGCTCGTCTCAACAATTATAACAAGAAGTTAAATCTGTTATAAACTTAGGAATAAATACTGTAACAGCTGCAGACAAAAAGGACAAAACACGCAACTGTTTTATCAAGCCTTGACAATGTAAACAAGTCAAATAATTACCTTTTTCGGCCCAGCTGCAGCTTCCTGTGATTTGTTTATTTATTTATTTGTTTATTTGTTTATTTCTTTGGATCCCCATTAGCATCTGCAGTATAACTGCATCAGCTACTCTTCCTGGGGTCCATTCATGTTTTAATCACAGTTTCAGTACAATAACATAATAGATTTCCATTAAGGCCTGTAATTCATAATGAAAATTCATAATACATTCAGAATAAATTCATTCATAATCAATTCATAATACATCACAATACTTCAACCATTTGCCTCGGATAATACTTTTTAAGTTCTTTTTTAAAACCCAGTCCACTGCTCAGTTCCCTTTAGTGGTAAATGATTCCATTCTCTCATGGCTCGAAACATCACTGTCCGATGACTCTGGTTTGTTTTACATTTAGGGAAAATGAAACACAGACCTTTGGCATGCCTGGTTGGATAAAAATGAGTATCCTTACTAAAAGGCAGTTGTTGGTAAAGGACAGACGGTATCTGAGTTGTAATAATATTTCTTAAAAAGTTTGCTTTTGCATATAGCCACCTGATTCAGGAGGTAATTAGAGCCATTTTCAACAGCCAATTTGCACAATAAAATGATTAATCTGTCACGAAATAATTATTTTATATACGCAGCGTCCAGTGCAGAGCGCGTGGCAACCGGTAGAACAAAGAACAGCGTCCAACTGTGAACACAACGCATCTGATTTGCATCCGCCGCAAATCAGATGCAAAGCAGAAATAATAAAAATGCTTTATTCATGGCCAGACTGTATGCAGTCACTACAACTTATTTTAGTTTGTGATGTGGACATGATGAGCACGCAAAATATCAGTTTTACACACTGTCCCAGTCCGCTGCCAAGCCGCAAATCCCTGTCAGTTGCGGATATCAGCAGATGACGGCGAATATACAGCACATAGATTATGTACATGTATGTATATGTATGTATGTGTATGTATTGAGTATGTAAGGTGGATGTCATCCGCAGCCAAAATTTTGTGCAGCTCAAAAATCCTGGTAACAGAAAAATGTGCCTCTGCAGATAATTGCGGACGTGTGCGGGTTTCAGCCGACTCATACAAGCATGTTTCATGCATATTGCGGATGTTAAGTGAATATGAGCCAATTCATACACAAATCCTCCTAAACGCCAGTGGGACAGGGCCCTAAGTTCCATTATTGGCGGAGAAGGACTCAGTGTCATCACAACTAAATTCTGGGTACATATTCGCAAAGTGTAGGACTCTACGTCCATCAAACATGTTAACATTTGTCTGTTAGTTTGCTGTTGTTAAGCTGGTGTTATAGTCAGGGCTTAATTTGAGGGGGAGCAAGCCGGAGCGTGCTCCGGAACCTCGGACGCGCGCTCCGGAACCTCTGACGTTGGCTCCGCCAGCTATTTATACTGGATCCGTGATCCGCCACCTCTCTTAGACTAACAAAATATAAAAAAAAAATCACCGCGATTGCTCCCACTGCCAATCACATCGCCACCCTCCTGTCTGCTGTGCAGAATTGCGCCAAATCTGGCAACAGGTCCAGAGACTACACTTGCTGTTTTGATGCGGATGTTGACCGTAGCCGCAGAGCTCCGTGGCCACTGAGAGAGGACTTGGATTCTTTGCGGGTCCTGCATCCATACCCCCGGAGACAGTGAGTGAAGGGAGAGCCGCGCATTGTGTTCTGCGTGTGTCTGTTTATAATCTTCTCGCACAGAAGAAAAAAGAGAGTGTTTACACAAGAGAGAAAAGTGAGAAAATGTTAATGCCTGTTTGAGAAAAGTGTGTAGTGAGGGGTTTTACAGCCTTAAAACATCTATAATAAGTGTAAGAAATAGCGCTACTTCACGGATTTCATTTATCGCGGGTTATGCCGCGTTCACATCGGGCGCGATCAGATGCTACAAATTCACAGAGAGTATCATTATTTGCTGCAGGAGCTGTGTCTGGATGACCGCCTCTGCGGGACCCAGTTTGAGGACCAACTGTCCCGTTCACGCGCGCACATGTAAACAATTTAAAAAAAAAAGAAACTCCGCTGCTTGCTGCAGCTCGCTCCTCCCCCAGAAAACTCTGTCATAATTGTGTTTAGAAACCAGTCACCATTTGTTTTATTATACATCTGTGTAGTTAATTAATAAAATATTGTCCACACAGATAATTCGCTCACGCGTGCGTAAAAAAAAGAAAAAAGATAGAACGAAACTCCGCTGCTTGCTGTGGGGCTGCTCCTCGCTCTTTCCCAAAAAAACTCTGTCATAATTGTCTTTAGAAACCAGTCACCATTTGCTTTATTATACATCTGTGTAGTTAATAAGTAAAATAATCTCCATGGATGATTGTCTCGCACGCGCACGTAAAAAAAAAAAAAAAAAAATCAAATCAAATCAACTTTATTTATATAGCGCCATATCACAACAAACAGCTGCCCCAAGGCGCTTTATATTGTAAAGCAAGGCCATACAATAATTACGGAAAAACCCAAACGGTCAAAACGACCGCCTGTGAGCAAGCACTTGGCGACAGTGGGAAGGAAAAACTCCCTTTTAACAGGAAGAAACCTCCAGCAGAACCAGGCACAGGGAGGGGCAGTCTTCTGCTGGGACTGGTTGGGGCTGAGGGAGAGAACCAGGAAAAAGACATGCTGTGGAAGAGAGCAGAGATCAATCACTAATGATTAAATGCAGAGTGGTGTATACAGAGCAAAAAGAGAAAGAAACACTCCCAGCCGTCTAAGTCTATAGCAGCATAACTAAGGGATGGTTCAGGGTCACCTGATCCAGCCCTAACTATAAGCTTTAGCAAAAAGGAAAGTTTTAAGCCTAATCTTAAAAGTAGAGAGGGTGTCTGTCTCCCTGATCCGAGTTGGGAGCTGGTTCCACAGGAGAGGAGCCTGAAAGCTGAAGGCTCTGCCTCCCATTCTACTCTTACAAACCCCTAGGAACTACAAGTAAGCCTGCAGTCTGAGAGCGAAGCACTCTATTGGGGTGATATGGTACTACGAGGTCCCTAAGATAAGATGGGACCTGATTATTCAAAACCTTATAAGTAAGAAGAAGAATTTTAAATTCTATTCTAGAATTAACAGGAAGCCAATGAAGAGAGGCCAATATGGGTGAGATATGCTCTCTACTTCTAGTCCCTGTCAGTACTCTACCTGCAGCATTTTGAACTGAAGGCTTTTCAGGGAACTTTTAGAACAACCTGATAATAATGAATTACAATAGTCCAGCCTAGAGGAAATAAATGCATGAATTAGTTTTTCAGCATCACTCTGAGACAAGACCTTTCTAATTTTAGAGATATTGCGCAAATGCAAAAAAGCAGTCCTACATATTTGTTTAATATGTGCATTGAATGACATATCCTGATCAAAAATGACTCCAAGATTTCTCACAGTATTACTAGAGGTCAGGGTAATGCCATCCAGAGTAAGGATCTGGTTAGACACCATGTTTCTAAGATTTGTGGGGCCAAGTACAATAACTTCAGTTTTATCTGAGTTTAAAAGCAGGTAATTAGAGGTCATCCATGTCTTTATGTCTGTAAGACAATCCTGCAGTTTAGCTAATTGGTGTGTGTCCTCTGGCTTCATGGATAGATAAAGCTTGGTATCATCTGCATAACAATGAAAATTTAAGCAATGCTGTCTAATAATACTGCCTAAGGCGAAACGTATAAAGTGAATAAAATTTGTCCTAGCATAGAACCTTGTGGAACTCCATAATTAACCTTAGTCTGTGAAGAAGATTTCCCATTTACATGAACAAACTGTAATCTATTAGATAAATATGATTCAAACCACTGCAGCGCAGTGCCTTTAATACCTATGGCATGCTCTAATCTCTGTAATAAAATTTTATGGTCAACAGTATCAAAAGCAGCACTGAGGTCTAACAGAACAAGCACAGAGATGAGTCCACTGTCTGAGGCCATAAGAAGATCATTTGTAACCTTCATTAATGCTGTTTCTGTACTATGATGGATTCTAAAACCTGACTGAAACTCTTCAAATACACCATTCCTCTGCAGATGATCAGTTAGCTGTTTTACAACTACCCTTTCAAGAATTTTTGAGAGAAAAGGAAGGTTGGAGATTGGCCTATAATTAGCTAAGATAGCTGGGTCAAGTGATGGCTTTTTAAGTAATGGTTTAATTACTGCCACCTTAAATGCCTGTGGTACATAGCCAACTAATAAAGATAGATTGATCATATTTAAGATCGAAGCATTAATTAATGGTAGGGCTTCCTTGAGCAGCCTGGTAGGAATGGGGTCTAATAGACATGTTGATGGTTTGGAGGAAGTACAGAAATGAATGTGTAATAAAATTGAAGGACATGAGGAAAAAATATTGAACACTCAGACTGAAATTTATTTAATACTTTGTACAAAAGCCTTTGTTGGTAATGACAGCATCAAGACTCCTCCTGCGTGGAGAGAGTACTCGCATGCACTTCTCAGGTGTGAATTTGGCCCATTCTTCTACACAAACAGTCTTCAAATCTTGAAGCGTCTGTGGACTTCTTCTATGAACTCTGATCTTTAGTTTTTTCATTAGATTTTCTATTGGATTCAACTCAGGTGATTGGCTGGGCCATTCTTGCAGTTTTAGTTTCATTCTCTGAAACCAATTGCAAGTTTCCTTGGCTGCATGTTTGGGCTACTTCAGTGGTCCTTCAGTCTTAGACAGCTCTTCTGATAATTCTTTTCAGTCCTGTGTCAGAAATCTTGTGAGGAGCACATGGTTGTGGCTGGTTTATGCTGAAGTGATGTTCTTTCCACTTCCAGATTATGGCTCCACAGGGTTCACTGGAACGTTCAGAAGTTTCAGAAATCCTTCTGCAGTCAATGCCATCAGTATGTTTTGCAACAACAATGTTGCAAAGATCTCAAGAGTGCACTTTGCTTTTACCCATCATCAGATGTTTCTTGTCTGACACCTTGGTAATGAGACACCTTTTGATAGGTCATCAGTTGGGATTGAACCAGATGATATTAATTTGCACTGACAAGGGGCAGAACTGTTTTCTAATTACTGATATATTTCAGGTGGTGCTTTGGCTTTCAATGTCTTTTTTTGCACCTCCCCTTTATCAGTTTTTAATACTTTTTCCCCCTGTGTCATTTCACATTATTGCACAAAATTTAATTAATGGGCAGCTATGGTTTGATTTATTTGTATGTGTGGATTACTTGGGTTGTTAACGACATCTGGTGCAAATTCCATGTCAATAGCACCTTTAGAAATATATTTACTGAGAAAAATGGTGACGTGTTCAATGCTTATTTCACTCGCTGTACATACAGCTGCAGATATGAATTATGTAAAATGTGTCAAGGAACATATGAAGTCATTGAGGTGTTAGATGTGGACAGTGTTTACAGCCAACTGTAACTCACACGTTTTGTGTGTGTTTGTGTGTATATATGTGTGTTTTGTTGAATTATTACAGCACACCATTACATTTTCCACAGCAGGAACAGAGTACAATAAACGAGAGAAAGCCATCTGCACCGAGGTTCGCTTTGAGTCAAACATCTTGAGTTGTTAATGGGGTAACTCTTGTGGAGTTCCAGCAGGAGGTTGTGTCCCATCCCTCTTATTGGAGTATGTTTGCCCTAGTTATCTCTCTGAGCGATCAGTCTTAATGGGCTGATCAACACTGGAGTCAAGAAATAAACTGTGACAAAAGAAATTAACACTGTGGCCCTCAAAAAAATTATTGCATTTCTGCAAATCAATCAATGTCTCTGCTTGTTTAGATTTACACATCTAAATGTCTGTAAAAGCTGCTTAGTAGACTGGGCTCACAGCTGTTTGCAGAATGAAGTGTTGCGTTAATAAGTCGTTTTGTTCTTACTGTAATTAGGCCAAATATCCTTATTATTACAAAAGGCTGGATATTGGTGGAGATATTATCAGGCCGCCTTTTTCATCTGTTTAACATCTCAGTCTGATTGTCTCGTCCATATTTATGAGCTACATTTGCCACATACATTATTCATATTTAAAGCCTTATTGTGTCTAATTTTTTTTAACCTCTGGTCAATAAAACACATCAAGGGATATTTCTGAAGACATCGTGGAAAATGATGTCACCAAAAAAAAAAAAAAATCTGAAAGCTTTGACACAGACGTTTCTGAAGATCCATCCATCCGCTGACCCCAAAAACAAATGTTACAGCTCCACCTGAAGAATTCCTAATCGCACCCACTCAAACATTTTCACATTCTCTCACCTGCATGAGCTTTTTTTTCTATGCCGAGCACAAGCTGCCATTTGCAGAAGATCAGAGCAAATGTTAATTTTCCCCATGTGCATCTGTGTGGCAGAGATGGCATAGGGCTGAAAGATAACATGGTAGCAACGGGAGACTGTCTCAGATATTTACGTAGGGTAATGTGATTGAGTTGTTCCATAGATTTATCGTCTTGTGCAAAGGCCCTTGGATGAGCCGAGGAATATGACATATTGAATGCACAAAAGCAGATGTGAGCAAGACAATTCACATCATGTGCAGCTGAATTGCAACTGCTCTTGCCTTGTATCCTTCATTGGCTCCAGCTGAGAAAAGTGGCAGCACTCACATCGACATAATAAACTCCAGATTACATGATAGCACAACAGGCTTTTATTTTCCAGCTAGAAATTAGAAGAAATGATCAAAACTAACGTTTACAAAGTAGCTGACAGTGTATTTGATATGATATGAGATTTACTGTCATTGTCATTACACGAGTGCAACCACAACGAAATTACATTTACACTGCAATTACCTCAGACAAAATACAGCAATTAATCCACAATTATTACGTGTTTACTGTAATAATGGCACACATCAGAATTAAAGACAACACAGAGGAGGAAGGAGGCTGTGCAGCATCTGGGCAAAAATGTCCAGACTGAACAACAGCTTCTACCCGAATTCTGTCAGACTGTTGAAGAGTTCAACATCCACCACCAAACTGTGAACATTGCACTACATGCACATTGTCACTTTCTTAATACTCTAATGCTGCTGCTGCTGCCGACCCTGTGCCTTGTATATATATTCTATGGCCACAGGGGTGCGCATATCGTACATTGCAAATGTTTATTGGTTAGGTTAAAAAAAAGTCCCAGTTAACTACACCAAGACCTGGAGAAACTGCATTTTGTTCTGCCTGTAAGGGTCGAGTGACAATAAAAGTGAGTCTGAGTCTGATATACATTTGACATTGTTTATGTGCACTAAACGTAAGGCAGTACGTCATCCAAGCTGAGGCAAAGTGGGTGAAGGCTGCAGCAGGAGGGGCCCGCACCGCCCAGCTTGGGGGGTTGAAGGCAGCAGTAAAAACAGTGCTCGCTGCCTTCGAGGTGGCAGGGAGGAAGCCAGGGTGAGGGGGGTGGAGAGACATGGGGGGTAATAGGGATGGAGGGAGGGAGACATGCGTCATGTGCAGATGAGTTGAGTTTCTGTCAGTTTCTGTCCCTCTGTGTGTGTAAAGTCTGACGTTGCTAGGCAACAGCAGGCTGGAGGGTGGGGGGGGGGAGTAGATAGATGAGAAGGGGGCGCCGAATTCCTTCACCAAGGCTGTACATCCTTTTGGTGGAAAAACAGGGTATTTGGCCTTAAGGGTTTGTTTGGCCGTTGTCAATTTTCTGATCCCACAAGCTCATTCTCAGAATGAAAGGCATCTGATGCATACCCTGCATGCTCTGCACACCACAATATAAATGTACGAGGTCTGTCCGAAAAGTAACGGACCTTTTTATTTTTTTCAAAAACTATATGGATTTGAATCATGTGCACTTGCATCAGCCAAGCTTGAATCTTTGTGCGCATGCGTGAGTTTTTTCACGCCTGTCAGTTGCGTCATTCGCCTGTGGGCAGGCTTTGAGTGAGCAGTGGTCCAGCCACCTCGTCGGATTTTCATTGTCAGAGAAATGGCTGAGCGACTGCCGCTTTGCTCCATGAAAATTTTTTCAGAAACTGTGTGAGACAGCCAGGTGGAAACCATTCATAAAATTCAGATGGCTTTCGGTGAAGATTCTATTGGCGTCACACAGATTAAGGAGCATTACAACCGGATTAAAGACAGCCCACAGCAGCGGAGGGCACGCCGCGCTCTGAGCGGCCATCAACAGGCTGAAATGACCAGATCATTTCCAAAGTGAAGGTTGTGTTGATCCGGGACGTCGTCTGACTACCAGAGAAATCACAGAAAATGTGGACATCAGCAGTTTTGCGGCACATTCCACTGTTACAGGAGATTTTGTAATGAAAGACGTGCGGAGGAATTCGCGCGTCGGGATGGAGCCGCTCATGGCGCGCAACAAACACCTCCGTGTTGGAAACCATTCGGAAGATTCAGACAGCTTTCGGTGGCTTTTCAGTCGAGTGAGTATCCGAGAAATTGTGTAACAGCTGGGCATGCCACAACATGTCCTATGAGACTTCCAACACGGAGGTGTTTGTTGCGCGCCATGAGCGGCTCCGTCCCGACGCGCAAATTCCTCCTCACGTCTTTCATTACAAAATCTCCTGTAACAGTGGAATGTGCCGCAAAAGTGCTGATGTCCACATTTTCTGCAATTTCTCTGGTAGTCAGATGACGTCCCGGATCAACACAGCCTTCACTTTGGAAATGATCTGGTCATTTCAGCCTGTCGATGGCCGCTCATAGCGCGGCGCTCTCTCCGCTGGTGTGGGCCGTCTTTAATCCAGTTGTAATGGTCCTTAATCTGTGTGACGCTGATAGAATCTTCACCGAAAGCCATCTGAATTTTCCAGATGGTTTCCACCTGGCTGTCTCACACAGTTTCTGAAAAAATTTTCATGGAGCAAAGCGGCAGTCGCTCAGCCATTTCTCTGACAATGAAAATCTGATGAGGGGGCTGGACCAGTGCTCACTCAAAGCCTGCCCACAGGCGAATGACGCAACCGACAGGCGTGAAAAAACTCACGCATGCGCACGAAGGTTCAAGCTTGGCTGATGCAAGTGCACATGATTCAAATCCATATGGTTTTTGAAAAAAATAAAAAGGTCTGTTACTTTTCGGACAGACCTCGTATAAGTAAATATACATATATCTTAAATGGTTTTTATTTGTGACTTCATCATGTGACGTCTGTGTAACGTCATTCATATCAATCAATCACAAATATTTTGCTGATGAATATATGATTTAGATCATCCAGCTAGGCTTCTTGGTGCTTGAGATACATAAATAAAGGTAGCTTTTGGACCATATTTTACTTGACCTTTGACCAAACTACTTGAAACTCTATTGGCATCTTCATACCAATCCAAGTTATACTGCCACCAAGTTTGATTTATCATGTCTATACACACACACACACACACACACACACACACACACACACACACACACACACACACACACACACACACACACACACACACACACACATGTGACATTTATCTAGCATTTTGAACATGACTCTTTCCCATAAAAAGAGCTATTAGTCATATTTGTTTGTTAAGCTTATTAGGTCGAGTGACGGGAGACGTGGGAGGAATGAGGCGCTCAACTGCTTCACCTCAGGGAGCTGTGGTGGATGCTAAATATGACTAAGGTTGGAAAAATTGAACTTATCCTTTAATATGAAACCCAGACCATATATAATGGACACCGTATATGTACGAGGTCTGTTAGAAAAGTATCGGACCTTTTTATTTTTTGCAAAAACTATATGGATTTGAATCATGTGTGCTTGCATCAGCCAAGCTTGAACCTTCGTGCGCATGCGTGAGTTTTTTCACACCTGTCGGTTGCATCATTCGCCTGTGGGCAGGCTTTGAGTGAGCACTGGTCCACCGCTCTCGTCGGATTTTCATTGCGGCTTCGTCCCAACGCGCGAATGCCTCCACACGTCTTTCATTACAAAATCTCCTGTAACAGTGGAATCTGACAAAAAATGGCTGATGTCTGCCTTTTCTGCCATTTTTCTGGTAGTCAGACGACGTCCCGGATCAACACAGGCTTCACTTTGGAAATGATCTGGTCATTTCAGCCTGTCGATGGCTGCCCGCTCGAAGCGCGGCACGCCCTCAGCCGCTGTGGGCCGTCTTTAATCCAGTTGTAATGCTCCTTAATCTGTATGATGCCCATAGGATTTTCACCGAAAGCCATCTGAATTTTCTGAATGGTTTCCACCTGGCTGTCTCACACAGTTTCTTGAAAAATTTGATGCAGCGCTGCTCCAGCCGTTCAGACATTTTCCTGACAATGAAAGTCCGACGAGAGGGGTGGACCAGTGCTCACTCAAAGCCTGCCCACAGACGAATGACGCAACCGACAGGCGTGAAAAAACTCATGCATGCGCACAAAGGTTCAAGCTTGGCTGATGCAAGCGCACATGATTCAAATCTATATAGTTTTTGCAAAAAATAAAAAGGTCCGATACTTTTCTAACAGACCTTGTACATAAACCATCAACTGTAATGTGTACTCATGCACGCTCTCGTTCTCATTTGTGTACATCCACACACTGCACAGTGCTAAGAGCAAATGATAAGTGAATCACCATGGCTGCTGCCTTATAACAGCCCAGAGTTCTAACATGCCAGCTTTTTACATCTGCAGTGTTTCAGCCTAATCCCTCCATTGCACAGTTTTCGATGTGCTGCTGCATTTTGTAGTTGTGGCTAAACATCACTGGCTGCTGTGTTAGAGTTGGAATATGAGACTATGACATAAAGATGCAGCTATGCACTAATGTTGGAGCTGCATTGTATGGCACGCTCACAAACTGTTTCTGAGTGCTGGACAATCTAATGTAAACAAACAACTGGAGTGGGCTCCACTTTAATGAAATCAACATTGATCTTTTGGAAAAACTGCAGCTGAGAATTCTTGTTTACATTTTCCACTTGAGCATGAAGCTGTAACCGGCAAAAAACTACACAAAAGCAGCACTGTGCACAGCCTGTCCAATCACATCCATGGATGCTTGTAACTCTTACAGTTTTGTTATGGTTTCTTGGTGGCTTCCCACACCTTACTATTATGCACAGTTACCTTGTTTTTGAGCATGGCTATCCTGGAAATATTTAATGTACAGAACCATACTGTTTCTATTTACTTATTCATTCATTCATTCATCTTCAACCGCTTATCCGGGATCGGGTCACAGGGTCACCAGCTCCAGCAGGCGACCCCAGACTTCCCTTTACCCAGGCCACATTGACCACCTCTGACTGGGGGATCCCGAGGTGTTCCCACGCCAGTGTGGAGATATAATTTCTCCACCTAGTCCTGGTTCTTCTCTGGGGTCTCCTCCCAGATGGATGTGCCTGGAACACCTCCCTAGGGAGGTGCCCAGGAGGCAGCCTTACCAGATGCCTGAACCACCTCACCTGGCTCCTTTTGGCGCAAAGGAGCAGTGGCTCTACTCCGAGCTCCCCACGGATGACTGAGCTTGCCACCCTATCTCTAAGGGAGACACCAGCCATCCTCCTATGGAAACCCATTTCAGCCGCTTGTACCCACGATCTAGTTCTTTTGGTCATGACCCAACCCTCATGACCATAGGTGAGAGTAGGAACGAAGATACGACAGTACCGCAGAGCGAATGCAATGCCGCCCCTGCTGCACTGATTCTCTGGCCAATCTCATGATCCATTGTCCCATCACTCATGAACAAGACCCGGAGTACTTGAACTCCTTCAATTGTGGCAAGACTGTATTCCCTATCCGCAGTAGGTAATCCATCAGTTTACTGCTGAGAACCATGGCCTCAGATTTAGAGGTGGTGATCTTCATTTAGAGATGCAGATCCTCATCCTATGAATGATTTAAATGAACTACAGGAAATATTCAGGGACTTGGAGATGTTTCCATCCCATGATTTGTTTGAAGAAATCTAATTTTATAAGTGATATTTTAAATGTGTCTAGTTTAAGAAGTAAAGTAAGCCTTTACAGGCCCAAAGGCGCAATGGGTCGATGCTTATCTCCAGTTTCCAGGGCAAGAAGCTGACTCCCCTTGATGGAGTGCCAGTCCATCGCAGGTTACTTCACAGCCAAGGCAGTACTGTCTACTTCTACTGACTGTTCAATTAAATGTGTTGCACACTTATTAGTTGTAGTATTTTCAGTGTATCTTGATTTTTTTTAACTTTAATTTCATAAAACAACAAAATATGTAAAATTCAAGCAGGTAAGTAGTTTGACAAGGCGCTGAAACATCTTACAACCAATGTGCAATTACGCTCATTACACCAAGAATTTTATTATATTTTATGCACAATTTTAATGTGAATTGTTGAGTGACTTGAAAACATCAACATCACAATTTCATTATTTTCAAGATGGGGACGTCTACAGTACTCCATGTGTTGGATGTGCATTATTACACTTCCACATAGTCAGAGCACAGGTGAGGGTATTGTTTTCCATCCTGTGTGTGTCCCTATGTTAGTACAGTGTAACTCAAACAAGTCTGATCCAATTTTGACAAAACTTAAAGCAAGAGCCAAGGGCTAGTCAAGGACGAAGGCATTCAATTTTGAGAAGAATCAGTCCAACTTCATGGTTACAGGCCAGGGTCAAACCTTTTGCCCAGCAGTTATACATAAAAGATAATTAGAATGGCAATTTTGAGGTATAAATTAAAGATCCATCTATAGTTACTACTGCCTTTATATTCAACACATGACATCTGAACTGGGCTTACCTTAAAAGACCAAACTTATTTAGATGGTTACTATGAAGCACTAATATGAAGTCTTTCTGTTGATCTTTCAATTTGGTTGATCTTGGACGGTGAAACCCAGTGTTGTAACAATTGAACTCAATGACTGAACTCAAACCACTATGAACTAAACATGGTGGGAGGGTTACGTGTTGGGCAAGGATAAAGGTGGGTCAATTTTTTACAGACTATATCAAATGTCAAGGTCAAGTGGTTAACACTACATCACAAACACAGCTGTCCTCAAAAGTCTACATACCCTGGCAGAATTTTTTTTTTTTTTTTTTTTTTTGGCCATTTTCAGAAAATATGACTAATAACACAAAAACTTTTTTCACTCATGGTTAGTGGTTGGGTGAAGCCATTTATTGTCAAACAACTGTGTTTACTCTTTTGAAATCATAATGACAATACAAACTACCCAAATTACCCTAATCAAAAGTTTACATACCTCTGTTCTTCACTGATGCCTTTATGCTGTCAAATCTCGCGCATAATTATGTTCTCGCTGGGGAGGCCGAGATTTCGTTGTCAGTGTAAACAAGCATTTGTGGAAACTTGTTTGCAACATTGTGTCGTTATGGAGGTGAGTTCAACCAAAATATGTATTTAGGTGTTTAACTAAGATAATCTTGAGTCTTTAATGTGAGTTTTATTATTTAAAAAAGCATGTTGCTGTTAGGGTTGTGTGACGGGAATAGGTTCTTTTCGGGTATCCTTAAGAAATGACTCAATCCATCGACATCAATCGCCTTTTTGCTTAACAATTCAGTCCTTCAGAGTGGTCGTTGTTTTTTGGGGTGTTTGTCAGGAAAATGATAATTTCTCTACACTGATTCCAGACCCTACAGCAGGTCTGTAATCAAGCGTTTCTGCAACACGGCTTTGCTTTGAACCTTGAAATCGATCTTCGATCTGCTGCTTCATTGGTTCTTTATTTTATGTTGCTTTATCTTAATTTTTCCCAGCTAAAGCCCTAAAGAGCATATGTCTGTGAGTAATATTTACCTTTTTTATGTTAAACTGACCTGTTATGGTCTTCTGAAACAGTTGATAGATGTATTTTATAACTTAAAAACAGGACTGATGCTAACATGTTAGCATGTCTATGGCATTTTCAATGTTAAAGTTAGCATTAAGCGGAGCCATTATCAAGCCTCCCTCCCCAGCACGCAAAGGATTCTGGGATACTCTAAAACCGTCAATACCATGTATTGCCCCCTTTAACATCAGTGACAGCTTGGAGTCTTTTGTGGTAGCTCTCTGATGGTAAAGCTGCCACTGAATATGTCTTGGACTTTATTTACATCAATTAACAAGAAATACAAATAGCAGGGGTGGTGGCCAAGTCATTAATGCGCTTGGAGGATCAGGAGGCTCCGGGTTCAAATCCCACCCTTGCCACATTTCTCCAAATATCAATCAAT
Source organism: Thalassophryne amazonica (assembly GCF_902500255.1). NCBI lineage: Eukaryota > Metazoa > Chordata > Actinopteri > Batrachoidiformes > Batrachoididae > Thalassophryne > Thalassophryne amazonica. Next base: position 124,819,337 of record NC_047104.1, read on the forward strand.
CAATCAATTTTTTTATATAGCGCCAAATCACAACAAACAGTTGCCCCAAGGCGCTTTATATTGTAAGGCAAGGCCATACAATAATTATGTAAAACCCCAACGGTCAAAACGACCCCCTGTGAGCAAGCACTTGGCTACAGTGGGAAGGAAAAACTCCCTTTTAACAGGAAGAAACCTCCAGCAGAACCAGGCTCAGGGAGGGGCAGTCTTCTGCTGGGACTGGTTGGGGCTGAGGGAGAGAACCAGGAAAAAGACACGCTGTGGAGGGGAGCAGAGATCGATCACTAATGATTAAATGCAGAGTGGTGCATACAGAGCAAAAAGAGAAAGAAACACTCAGTGCATCATGGGAACCCCCCAGCAGTCTACGTCTATAGCAGCATAACTAAGGGATGGTTCAGGGTCACCTGATCCAGCCCTAACTATAAGCTTTAGCAAAAAGGAAAGTTTTAAGCCTAATCTTAAAAGTAGAGAGGGTGTCTGTCTCCCTGATCTGAATTGGGAGCTGGTTCCACAGGAGAAGAGCCTGAAAGCTGAAGGCTCTGCCTCCCATTCTACTCTTACAAACCCTAGGAACTACAAGTAAGCGTGCAGTCTGAGAGCGAAGCGCTCTATTGGGGTGATATGGTACTACGAGGTCCCTAAGATAAGATGGGACCTGATTATTCAAAACCTTATAAGTAAGAAGAAGAATTTTAAATTCTATTCTAGAATTAACAGGAAGCCAATGAAGAGAGGCCAATATGGGTGAGATATGCTCTCTCCTTCAAATAATGTGGAGTTGAACCATACTGTGAAATGATTCCTGGGTGCAGTCAACACAACACGTTCCTCGCTCCTGAAACCTCTTCCCTCTTGATACTGTGAATCCGCCCAGCTGCATGTTGATCTTTGTGTCGGACATTATAGCGTAACAATGGAGGTTTTGAATAATTGATCTGGAATGTGAAAGTTGGTTGCTAATCAATATGTGCTGCCTTCTGGCATTTAGGAAGTCTGTTACACTGTCCAGGTACTGACTTTTTCTATTCCCACCCTCACAGACGCAGGGAGCAATACTGTGGTAGCACATTAGAGACGGACTTCTTCAAAGGTCGATTTGATTGATTTTTTATCTTGGACAGCAATCTTTTTCTCCCTCACAAAACTGAATGTCTCATCCAAAGTTAAATGACTTTACACAGTAGAAAAGAAAGAACAAAGGCGAGAAAACAGGTCAGTGGTTGACATGGATGAATGGCGATACAGCACAGCAGAATACACCGTATTGACCCAAATAGGAACCAGTCCCAAGCTGCAACATGCACATGAATATGAAGTCATTCTCATTTTAAAAGGACTGTTATGCACATTCTAAATAATGATGAATCATAAAGATGAATGTGTTTTTTGTGAGTTGCGTGCACATGCCTGTCAATATCACCCTATGCGGCATATGTGTATTTTTTTGTAACTTGTGTGTGTAAGGTCTAGTTTACAGGAGAACATTTGATCCAACGCGTGACATCTAAAAGTGGAAGTTAACAAGGGCAATTCTTACACTTTCAAGCGTTGCCCTGATGGTTCATCCACATGGTGGTGCTGGCGGACTGCTGACCGTACAGGCCGTCTGCAGTCCGCGGATCACACACATTGCCTTCTTTCACACCTTCTCATTCTCCCTCCCTTTCGCGCCAACTTATCATATCCTGTGCTCATTTACTCCTGCTCGCCGTACTTAACAATGCAAGATGAGGTGAAGTGCTGTGGCAAATTAAGTCGAATTAAGACACGAGAACAGCTCTTCTCACCTGTGTCATGCCTGATTTTTTTTTTTTTTTATTGCACGGGCTGACAGAGCCCCACCTGTGCCGTCCTTGGAGATGGGTGTTGATGACAGACTACGGACCGTGAAAAGAGTGGGAGTGTTGCATCCAGCGGCGGCGCCTGCACAACACATTATTATTCACCCTGTATAGTTTGTTTTGTTCTCGCTCCCTTTTCACACTTTGTGGGCTATTTTTTTTTTTTGTCGCCCCTTTTTTTATATCTTTTCTTTGGCTATGCGCCCTCCCCTACACCCATTCTCTCCCTTTGTCCTTCCGATTTCCCGTCTCTCTTCAGTCTTGTCACTTGCTGAAATCTTGAAGACTTTTCCTTCCATCCTTCTTCTGCGTTTCTGCTGTTATCTGTCCCGCCACCTTTTTACCAACATCTAGCGTTTCCTCATTCTGCCAGCCTCTCCACATGGCACCTGTCTAATTTTCCTTGTATGCACTCTGTGGTGCCACTCAGAGCTTGCTCCTTTACCCTCCCCTTCTTCTTTTCCTGGCGCTCTCTGCCCTGGCTGTCTGACAATTGTTGGAGCATACACTGCTAAGCAGTTATCACCAGCTCACAGAGGTGTGTGTGTGTGTGTGTGCATGCATATGTATGTTCTGCAATAATAGAGGATGTGTGCACATAAGCATGTGCGTCACTGAGTGCGTTTTTCTATTTATATTGGGTTGTATCATTCTTCTGTTTGCTGAAACAAAACAATGTGTCAGACAGGTTTCTATTATATATCAGTTTTGTGTGGCTCATAGTGTATTTTTTGTCACAACGAGGGCTAAAATGATGCAGGGAGCTTGTAACTCTTTTCCTACCTCTGCCAAACATCCCTGGCGTCTCGCTGTTCTGGAACCATATAAAAGGCACTAATTTCTTTATCTTAAAGGATTTTTTTTCTCCTACTTTTGGTCCTATCTGTCACTGGGAGGAGGTTGAAAGAACAGAGGAATAAACCCAGCTGGAATCCTTTGTCTACTGGAGGTAGATCACATTGTAGTCAAAGCAGGACAATGCTTCTTTGGCCTTGTAGGTGTGTGGTAGAGAGGGACTGAAGCCAAGCTTTAGACCTCACCACACAGGCGAGACAAACAACAACCCTGGACGAAAATGACTCGAGGATTTGATTTGTTTTGTTTTATTTGGGTAAATCACATTTAGATGCAGTACAATTTCAACATGCCCCATTGCTTTTTCAGATGTGATTACGATCCAACCATGTCTCAGTTAACCTTTTGAAAACACTTCAGTTGACCAGGTTCTCTTTATGTGTTGTTACCGCCGCCAAGGAGGTTATGTTTTCAGTCGCGTTTGTTTGTTTGTTTGTCTGTCTGTCTGTCAGCAGGATAACTCAAAAGGTTTTGAACGGATTTTGATTAAATTTTGTGGAGTGGTTGGAAATGACAAGAGGGACAAGTGATTAAATTTTAGTGGTGATCTGGATCACGATCCGGATCCTGATGCTAACGCATTAGCATGTCTATGGCATTTTCAATGTTAAAAGTTAGCATTAAGCAGTTGCAGCTGTCATCACGTTCGGGTGCATTTGTTTTCAAATTGTAATATTTCTTACATTTATTTTTGTTTATATATTAATAATCTAATGATTATTATATACAATTTTAGAGAAAGAGACAAAAAGCAATAGATCACTGTGCCAAGGAGGGAATCTCTTTAGGGTCAGTGACCCTATGGCCTTGTTTAGAGAAGTGTTTCATAAATGTTAAAAAATTCATATATTTGCAGTTTAGTTGAATAATAAATTGAATTTTGTCTCTTATTTGTTTTTGTCTATAAGCACATGCAATATCAATATCAGTGCTCAGATGACAGTAGCTTCTGGGAAAGGTGCAAGTTGCAATAAACTGAGATGCCAGGCGCTAAGGATACATGCTATCCAGTCACAGCAGATGAAACTTTTTTTTACTACTGAGCAAACATCATTGTTAGACTTTTTTAGGTTCAATGATTCCACGGCGTGTAGATGTTATGGCATCAGTGACCCCATGGCCTTGGCGGAGGTTTGAACTCTCTGAGTGCTTCTAGTTTAATGATGTTTTCTCACGTTCCAGGAGAGAATCCTTCACTAAGGATGGGGAGTTGGACTTTGAACTCCTGACCAAATGGCTGACTACATTGTGAATGTCACTAAAAATAACAAAGGTATTTGGCGATGCTGATATCTTCATAAGTAAACAAATACCCAGGACATTGGAGTTCATTTGATTATTGTCCTACTTTATATAAAGGCTGAGTAGATCCTTGTCATTTGATTGGTGGGTTGTATGTCACATGACATGGATTATTAATTCCATTCACCGCTGTTTCATTGACTGTGCAATAGTTCTTTTTTTAGTGTGCAATTTTGGTGCTATATGAAATGTGCTATTGCATGCCCTGACCACTGCACATGCTCACACTACCGGGGGTGGCATTTAGCTAAACATAGCAGAGTTTGTTTTGCTGACGGAGGACGATTTGAAGGAGCTAACTGACACTGCTAACACACTATGCTGTAAGCCGTCTGGAGGCATGAAGAGCTGTTACGATGAAAAGCTAGACAAATTTCTGATGCAATTTTTCACTGGACTGAGGAACTACACAAAGTCTTTTTTTGGAAGTACACAAAGTCAGTGTTCCAGTAATTAGTGTTACATGTATTCAAATCAATAAAATGACAATGGTGCCCAAATTTATGCACCTGCCTAATTTTGTTTAAACAATTGCACACTTTCTGTAAATACTACGAGCTTCATTTCACTTCTCAAATATCAGTGTGTTCATTTGCTATATGATATATTTAACTGAAATTTCTGATCCAGACAACCAATGTTTTATAAAGGAAAATCATGAAAATTATCAGGGGTGCCCAAACTTTTGCATACAACTGTAAGCACCAGTGGAACACCAAAATGTAAGTACCTTTTCTGTTGTTTATCAATTAATAAAATAATAAATAACAAGGATTTATTTTAGCCGTAATATAAAACAAATAATGAATGTTTTTTCATTCTTTCATTCATTCTTTCTTTCATTCAAACTGTACTATAAACAGATTGACCAAGAAGCATTACACCATTTGTATTTGTTAATGTCTGATGCAAATAAAGTCCAAGACCTATTTAGTGACTTGGAAATGGTCATATATCCATCCTGTGACTTGACCTGTCCAAATAAAACTGGTTAGGGAAGTGATGATTTTATTAACTACTGCCATTACACAACATTTGATAATTTGCATTCATTTCTGACTACATTTTAAATGTTGATGCAAAAAACAAAAAAGTCCATGTTTCCATATGACAAAAGCTAAACAGATTTATGTGGTCACCATTAGATTTAAAGTGGAAATGTTGTCCAGAGAGCCTTTTCGGTATATTTTTAAAGAGATGTATGCTGAAAATAAACCAGATATAACAGTAACAGAACTTTAAGCTATGTTGCAATAAAAAAACAGAAGGTAAGCCTTGTTGAAAAGGTTGGTTCCTTTAGAAAAATTTATCAACCTCACATCTTCACAGAAACCATCTAATGCACAGTTGTTTTCTCAGCACATGAGAGACTGTATTTGTAAAAACCTGCTACTGTTTTGTATATGCTGTCTGCTTCCCTGCAGTGATTGTGTGAATTTGATATGAAAAGTTGAGCTCTTAAATTGCCACGATCAGGATCTAATTCACAGTCATCAGTTATAAAAGCAGTTCCAAGTTCTGTTTACAGATCCTCAGCAGGGGCCACAAGTTATTTGGAGTTTATTCCTACCACTGTACATTTTGTGACAAAACTGTGAGGCCGGTGTTAGAAACATGCAATATAAAAGTCATTAAAAATTCATTTCATGGGGTGAGTTGCAGATTCAGTGGCTGGAACAATTTACCCCCTACATTGAAAATGAAATAAGTATAAAGCTATGGCAATTTAAAAGGGATCTGGCTGTATATACAGTACAGTCGGTGTTGATGCAGTACTGACAAAGAACTTTCAGCAGAACAAAAGTAACTACACTAAAGACTTGATATTAACTTTATAATCTTACAGAGCTGTGGCTTGAGCAATGCTTGCCTGTTTACATGATTGTTCCCTTGCTCTACTCCAGACTGTTTGGGCCAATTTCTACCAAACTTTCATGTGCATGAAGGGCAATGCTCGAATTGGACCACTGGTCATTGGGGTCAGTGGTCTGTGTTTGTTTTTACACTCACATTTGCACCAAAGGTGGGTTGCTGAATTTTCCACATGATATTAAATTTAGCACAGGTCAATCACTTTGGTCAAGATCAGTGTGGTCAGAAGTCCAAGTGTTGAGTTTTCACTGTGATTGCACCAAACTTGGCATACATATGAAGGCAGGTTCCAGAATTGCAGAGACAAGGTCACAGTTGTCAAAGGACATTGGGGTCAAGGTAAAGACAATGGCATTGTGTTTGTTGGCATCAAATGGTAAATGGACTGCATTTATATCGCACTTTTCCATCTGCATCAGACACTCAAAGTGCTTTACAATTATGCCTCATATTGACCCATTCACACAAACACACTCACACACTGATGATGGGGTGCTGCCATGCAAGGCACTCACTACACACCAGGAGCAACTTGGTGATTAAGGACCTTGCCCAAGCACCCTCAGTGATTTTCCGGTCAGACTGGGGTTTTGAACTGAGGATCCTCTGGTCTCAAGCCCAATGCTTAAACACTAGACCATCACCTCCCTGTCCAAGGTTTTTTGGCTGATTTCTACTAAACGTGGTGTGTGGATGTGGTCCAACCCCCTGAACTTGCCAATAGCGTGTTCATTTTGGCAAAGGTCAAGGCCATTGGGCATAGGGTCAAGGAATTTGAGCATCATCTCGATTTGGCCCAAAGTTGACATACATATGTATGTGGATTTTAGCATTGCCCCTCGAAGGTTAGTCAAAGGTCAGTCATTCAGCCAAAGGCCAAGCTCAATGTGCTCAAAGGTCCAATTTACAAAAAGGAAATTACAACCCCAATTCCAGTGAAGTTGGGACGTTGTGTAAAATGTAAATAAAAACAGAATACAATGATTTGCAAATCCTCTTCAACCTATATTCAATTGAATACACCACAAAGACAGGATATTTAATGTTCAAACTGATAGACTGATAGATAAAAAAAGCTGAGACACAGTGGTATGTTTACCACTGTGTTACATCACGTTTCCTTCTAACAACACTCAATAAGTGTTTGGGAACTGAGGACACTAATTGTTGAAGCTTTGTAGGTGGAATTCTTTCCCATTCTTGCTTGATGTATGATTTCAGTTGTTCAACAGTCCGGGGTCTCTGTTGCCGTATTCATAATGCGCAACACATTTTCAATGGGCGACAGGTCTGGTGTGCAGGCAGGCCAGTCTTGTACACGCACTATTTTACTACGAAGCCATGCTGTTGTAACACGTGCAGAATGTGGCTTGGCATTGTCTTGCTGAAATAAGCAGGGACGTCCCTAATAAAGACGTTGCTTGGATGGCAGCATGTGTTGCTCCAAACCCTGGATGTACCTTTCAGCATTGATGTGCCATCGCAGATGTGTAAGTTGTCCATGCCATGGGCACTAACACACCCCCATATCATCACAGATGCTGGCTTTTGAACTTTTCGCTGGTAACAATCTCGATGGTCTTCTTCCTCTTTTGTCCGGAGGACACAATGTCCATGAGTTCCAAAAACAATTTGAAATGTGGACTCATCAGACCACAGTACACTTTTGGTTGCCCCGTCCCAACTTTTTTGAAATGAGTTGCAGGCATCCATTTCAAAAAGAGCAAATATTTGCACAAAAACAAAAAGGTTTATCAGTTTGAACATTAAATACCTTGTCTTTGTGGTGTATTCAGTTGAATATAGGTTGAAGAGGAGTTGCAAATCATTGTATTCTGTTTTTATTTACATTTTACACAATGTCCCAACTTTGTTGGAATTGGGGTTGTAATTGTATCATTTTTCAGGAAATTCCATCTTAAGCAAAGTGACCATTTCCTTCGTGATGCTACACTTACCCTACCTACCAGCCATATCTTTTTGTGTCTTCATGTGGGTGGGTAATATTTCCAACCCAATCTAATGCTATTTCATGATGACATCATGGAAAGTAAATTAATCTATTGTTTTGTGATACTGTCATGAAAATGTGCCACTGGGGGTTATGGTTTGGGTTAGGGGAAGGGGTAGGGTTAGAAATAGTAAAAAAAAAAAAGAAAAAAAGAATCACATCACAAAAATGTGACACATTTTGTGACGGGAGCACGAAAAACTGTGAGACAGAGCTGAATATTGCCTAGTACCTCAGATAACCTCTGATAAATGTATACAAGCAACAACCATGGCAGTGGTACAATAGTTTGTGTTTGGCTTCTGGGATGATTCAGAATGTCCTTCTCCTCCCCTCTCAATATTTATTACAAGACAACTACCCAAAAAAACAAGAAAAAATAATTTTCGTCAATGTGCTTTTTTTGTGCTACATCCTCTCTGTGTTATAACAGTATAAGAAACTGTACCTGTCACCTTGATTTACAGCAGTAAGAGGATGCCTTGTGATTGATCAAATTGACACATATTAGGATGATATCCTGTTGAAAAACAGCTTTTTTTGTATTGTTGTGATTTGTCCTTCTTTATTGTTGCTTTGTTGCTTATGTGTTGTGAACAGTTGTCTACATGATTAATTTTGTGTTTAATGTAATCATTTCTTTTGTTTACTATATGTCATATTTAGGTCACAGTGACGGTCTTGTCATCCTATTTTTGTTTTCAGTGCAGGCACTGTCAGCTCCTTGCCTGCACTGTTCTAATATTTCTTTTTAATTGTATGACAGGGTTTGTACTGTTGCCTTGTCTGGGGACTACAGATGAAATTTTTCCTAATTGGCTAATTTCGGGTAATTCGTACTGTCAAAGGAATTAATGGATTTAACCAGAAATCCATTCAGAATACAATGGTATGCCTCTGACATTGGTCAAAATATTTAACCTAGTTTGTAACTTTAATGTAAATTTATTGCATGTGCTGTCTCATCTGTCTTCCTGTATATTTTGATGTGGGAGGTTCTTGATGCACCATTTGGGCCTTGACCTCCTATGCCCACGTCTGTGTTAATGAAACCCTTAGAGCTCCTTTGGCTTTTCAATAATTGTGTATTTTAAGTATTCATTGAATAATACAAAACAACAATGGATTTACAGTTTTCCATTGTGGTTTGGTGTATATTGGCCAAATCAAACGCCCACTCAAAGAATTTCTAAACATAAAACAGCTACATATGCAGTAAGAATATGGATTATGCAATTTGCATGATATTATACTCAAGTCAGCGCTGTTGCATCACAGTGACAAGGTCCCGGGTTTGTATCATATTTCCTGCAATTTGAATGCCACTTTGTGTTGCTAACTGGGATGTTAAATAACGTGCGACATGTCCTTTTAAAAAGAAAAACAAACAAACAAACAAAACAAAATAGAAAAGCTCCCCTATGCTGGTTAGGGCCCTGTCCCACTGGTGTTTAGGATGATTTGCGTATGCATTGCGCACAAAATTGGCCCATATTCGCCAAACATCCACAATATCTGTGTAACATGCCTGTATGAGTCAGCCGTCATCCGAACATGCCCGTGATCATCCGCAGAGGCACACATGTCCGCAGCCAGGATTTTTGAGCTGTTCAAAAATCTGAATGCGGATGACATCCGCCTTACATACTCCATATATACTCAAATCATACACAATACATACTCACTCTATGCGCTGTATATCTGCCGTTAACCACTGATATCCGCAACTGATGGAGATTTGCGGCTTGGCAGCGGACCGGGACAGTGTGTCCACATCACAAACTAAGGGCCCTGCCCCACTGGCGTTTAGGAGGATTTGCGGAAGGAATGCGCACAAAAGTGGCCCACATCCGCCAAACAATCGCAACAACCGTGTAATATTCCTGTGAGTCGGCCGCCATCCGAACACGTCCGTGATCATCCGCAGAGGCATGCGGATGAGATCCGCATCACTGCCTGAACACATACTGAAGACATACGCAGGAAATACACAACCAATGCACTGCATATCCCTTGTCATCTGCTGATATCCGCAACCGACGGGTTGGCGCGGCGGACCGGGATAGCATGCAAAACAGATATGACGCGTGCCCAGCACGGCCACATCACGGTCGCAAATGTTATGTCGTGCATGCAGACAGAGTGGGCATGGATGAAGCGAGTGCATCACGGCTGCTGTGCCCCTCATGGGGGTGCCTCCACGGTCGCCTTCGCTTCTGTTCCCTGTTGTATCCGCTTTTCTTCCTCATGTATTCGCTGATCCACCCCGAGACATTTGTCATTTCCGCCCACCTTTGTTGCAGACGCTCAGCTTTTTTCTCCTCATTTCATGCGCAAATCCTCCTAAACGCCAGTGGGACAGGGCCCTAAAATATGTTGTAGCGAATGCATACAGACTGGCCACGAATAAAGCGTTTTTATTACATCTGCTCTGCAGCTGATTTGCGGACAATCTGTGAATGCATAACAAACACGTCACGTAAACCCAAAGTAGTATATGTGGCAGAAAGCAACATACCTGCCAGTCAGTGCCGGTCCGGCTGTGTAAATCCACAAAGACGTAATAGCTGCTGCAATCCAGGACTTTTATTTAACACCAACAAAAGGAAGAGTTGCTGTTTATAGCCACAACTCACGCTGACGTGTTTTCTGTGACACTCTCAAAAAAAACAACAAAAAAAAAAACAGTCTCATACCCTGAGCAGCTTCCCCCCTCCCGCTCCCCAAACTCATGAACAGTTAACCCTCGCATGACAAAATGAACATTGACTCTGTGATCACCTTGTCCAAGTCCAGCAAATGCTCCAGAGGCTGTATTGTTGGTGTGAATAGTGATGCCGACGGCCCGAGTGCGCTTATATTATGACAATATTATTTTAAGAATTACATAATAATTATGTTACCTATAGAAGATAAATGGCATAGGTAACATAATTATTATGCAATTCAAACAATATACTTTATCTATTTTAAATAAATACTGTCATTATTACTGATTTAGAGTAATTATATTTTATTAATACTAAATACATAAAGTTGAGGATTATGCATTTCAAATTAATAGGATTTATTACAGTAATGAATATGCATCATGTAAGGTTTATTTGGTAGGTTTGTATTAAAATTATCTAAAAAAAAGTAAATGGGAATTTGTCATGTAATAAAATTACATAAATCTTAAAAGTCAGGGTTAAATATTTCTATGAGTGTATTGTACCAAGGAAGACTCCATTAAATTTTGGAGGTGATCTGGATCTGGATTCTGGAACAAGATATCACTTTATATGGGCTTCGATTGACTTGTTAAAACTACTTCACATAATTTTTTGTCTGTCTACTGTAGTAGAAAGTACTAGAAAGATCAGATCACATCTATCTTTATGACTAGACATATGCTGATTCCTACAGGCTAATTTATTTTGTTGCAATAATGCAGTCTTTTAAACTAATATTATTTTTTTGTGTAATATTTGCTGAGCATTTAGTTTAGCTAGAAAACATTGATCTGTCATGTCATCCTTTGTCTTTTCCAAGTGTAAGCCGACATCCTGATGGCTTGGAGTTGCTTACAGGCGAATGCTCTCTGACTGAAAGCATGAAACAGATTCCTGAACATTTATGCTGCTGTCTTTGTGAAGAACAAGGGCACATGACTGTGGCAGTGAGAAAGTGTTCACCTTGGAATAACAAAAAAAGCATAAAAAGAAAGTGGAAAGTGTGTCTTCCTCGCCCTCTGTGCATAACTTGGAAATTATCAATGTTTTTATGTTTCCTCTTGCCACATATTGGTTGGTGAGCCCGAGAGACTTATTAAGGAACCAAGGGAAGAAAAACACCAGATTTCATCTTATTCTCTGGAGGTTGCAGTCTTACAATGTTAAGAACATTTATTGGAAAGAGTCCACAGAAACATAAAGTTTGAGCAAGTTTTTTCTTCCTTCGTAGCATTGATGTACTTAGCATTTCCTCTCCCTCATCTAGAGAAGTTGTGCAAATGAGACACACAGAATGGAACACCTGCACCACTGACATCCTCTGTGAGGGTTAAAGTTGAGTCAACGAAGTTCCTCACCAGCTCCACTTTGGCCTATATAAAACTCTTTAATAAAAAAACCATTAATACATGTTGCCATGGAACTGTGTTCAGGTTTAGAGGCTATCTGTCTTTGGTGTGGTGCTAGTCATTCCCGTTATTACACATCTGTTTTCTCTTGACTTATTTACACTGTACATGTGTGCAAAAGTGCACATGTACATTCATGTAACTCATGCCTTCAGACTTGACATTACTGTGATTACTGCTACCAGCCTGACCACCTCCTCCATCAAGCATGGTCTGTCTTTTGTCTCTGTCCTATTTCTCTCCTAACTTTGTTAGTGTCTTTGTAGTTGTCAGAAGCATAGTCCTGGCTTGCATTTTCATGGATATTGTGGTTGTCAGTGTTTAATAGTGGTTTTGTGTGTGTCACCCCTTTAATTTCCGGAGCACAAAGGGGACAGCAAATTGTTGCTGCCATATGAAGAATTGCATATATTCTTGATGGTATGAGCTGTCTGTGTTTCATACTAAAGTGATATATACAGACAAGGGGTTAAAAAATAAAGACTACACCATATTTCCCAGACTATAAGTCGAAACAATGGATTAGTCACATTTTTCCAAAATTACATAAATGAAATATAGTACAACTGTGGCCTAATTATTGTTATTGTACCAATCACACAAAACTGCTTCTTGTCTGAACTGAATGCGTGAAAACATAGGTTCCGTGACTCTGTTCAGTGTGATTTAACATTTAAAAACTCTGTCTTGTATATAAACAGATAATCACACAGTACTTGTTTCCCGGTTAGAACATTTTATTGGCATTTGTGGTACTGCACTTAAGTGGTTTAGATCATATTTGGCTGAAAGGAGCTTTTCTGTCATGATTGGGGACCTCTCCTCATCAACTGCTCATCTGTCTTGTGGTGTGCAGCAGGGTTCTGTCCTTGGGCCGATTCTATTTTCTTTGTACATTCTGCCATTGGGGTCAATTATAACCCAGCACAATCTGTCCTTTCATTGTTATGCAGATGATCTGCAAATCTATTTGCCTGTGAGGACTAATGGGAGTGATGCTTTGTCATCATTATTTAATTGTATTTGCGATGTAAAGCAGTGGCTATCCCAAAACTTCCTTTAACTGAATGATGGTAAAACAGAGATCATGGTGTTTGAGCGCTCTGGCATACCAAATGTGGTAACACCAAATTTTGGTGCTTTGGCTAACTATGTAAAACCAGCTGTGAAGAATTTGGGAGTGATATTTGACAGCTGTTTGAGGTTTGATCAACAACTAACACTATTTTTCACTCAAATGCAGCTAAACTCTCTTTCTGAGGACCACATGATGTGAAAACGCAATAAAACTTTCTTAGCTGTAAATCTGGTCTTATTTTCTGCATAAATAAATGTTATCCATTCTTTGTGCTCAAACACCAAAGCAGGGGCAAATCCAGATGGAAAGGGGGCGTGGGGCAAGGATGTGCCCAACCCACAACACCCTTAGATTAAAGGTCCAGTTTTGAAGCCTTTTTTTCTACAACTACTAATACTACTACTAATAATAATAATAATTTCGACAAGTAAAATGTTTAGCGAGAATTTAAATGTTAGAAAAATGTTAGAAAGAACTTAATAGTTACATTTATAAACAATGTAGGTTAGAAATTGCAAGTTTTACTGTTACAGTGCTGTCAACAATTAAATATGAGGTCAAGAAAGAGGTCTTTATTTTACTTTTTATAAAACAAGTATTTATTTTCGTTGAAGTCAAGAAAGGGTGACTATAAAGTGAGTTTTGGCAAAACAAGTATCATTGTCATGTTGAGATGGCAGAGGGTTGTTGTTGGCAGCTGGGGAAAGTAACTAAAAAAGTAACTAGTAATCTAACTTAGTTACTTTTACAATTGAGTTATCAATAAAGGAACTAGGTTTATTTTTCCAGGAGTAATCAGTAATTGGATTACTTTTTCAAAATAACTGTGGCAACACTGGTGGTAAATGTCCTGGGGGGGTGGGGGTGAATAGGTGTGAATGTGTTAGTCTGTCTATGTGTGGCCCTGTGACAGACTGGTGTCCTGTCCAGGGTGCACCCTACCTCATGCCCTATGACTGCTGGCATAGGCTCCAGCCCCCCATCACCCTAAATTGGAGTAAGTGGGTATAGCAAATGTATGTATATATATTTGTAATCAAACTTGAACCCTAAATTGGAGTAAGTGGGTATAGCAAATGTATATATATATATATATATATATATATATATATATATGCGCAATCAAACTTGAACCTTAAATTGAAGTAAGTGGGTATAGCAAATGTATGTAAAAGTAAGTCCCTTCGGCTGCTCCCTTGTTTTGCACTCGGGGTCGCCACAGCAAATCCAAGGTGGATCTGCATGTTGAATTGGCACAGGTTTTATTCTGGATGCCCTTCCTGATGCAACTCCACATTACATGGAGAAATGTGGCAGGGGTGGGATTTGAACCCGGAACCTTCTGCACTGAAACCAAGCGCATATATACATATATATGCGCAATCAAACATGAACTCAAATTGTGTAAAGTCAGGTAAGCTCAGACAGGGTTATTAGAGTGTATGAGGTCAGATGCAAAAATATAAAGGCTGAGTGGCTGAGGAGTTACACATGCCAAATAAATAAAACAAGCTGGAGCTGGAGCTAGAGATTTATCAAGGTCAAAAACTCGACTCAAAGTTACCAGACAAAAATACAAGCTTAACTTTAAGAAACTCCAAAGATCTGGACATTTATTCAAGAATACAAGACAGTCTGGCAGTGAGAAGGAGCAGATGGCTAGACTAAATAGAGCAGGGGGAACAGCGCTGATGGTATCGAACAGGTGTGCTAAACAGGTGACTGGGGAACAATAGGATAGATAGAGAGTATCAAGAGGATTTGAGAACAGCAGGAAATATTTGTGTTTAAGGCAGCACAAAAATAGAGATAATGTGATGAGGCTGATGTTGTGACAGCGTGTACATGCTGTAATATGGGAAACAGTGTTAAATCATTTTCAACCTAATAAATGGAAAAATATTTCTCAGTGATGACAAACTGAGTCAGGTGAATTTAAAGGTAATGTTAATTAAATATGATCTTTATAATAACAGCATCAACAACAACAATTCTATCTATCTATCTATCTATCTATCTATCTATCTATCTATCTATCTATCTATCTATCTATCTATCTATCTATCTATCTATCTATCTATCTATCTATCTATCTATCTATCTATCTATCTATCTATCTATCTATCTATCTATCTATATCTGGTAGAAAACTCACAAAAACATATACATTTTTCAATAGTCTTTTTTCATGCAACATGTAAAATGACCAGATTTGCAGTAAGATTTGTTACAGCAAAGTTGAAGCAAGTTGTTTTAAATCTTGTTGCTCACAATGGAGGCACTCAGTTAAGTATACTAATTATGCTCAAGTATTTCACTGATTAATAAGAGTTTTTTTTTGTTTTAACCAAATCTCTAGTCACACTGTTAGCAGAAATATTATGGGAAATGCTTTTGTGTGTGTGTGTGTGTGTGTGTGGGGGGGGGGGGGTTGTCAAACCTTGACCTTGGCTCAATCCATTTGGTGCCATCTGGAGACACCAACAGAAGTTATATTTCTGGGAAATCTGATCAAAATTAATTCAGCTATTTTGATTCAGTTATTTTTTAATAAGAGTACCAATTACAATACCCTGCTCGTGCTACGGTGCATAAAGTACTGATTTGATATGGCCGAAAAACATGATTAAATATGTGTTGAAATTTACTGAACGTTTTTGCTCAGGTCAAAAACATACACTGTAAACTGCTGTAAAGTAGCATTTTGAAGTGAAAGTTCCTATATTATCATTTTGTGTAACGAGGGTAATCATGTTGCAGTTTAGTACAATAGGGATGTGACATTTGGAAATGCCTTTTTTCTGACAGTGCCAGAGGTTGAAAGCAGATGACTGAATCCTTTGCAAGAGAGCATTTTGCCTACAGGATTAAGATTGGATGGTTGGGTTTAAACCTGTCAAAAGAGAGGACTAAAATCCCTCACTCACAAACACTTTACGCTTCTCACTTGAGGTGGTTGAGAGCAGTGGTGGAAGGAGATATTTCTCTTTCATGCTACTTACTTCAGAAGGCATACTGCACATCAATGGGATTTTTGTGGATTTGTAGGGCAACTAAAATTAGAGAAATGATCTTTTTTAACATTTGCAGTTTTATTACAATTTTCTGCATATATATATACGAGGTCTATTAGATAAGAAACCGACACTTTTATTTATTTTTTAACTATATGGATTTGAATGACGTGCGATTACACCAATCATGCTTGAACCCTCGTGCGCATGCGTGAGTTTTTTCACGCGTGTCGGTGACGTCATTTCCCTGTGGGCAGGCCTTGAGTGAGATGTGGTTCAGCCCTCTCGGCTGAATTCCTTTGTTTCACAGGCTGCTCAAGACGGCGCGCGTTGCTTTATCAAAATTTTTTCTGGACCTGTGAGGAATATCCGAGTGGACACTATTCGAGAAATTTAGCTGGTTTTCGGTGAAAAGTTTAACGGCTGATGAGAGATTATGTGGTGTTTCTGTCGCTGTAAGGACTTCCCATGGAGCGGAACGTCACGCAGTGCTTCCAGGCGCCGTCGTCGGCCTGTTTCGAGCTGAAAACATCCTAATTTAAGGCTTAATTCACCCAGGACGTCGTGAGAGAACAGAGAAGATTCAGAAGAGGCCGGCATGAGGACTTTATGCAGACATTCCACTGTTTAAGGACATTTTTTAATGAAAGACGTGCGCGCAAATTCGCCGAGTCGTTTCTGTGACGACTTGGCGAATCTGTGTGCACCGCAACAGGAAAAACACCTCCGTGTTGAAAACCATTTGTAAAATTCAGGCAGCTTTTGATGGCTTTCAACAAGTGAGTAACTGAGAAATTGTTTAACAGCTTGGGCATGTTCCAACTTGCCCGTTAAGGTTTCCAACGGAGGTGTTTTTCCTGTCGCGACCCCCCGCGGTCGGGTCCGGCCCGACATGCGACTCTGCCTGCACGTTCTTTCATTACAAAATGTCCGTTAACAATGGAATGTCCGAATAAACTCCTCATGCCGACTTCTTCTGAAAGTTCTCTGTTCTCTGACGACTTCCTGGGTCAACAGAGCCTGAAATGTGGAAGGTTTCAACTTGAAATGGCGAGACGCTGCCGCCTCGAAGCGCAGATCGCCATCAGGCACCGTGGGCCATCCTTAAAGCGACACTACCAGACCAAAATCTCTCATCAGCCGTTAAAATTTTTACCGAAAACCAGCTGAATTTATCGAATGGTGTCCACTCAGTTGTGCCTTATAGTTTTGAAAAAATTTTGATCAAACAAAGCAGCAGTCTCTGAGCCATTCCTAAACAATGAAAAAATCGACGAGAGGGTGGGCCACTCCTCACTCAAAGACTGCCCACAGGCGAATGACGTAACCGACAGGCGTGAAAAAACTCTCGCATGCCCACGAGGGTTCAAGCATGTCTGATGTAATCACATGTGATTCAAATCCATATGGTTTTTGAAAAAAATAATACGGTCGAATACTTTTCTAACAGACCTCGTATATATACATATATATATATATATATATATATATATATATATATATATATATATATATATATATATATATATATATATATATATATATATATATATATATATATATCTGCATTGTGTATGCTGTATTGCTTAATGATTCTCCCATACTTCAGTTATTGTACTGAAGTCTGGGGTAATACATATAACAGTGCCACTAAGCCGTTGTATTTGCTACAAAAGAGGGCCATTAGAATTGTCAACAAAAAAGGGTATAGACAGCATACTAATAATTTGTTTATTGTAGCCAATCAATTAAAATTTAAAGATTTTAGTTGACTCAAAAATCGCTCTCATTATGTGGAAAGCTAAGCTTGGTATTTTACCAAATGATGTCCCAAATTTATTTAGTCTTGTTACACAGGCTGCTTGTCAGAGAAGAAAATATAATTTTCGGAGAAGTTCACACAGACAACTATGAAACAGAAGTGTTCCTCTGTTTATGGAGTCAAGCTTTGGAATGCACTGAATGAAGAAATTAAATGTTGTACAAATGTTTACAATTTCAAAAAATGTATAAGGATAAAATTATGAGAGAATACAGTAAATTATAAGAAAGTAAATGCAAATGCTGAAATGTAAGATAGTTATGTTACTGTTAATGATGTTTTTGGTGTTTTGTGACTGATGAGGAGACAGTGTTGAGGTTGGAATCGTAGAAGTATATGGATTTTTTTTTTTAATGAATATATATTATAAGGAACAATGTTTACAAGATTCATCTTTTGTTCCTTGCTCATGGAAATTGTGTTCATGAATAAAGATTGATTGATTGATATTGATATATACAGTTGTATTCCCTTTTCTTCACTTTCTGTCAAGTAATAACAAATTTGAATGAAATTAGATTTTTTTTTCTTTATGTTTTGATATGGAATAGAATGTGCAGTGTTCCCAATGCATTTGCATGTATGGAAATGAAAGCTTTTTTTTTTTTTTTTTAAGGATTTTGAGCGTTAATCACTTTTTTGAAATGCACTGCTATTGTTGTGAACACAGCTATAACTAATTCCATTTTGTATTGTACCATTTGAATTAAATCAGAGTCGAAGTGTCTTCACAACATATTGCTGTATTATATTCTTATTCCAGGAACATATTTTTTCACTCGTACTGGGCCTCATGCAGCAACCTTTTTGTACACTTCTCTTTAATTTCTAGTACCTTTTTCTTGTAAGATGGGCAGTGGTGGGCACAGCTAACCAAAAAGTTACCTTTGATACCAGATAATCAGCTAACTGAAAAGTTATCTTTTATAAAGCTAAACCGATAAACCACCCAAAAATTTATCGGAAGCTATACCTAAGCAATAACCGATAACTATCAGTATTGTCTCCAGTTCACTTACAACTACTAATGAGCTAATTTTGAGTTTTAACATGACAATCGCTTCTGGTAGCATCAAAAACGACCACAGACCCAAACAATGAGTCAGCACTTCTGTCTTTGTGTGCCCTGCCCCCTGCTGGAAGCTCCTGTTTACTACATAACATGCAGCAGTGAAAATCCTGGGTCCCACCGAATAATGAAGGATAAATAATGAGCCATACAGCATGTTTTCTTTGCTACGAGAGGGTTTCTTCAACTATCGTGGAAGTTTCGTGGCTCTGAGTGGCTCTTAGAGGCATTATCTTCAGTTAACGAGGCAACAACAGCGTGGCGCAGTTTGTGTACGAGTTACTGCCACGACTTAGAGGCATTTGCATGATGCTTACGAGTCTGCTAAAAGCCCATTATCCATGCACCTGGCAGCTACGCAGGACCTGAGAGGCTATTTTTGGAGCGGCTGCCCTGCCCTCTTGGGCACACAATTCCACCTGCTCTGTGTGCTGGATGCTGTATATAAAATAATTATTTTGTAGTGGATTAATCATTTACTGCTAAACCTTGGATGCTGAAAACACCTGTAATTGCTTCTAGAATCACAGAGGACTGTTTCATCTGGACACTTTTTTCCCTCTCTTTCCTGCTCCATATGGAATGTATCTTGAACAGCATAAGGTAACTATTTTTAATGTTTTTATAGATTGATAAAACAGTTCCTAGCTGTAAAAGTATGTCTATAGTTGATTTAATATCTTGTCAATGGATCACATGCGCTCTGCTGTGAGTGCGCACTGAGGCAGTGACTCATCACACTCCAAAGGAGCATTTAGGCAGAACGCCAACTCACAAAAGAGTGATTTTTCAGTCAGTATTGGATGAACACAAAGTTAAAATTTGGATGACTGCGTGAAAGTGGATGTATGTTTAAAGCCGTGGAAGAAGTAACTCCAGTGAAGCCGCTGAAAGCAGAGCAGAGCTGTGCGGCAACACAGAAGGAGAGCACACACAAGAGCGATTTTGAAGACATAACACAAAGTTAAAAGTTGTATCACGGTGACTTGTAAGCTGCGGAAGAAATAAAGAAATACGAGGTCTGTGAGAAAAGTATCCGACCTTTTTATTTTCTGCAAAAAATATATGGATTTAATTCATATGTTTTTACGTCAGCCAAGCTTGAACCTTCGTGCTCATGCATGAGTTTTTCCACGCCTGTCGGTTGCGTCATTCGCCTGTGGGCAGGCTTTGAGTGAGCACTGGTCCACCGCTCTCGTCGTCGTTTCATTGCGAGGAAATGGCAGAATGATTTGGGCTTTTTTTCCATCAGAATTTTTTCAGAAACTGTTAGAGACAGGCAGCTGGAAACCATTCGAAAAATTTATCTGGCTTTCGGTGAAAATTTTACAGGCTTCACAGAGAATAAGGAGTGTTACTACAGCTTTAAGGACTGCCCACAATGGCGCACAGTGCGCCGCGCTCCGAGCTGCCATCGAGAGGCAGAAACCACCACATCATTTCTAAACGGATCGCTGCGTGGAGCCGGGACCATCGTGTGCAATTTCTCTGGTTATCACAAGAGCTGGACATCAGCCATTTTCCAGCAGATTTCACTTTTAACAAGAGATTTTGTCATGGAAAGCCGCGCAGAGGCTTCGCGCGTCACGACCGATTCGCTGATGGAGCGAGACAAAGGAACACCTCCGTTTCGGAGTGTTAAAGGACAAGTTGGGACAAGCTTTCAGTGCTTACCAGTCGAGTGAGTATAAGAGAAATTGTGGAGAGCTGGGCATGTCCCAACTTTTTGAATGGTTTCCAATGAAACAACGACGAGAGGGTGTGAACCAGTGCTCACTCAAAGTCTGCCCACAGGCGAATGACGCAACCGACAGGCGTGGAAAAACTCATGCATGCGCACGAAGGTTCAAGCTTGGCTGACGTAAAAACATATGAATCAGATCCATATATTTTTTGCATAAAATAATAAGGACGGATTGTTTTCTCACAGACCTCGTATATACACACACACACACACACATATATATATATGCGTGCATGATCACATGTGCGCACGTGCACGAGGACGTGCGCGCTTGCGTGTGCGTGCAATGGTACCAAACGTATGTAACCAAATTTGCACTCTAATTGGAACCAAACCGCACTCTGAATGCAATGCAACAAAAATGGAATGAATTAATCCATGTCATTGACATACAAAGAGCGATTTTGCAGAAATAAACAGACAAACACAAAGTTTAAAGTGGGATCATGGTGTGAAAATGACTGTGTTTAAAGCCAGGGAAAAAATAAAGCCAGCAAGCCACGGATTGAAAGGAAGCCAGTGAGAAGGAGCACAGAGGGGGTTGTCCAGGAATGGAGAACAGCAGCGCGTGCGCGAAAGAGCGATGTTGCAGAAATAAACGAATAAATGGGCAAACATAAAGTTTAAAGTGTGTGTGTTTAAAGCCAGGGAAAAAATAAAGCTAGCGAGCTGCGGACCCAGCGAGGAGCACAGAGGCGGCTGTCCAGGAGCCTTTGGTTTGATTCTAGCTGGTCTGGTGCATTACAGGTGGACAGCAGCCTGGCACACAGTGCACAACTGCGGGACTGTACTGGCGTGTCTATTTTTGGACTGCATTTTAAAAAATGTGACATCTTTAAATGCTGTTGTGAATCTGTGAATTGAAAACCCACATTTTAAAGGGACCATGTATGGGAGGGCTGGAGGTTTGGACCAAACTCATCATGCCAAACATGCGCCAACATTGTGTTATCATGGTGCTATCATGGCGCTATCACAGTGCTACGTGGCTTAACGTGGCTGATGCAAGCCATAAAAGGCACTAATGACAGGTCGGTTGTGATTCACTAGAGGCTGCTAAGTGGCACATCCGGGGTACAGAGAGGCACCTTCATAGCGGATATGTGATAGATGAAAACGTGGGTCATTCTTTGAATAATCGCTGACACACCAATGCGTGGCTCATTATTCATGGCTTATTAACCCTCTGGGGTCCGAGGGCATTTTTTGGACAGGTCACTCGCCTGGCATAAATGTTTTATTATTGCGGTTAACAGCTCTCCCTGCATCTCACAATCGAGTTTTATGTCTCTTTTTTTTCAGGACAACCTGTGCTTTCATAATATATATGCCTTTGTTGTGTTTTATACAGTGGTGGGCACAGTTCCGATAATCGATAATTATTGAAAATAAAGTTTTCATTATCGGATTATCTTTTCAGATAACTTTGAAAACCAGTATTGGACTAATTATTTTCCATAAAATTTTTGTTAAAATTAAATTTAGACCGTTAACTTGGTAAACAAAAGTGAACAGATGTGTAGTTCTACCATCTGCAAACAGAGAAGAGCTGCTTCTAGAAGAAACCCTTCTATCTTCTGCAGGCAAAGGAGAACTGGCAATCCAAAAAAAAAAATCTCATTCTTTTTAACCCCATACTGATACGCGGCCAATATCACCCAAGTCATCCAGAGGCATACATTTTTAACTTATGGTTCAAATTTTAACCAAACTTATTTCGGACAAGTTATTTAAATTAACATCACTTCTGAAGTTTTATAAAGTGAAAATATCAAATATATGTTTTAGTTTTAAAGTAATGTGCTAATTTTTAAGGTTTTAGTTTGGGGCATGCTGTGTCCAGGTGCATTATGGGTGCATTATGGGTAATCTCAGTACGTTCACGACAGGAGAAATGCATTTCAAACACTCTAATCAGGACAATAGCATTAAACTCTAGTGCCAAAAACCCATGTGAATATATTCTCTGGGTTTATAGACATTTTTATTGTGTTTGCTTGTATTAAATTCCACGCACCTTAAACGTAGCAAGTATCAACACAGATTATCTGGAATTTTGTGTTTGCAAGTTTTCAAGGTCTCTACTGCCATCTACTGGCCAGCAGTGTTCATGGCAGTATTCAAACTGAAGCTGGGCTGACATTTTCAATAACTGTACTTGTACGTTCAAAAACCACACGTTGGACTCATGTTTCCAGAAGTAAAATGTAAACAGAAACTTTTTTTTTCAAACTTAATTTACAAAAGCTCTCGATGGGAGACATCAAAGTTTAAAAAACAACAACAACAACAACAAAAAACATTGAGAACTGCATTGATACGCTCTGATCATGCTGCACTTTAACAGCTGCACATGGACAACACCATTAATATCGCAACATAAACTAAACATAAACACAACTATTTTTATATTGTGCCTAAAACTCTCATGAATATATTCTCTGGGTTTATAGATGTTGTTATTGCGTTTGTTTTATGTAAACATGAGAGAATCACATGCTATCTCTCTGTTATTTTCAATGGGAGCTGCTGTGAGCCACACTTGCTTCCTGATCATGTCGTTCTGGGGGAAAGTGAAGTTTGCTCTTTAACGTCTTGATTACTATTCTTTACAACACTGTTTGTCCTCTTTGTTCCAGACTAATATACATAAGATGTCTGAAATTCGGTTTGTGTTTATTAAATTCCACGCAGATTAAATGTAGCAGTCACGGATTATTTGTTATAATTGTTTTAGCAAGTTGTCAGGGTATCATGCATGCAGTTTCTTATTAATGTGATGAAAAGAAGAAAAAAAATACATTTTTGTAGTATAATATTAATTTACAATTGTCATCATGTGGATTCTCTATATGCTGTTTGACTGCAGCGACTCATTGGCGCGCAAGGGATTATGGGATACGTCAATAGGGCGAATGGCAGTGTTCTATTTATTTCGACACCAGCTATATCAGACGGTTATCTAATTACAACTTGGCTTTTTTTTTAAATGCCTTTTTTTTTACAAATAAAAAAATGGCATATTTTACAAAAGCACATTTATCTGTAAACACCAGCACATGACACACCTCACGTTAATGTGTTGGTTTACATAGAATGAATCATCCAATCAGTGTGAGCATAGGCACATTTTACCCATAATGCCATCTGTCTGTGTTTGTTACAAAACTTCAGAATTAGTGCATTATTCAACATGAAAGATATATGTTATATCTTAACTTTGCACAAATGACAGAATTTACATTAATGGAGTTATTCTATCAGTATTCATTTTATTTATACACCAAACCATAACTCATCGCTGCTTTATTTTCCAAGACCTCGGCCTGATGGCAGCGCTGTGATTGAGTAGAGTTGAGCTTTGTGGCTCTTTGCAGGTGTTTCTGTGTTGGAAGCAATGTAGTAAACAAAAGCTTCCAGCAGGGGGCAGGATGCTCAAAGACACAAGTGCTGACTCATTGTTTGGGTCTGTTGTTGCTTTTGATGCTTCCAAAAGCGACTGTGGTGTTAAAACTCAAAATCAGCTTGTTAGTAGTTGTAAGTGTACCGGTAGAGGTGGGTGATACCGGGAATTTTGGTATTGATCCGATACCAAGAAAATACAGGCCCAGTATCACCGATACTTTTTCATATTTAAGCTTCATAGATCCAAGCTTCATAGATCCATGGATCCAAAAGACCTATAATACAATTTCGCCAAACATTGTATGTGACAACAAAATACTTTATTCTCACAATCAACATTTATGTTTAAAAAAAAAAATCACACAACACAACTTAAAACAGAATCTCCTGAGGTAGAGGGCTGACAAACCACAATGCAAGGGTGCGCTGCTCCGTGTTGTATGACACAGTGCAGTGCTGCTTTTACAGACAAAGAGTAGACGTTTATGTGCAGCAGTCAGTGTGTGCGGGACAGAAAAAAAAGCTTGAGTATCGATCTTTTTACACGAGCATCGTTCAATATCAATACCAGCGTTGGTATCGATATTATCGATATTAGGATCGATCCACTGACCTCTGTGTACCAGAGACAATACTGGAATTTTTTAGTTATCTGTAACTTCCGATACATTTTTGGGTGGTTTATTGTTTTAAGTTTATCGAAGATAAGTTAATTTTTTGGTTATCTGTGCCCACCACTGGTTTTATAAGTGTAATAAAGGTTTACAATCAAAAATAAAGAAGGAAAAGTAAAGCGGCAAATAATTTTCCACACACATTTATTCAAAACACACAGCAAACTATAATAAACAACTGTTTTGACAATTTGTAAAGGTAATTTGAGGTCTTGTGTGAAAGACTCTACAACAAAAAGGGTCAAACAATAAACACAAATGCACATTTTGAACAATATATACAAAATGGTCGATGCGTATTTTTTGTCTTCATGGTAAAAGCAACAAAGTTATCCAGTAACATTCACATGCAAACTAGTGGAGCAATCCTGATAGTTACACACTCTTTGTTTGAGCACATGAGGTTGCCATCAGAGGCTCTCTGTCTGCTTTCACTGATCGCTGTGCGTAATGGCGCAGGGTGCATTGGAGCCCAATAGTATGTACTCATTGGAGCACCCAGGGGGCTATTCAAACGGGCCAACTAGTAACATATCAGTCCTGAAAATGATCTTTGGTTTTTCACGTGAGGAAATCTGCCCTACGATTGGGTTTTGGAAAACCATTTGACGGTGAACCAATTCCGATTGGACTCTCACATCACTAGAAAGTCTGCGGAATTAACTTTTCAGGGGAAAAATGTAAGTTTCTATCTCATATCATTGAAAAGTTATTTATAATTTAGTAAAGCTTGGTTTTAGTCATCGTATATGACGGTGTCAGCCCCACAGGGTTAATCAGTGGGACCCAGGCTAAACAACTGAAAGGAGCTGCGAAGGTCAACTCTCTACTCAAGAGCAGTATCGCTGTGAGGTGGAGGGCTTGGAAAATAAAGCAGTAGGCTGCAACAACTCTCAGGCACTCAAATAATTATAATTTATGGGTTATCTCAAATTAGGACGAATACTGCCATGAACACTACTGGCCAGTAGATGGAAGTAGAGACCGTAGAGCAAACATGAAAATATTGGAAAAGCAACCTGAGCTTCTTCTGACATTTAAAACAAACACAGTAACAAGTAACAATGTCTATAACCCAGAGAATATATTCACAAGAGTTTTAGGCCCAATATACAAAGAGTTTAATGCTGCTGTCCATGTGGAGCCTGATCAGAGCGTCTCAAATGCATTTCTTCTTTCGTGACTGTACCCATAATGCGCTGGGCAGCAGAGTATGTCCACACTAAAACCTTCAAAATTACTGCAGTACTTTAAAACTAAAACATATAGCTGATATTTTCATGTTATAAAATTCAGAAATGACTTTAAATTTAAATTAATTAATTTAAATTAATTAATTAATTTAAATAACATGTCCGAAATCAGTTTGGTTAAAATTTTAACCATAAGTTAAAACTGTATGCCTCCGGATGACTTGGGTGATATTGCCAGTGAATTAGTCTAGTGTCAGAAGCAATGATCTTGTGACCAGTTCGCCTCTGACTGAAGAGGATAGAGTGGTTTCTTACTAAACCAGCTCTTCTCTGTTTATAGAGAACAGAGCTGTTTTATTTAGCAAAGGTTTTTAATCCGTTAAAGCTTTATTTACTTCACCTGCAAAAATGTTAGCGATTTAAAAATTATCGGACCAAAATTTATCGGAAGATAATTGGTCCAATGATGGTTTTCAAAGTTATCTGAAAAGCTAATTCGATAATGGAAACATTATCTTTGATAATTAATGGTTAGCAGATTAGCGGAACTGTGCCCACCACTGAAGATGGGCTTGTATGAACATGCTATGCCAGATTCATGAAATGCTCCTCAATCCAAATAACTGCATAAATTCCCTGTGCTGCTAACAAATGTGTGGTTTTGCAAGTTAAGGTGGTCTCCCACCACTGATATCTGGCACACTTTTAATCTGGTGACTCAGAAAACAATCAGATACCCATTCGGGGCATAGTATAGTGTGTATTCCTTGATGATAGTAGTGTTGTAAAGAATAGTTACCTACTGGGAAAATTTTGAACAAGTTAAAAAAATAGTGATGTAAAACACAGAAGTGAATAATTAGATGTATAGACTGTTGCTGTAGACAATTGGGGCTGATTATGTCTCTTTTTTTGGCAAAATTGGCAATGAGAAGCCAGCTTTAGTCCATCTCAGCCAGGATTTGTCAGTAATAATTCAAACACAATAAATGTTATCATGCCTACAACAGGGACACTCTTTTAATTTGAGCACCAGAGCACTCTTTTAATTTGATAAACATCAAATTAAAACAGTACACACCGAAGATGAACGGATTAGTTTATGGTGAAATATGATGCATGAGATAAACCTCCAAACCAATTTTGTTTTGTCTATTTAATCTCCCTTAAAATCTGTGATTTCTGGGATCCAATTGGTTACTATAGTATCAACAACAAAAAAAAAGGACACCCAATTGGAGCATGTCACAGTGCACAACTAGTGCTCATACTGGTGCTATAGAATTTTGCAACCAACTGCAACAATTCTGAACATTTTCCAGATTACTTGTTACTTAAATTTGATAGTCGTCTTTGGTTTATTTTTATTTTGTTACAGCATCTTGAAATAAATAATTTGTGCTTGAATGTGGATTTGGCTGCACAGTCACTTTGATATCAGTTTAAAATTACAGGCTGACATTAGAATAGAATTAAGTTTGTTTCCTGTTTTGTGGCAGAATGATTTACTGAGCTGAGTATGTAAAATTTGGTCAGATGGTCCTCAGATTCCACATAGACCGCCGTCAGATAGGTGTCCCATCTCGACGGGGTTTGAACATGTGCATCACACTCGGAGCTGCTGGCCGATTTTGACCAACTGTGTGGACTTCCGCAGATGGCTATCAGAACGTTTTGGAACTGAAACCCGACACTTTTTGGATGTGCACCGATTCTCATTCTGACAAACTAAGAAATTAAAATACAATGCGGATTGTATTATTTGTGCAGTGAGTATAGCGGTCAGTGTGTGTGCAGTTCAGCGGTTCACGTTTCTCTGACCTCTTTAAATTTCCTCTGGAAATACAAAAATACATCCATAATCCGATGAAAGGGATGACATACTCTTCAGAATAACATGCTTTCAGATGTAAACAGACACATTTTAGCTTTGTAACATGCTGTTATAACTCATACATTAACACACACTATGAGCACATGGTGCTGCGTTCAGTGCTGTTCGTAGTGATCATTAAGTGACACACAATTGTAGATGGCTGCTGTGGACAATTGGACCAGATTTCCTCGCATTTGGAATCTGGATGGAAATCTGGGCAAAAATCAGCAATAGGAGACTGCTCTTACATGTGTCTGCTGCACCTTTCTCATTTGCACCAGTTAATGAACGGAGTTAGTTGCCTGCAGAGACATACTTGCCCAGTAAATGGGCAAATTCCAGTCAAAATGTACAACACAATGGCAAAGGAAAACCAGAATTACAGAATTGTGACTCCTGAAAAGAACATGTGAATGCGAATGGTGCCAAAACTTTGTGGTTTCGTCATTATTGTGAATAAAACTGAAGCCTGCATGAAGAAAAAAAAAAAAAACCTGACATCACAATGTGAGCTGAAATACACAACAAAATGAGAAAGTGATACCAAAATTTACCCACATTTTTTAAAGGAGCAGGTACAAATATTAGGTTATGCAAGTGAATGGACATGACTGTGTACAAATTTGTTCTTGCAATTAAAATCCACAAAACAACCCAAATCGAGGCCATCTGAAAATGATCCCATAACATAACAGCTCAGTATGCCAAAAAAATTTTATTATACCAAGATTAAAGATCAATCAATAAGATGCATTTACACTCACACACACCTGGCATTGATTTGGCATACTCCTGATAATCCTGTCATTAGAATAAAAATATAACTGCTCCTTTCATAAATGTGAGTAGTATAGAATGTGTGGCTGGAGATGGTGCCAAAGCTTTTCTTCTGTAGTGCAGTGGCTAACTCAAAAAAACAATAAAAAAAAAAACAAAAACAGTGACTTCAAACATTTTGAATTCTTCCACTTGCTGTTTACTGGCATATTGCAACTGACATTAGGTGCTGACCATCACCTACTGTACATGAGTGTTTAAGGCAGAGATTAATTCTAATAACAAATACAATAAAATAAATTGTTTCTGGCCCTGTGACAGACTGGCGTCTTGTCTAGGGTGTACCCCACCTCATGCCCTATGACTGCTGGGATAGGCTCCACCACCCCCATGACCCTTAATTGGAGTACGTGGTTGAAGATGAATGAGTGAGTGAATTTTTCAGTTTCAATTTATTTCATTTATGTAGCACCAAATCACAACAAAGCTGCCTCAAGGCGCTTCACACAAGTAAGGTCTAACCTTACCAACCCCTAGAGCAAGCACACAGGCGACAGTGGTAAGGAAAAACTCCCTCTGATGATTTGAGGAAGAAACCTCAAGCAGACCAGACTCAAAGGGGTGATCTTCTGCTTGGGCCATGCTACCAACACAAGTGAAAATATAAATATACAGGAAATTTTGGGAGTCCATGCCGTTGTACAGGATGGGAGGCCTGCAGAAAGAGACACCAGCTCCTACTTCTGCATGGACCCTCACCTCAAACAAAGGGAAAAAAACAAATAAAGCGACAGAAAGACAACAAATATGGTAGAATTTGTTAGCATTAAGCAACAAGAAAAACAGAAGAAATGCTAAGGTGATCACCGGACCATAGCCCTAAGCTTCACTAAAAGTCCCAGACTTTAGATATAAAGTTAATGCTGTGACCCACTACCCAGCAGTGGGGAATAAGTTTCATTACACTAGAAGTCTTTAAGAAAGTGCTGTAACTAGGTTTAAGGATATGATTCCTTCTTTGTTCTCTAATGCCATATACCAACACAGTGCAGAGTAGCTACCTAAACTCTGTAAGTGAGATAGAGTATCTCGTCAATAGTTTTACATCCTCATTGAAGACAACTTTGGATGCTGTAGCTCCTCTGAAAAAGAGAGCTTTAAATCAGAAGAGCCTGACTCCGTGGTATAACTCACAAACTCGCAGCTTAAAGCAGATAACCCGTAAGTTGGAGAGGAAATGGCGTCTCACTAATTTAGAAGATCTTCACTTAGCCTGGAAAAAGAGTCTGTTGCTCTATAAAAAAGCCCTCCGTAAAGCTAGGACATCTTACTACTCATCACTAATTGAAGAAAATAAGAACAACCCCAGGTTTCTTTTCAGCACTGTAGCCAGGCTGACAAAGAGTCAGAGCTCTATTGAGCTAAGTATTCCTTTAACTTTAACTAGTAATGACTTCATGACTTTCTTTGCTAATAAAATTTTAACTATTAGAGAAAAAATTACTCATAACCATCCCAAAGACGTATCGTTATCTTTGGCTGCTTTCAGTGATGGCTGGCAGTGATGGCATTTGGTTAGACTCTTTCTCTCCGATTGTTCTGTCTGAGTTATTTTCATTAGTTACTTCCTCCAAACCATCAACATGTCTATTAGACCCCATTCCTATCAGGCTGCTCAAGGAATCCCTACCATTAATTAATGCTTCGATCTTAAATATGATCAATCTATCTTTATTAGTTGGCTATGTACCACAGGCTTTTAAGGTGGCAGTAATTAAACCATTACTTAAAAAGCCATCACTTGACCCAGCTATCTTAGCTAATTATAGGCCAATCTCCAACCTTCCTTTTCTCTCAAAAATTCTTGAAAGGGTAGTTGTAAAACAGCTAACTGATCATCTGCAGAGGAATGGTCTATTTGAAGAGTTTCAGTCAGGTTTTAGAATTCATCATAGTACAGAAACAGCATTAGTGAAGGTTACAAATGATCTTCTTATGGCCCCAGACAGTGGACTCATCTCTGTGCTTGTTCTGTTAGACCTCAGTGCTGCTTTTGATACTGTTGACCATAAAATTTTATTACAGAGATTAGAGCATGCCATAGGTATTAAAGGCACTGCGCTGTGGTGGTTTGGCTTTACTCTGGATGGCATTACCCTGACCTCTAGTAATACTGTGTGAAATCTTGGAGTCATTTTTGATCAGGATATGTCATTCAATGCGCATATTAAACAAATATGTAGGACTGCTTTTTTGCATTTGCGCAATATCTCTAAAATTAGAAAGGTCTTGTCTCAGAGTTATGCTGAAAAACTAATTCATGCATTTATTTCCTCTAGGCTGGACTATTGTAATTCATTATTATCAGGTTGTCCTAAAAGTTCCCTAAAAAGCCTTCAGTTAATTCAAAATGCTGCAGCTAGAGTACTGACAGGGACTAGAAGGAGAGAGCATATCTCACCCATATTGTCCTCTCTTCATTGGCTTCCTGTTAATTCTAGAATAGAATTTAAAATTCTTCTTCTTACTTATAAGGTTTTGAATAATCAGGTCCCATCTTATCTTAGGGACCTCATAGTACCATATCACCCCAAATAGAGCGCTTCGCTCTCAGACTGCAGGCTTACTTGTAGTTCCTAGGGTTTGTAAGAGTAGAATGGGAGGCAGAGCCTTTAGCTTTCAGGCTCCTCTCCTCTGGAACAAGCTCCCAATTCAGATCAGGGAGACAGACACCCTCTCTACTTTTAAGATTAGGCTTAAAACTTCCCTTTTTGCTAAAGCTTATAGTTAGGGCTGGATCAGGTGACCCTGAACCATCCCTTAGTTATGCTGCTATAGACTTAGACTGCTGGGGGGTTCCCATGATGCACTGAGTGTTTCTTTCTCTTTTTGCTCTGTATGCACCACTCTGCATTTAATCATTAGTGATTGATCTCTGCTCTCTTCCACAGCGTGTCTTTTTCCTGGTTCTCTCCCTCAGCCCCGACCAGTCCCAGCAGAAGACTGCCCCTCCCTGAGCCTGGTTCTGCTGGAGGTTTCTTCCTGTTAAAAGGGAGTTTTTCCTTCCCACTGTTGCCAAGTGCTTGCTCACAGGGGGTCGTTTTGACCGTTGGGGTTTTTCCGTAATTATTGTATGGCCTTGCCTTACAATATAAAGCGCCTTGGGGCAGCTGTTTGTTGTGATTTGGCGCTATATAAATAAAGTTGATTTGATTTGATTTGATATTTGGTCCCATTCACTCGTCTGTACCGAGTGTGTTGCACATGTTCAAAACACTCTTGGCGCCATTGACATGGAATGCACATTTGACGGCGGTCTATATGCAGTTTTTGCATCATCTGATTGCAGTCTACATATTCTGACAGCATCGAAACAGCATCTGAAATGATCTGGTTGTGGTTGATTGAGCTCTGAGATCGATCAGTCACAGCAAAGCCTGCCGACATGTTGTAGGATGTTCACCTCCACTGGACCCCGGCCATGGAGGGCAAAGGAAATGTTGATATGTAATAACATGTACAGTTTGTGGCATACATTCATCATGCACAGTGAATGTGAACAGTGCACAATCAACGCGAAAATACCATGCGCCTCTCCATGGTCTCATGCACAGTAATGCATCATAGCGCACATCAGGCATGGAGCTGAATGGACCTCACCACTGTAATATACATATCCTGATCACCATGTAAACTCTGTAAGAGGTGTGACGTGGAACTGTATCCCAGGCTGTGACAACATTATTATACATGGAACTCACCTCCAGCATGGAACCACAATCCTTTCACAGCACAGAGCACACAGGAACCAAACCACAACCTGTGGTGAAAAGCCTCACCCCGTCTGCAAAAATGAAATCCCATGTGATAATCCAATGAGTTGTGTTGTGCTCCTGAAGTGAGCAAAAAGAAAAAAATAAATAAATTAAAATTCGCTGGAAAGGCTACATCTAACGCATGGTGTGACTGCTTGGCCCACTGCCAGCAAACTTTCAGCAAAGGTGTCTGGTGGCACGTGCGCCCTGTGCATGCGCGCACTTAGTGGCTCATGCAGCCTTTATGAACACAGACACACACCTGAGTTATCATTTCTGCCCCACATGTGATCATGTCATCAGTCCAGCACCTCTGCTGTAATCACACATGCACGTGAGGTCAGTAGTGCTGTGAAGGGGAGGATGAGCACAGATGTGATTGCATGAGTGAGTGAGTGAGTGAGTGACCGCACCATGCCGGCTTTGACACATAGTATGGCGTGGGTCCAGTCCATACATTGGTTGTACTCCGATGTTCAGTACCGGTAGCGACTGTGCAAAGGGAGGAACACAGCACTCCCTTCCACTCCGGTCCCATGTTTGCCATCCAGACACTCGGACATCGGGCAGTCTTTAGCACCTTTTATGGCCGTGTGATGGCAGTCTGTGTCATCTACCTGTTGGCCACATACGCTTTGGATGACATCGTGCAGGTGTGGATGAGATAATCTGCATGCATTCTGACACTGCTGATCACGCCTCTTTCCTTCACGACTGCGTCTGATGATGGTAATATTTTCCTGCACATTCTTGCTATGTATGAAGGGGGCTTTATAGTGAAAAAAGTGATATAATGTATTGTGTTAACCATATGTTAGCATCCATAGGCAGGTGTAGTAACACAGATATTGTAACCAAGATATTTAATACAAAGTGTTCCCATTTTTATGGTGCTCAGTGCTGGAGCTTTGAGGAAAAATGCTCAGAAACATTCATTATTTGTATAATATTATATTAATTTACAAACAACAGAAAAGGGAGTTACAGTTTGGTGCGTCTGACTTTATGTACTTCCAAAAAAAGACTGCGTACTTCCTCACTCCAGTGAAAAATCACATCAGAAATTTGTCCAGCTTTTGTGCATCACTGCTGCTTGACATCAACAATCCAACACAAACTTTAAATAGGAGTCCAAAATCTGATGACATCCGCGATGCCGTGCACTGACTTTGTGTGCTTCAAAAAACAAAAAACAAATGGACTGCAAATGGTAAATGGACTGCATTTATGTTGCGCTTTTCCATCTGCATCAGACACTCAAAGTGCTTTACAAATAATGTCTCGCATACAAGGTACTCACAATACACAGGGAGCAACTAGGGGATTAAGGACCTTGCCCAAGGACCCTTAGTGATTTTCCGGTCAGGCTGGGATTTAAGCCGAGGATCCCCTGGTCTCATGTCCAACACTTTAACCACTAGAAATCATGTCCTTATATTAAGTAAAAGTCACATGAAGAATATGTTTCTAGTCACATTGGGTTGAATGTGAGGCATTATTTGTAAAGTAGGCAGGTAGGCAGGCCAAGATAAATAACAGGATCTGAAGCATTAGGCAGAGACAAAGTCAAAAACACAGGGAGGAAGGTCATAAAACATGGGTAGGCTAAACCAGGACAAAATGTTCAGAAGAAAAGTGCTCAAAAGTGGCTCAAGGCTCAACAATCTCACAACCAGACAGGGTGAAAGGTGTGACTTAAATAGAGAGAGTGATTAGCAGGAAATGCAGGACAGGTGTATGTGTGTGTGGAAAGATCTGAAAAGGGGTGTGGCAAAAGCAGAAGACAGCAAAAAAGAAATGTCCCTCAACCAAAACCCCAAGTAAACATACTAGTGACAGAGAACTGGCAGAAACAAAACAAAGAAAACAAGACACTCCTCACAAACACCAATCATGTCATGACAACAGTGTGCAAATTGCCTGTCAAATCAAAGAGTTGAGATTTTCACTTGAAGGTAAAGTTGATATGCTGGGCTTGAAACTCGTGAAATTTTATATTTACATAACTTCAAATTAAATCAAATCAATTTTATTTATATAGCGCCAAATCACAACAAACAGCTGCCCCAAGGCGCTTTATATTGTAAGGCTCTGGTTAGACACCATGTTTCTAAGATTTGTGGGGCCAAGTACAATAACTTCAGTTTTATCTGAGTTTAAAAGCAGGAAATTAGAGGTCATCCATGTCTTTATGTCTGTAAGACAATCCTGCAGTTTAGCTAATTGGTGTGTGTCCTCTGGCTTCATGGATAGATAAAGCCGGGTATCATCTGTGTAACAATGAAAATTTAAGCAATGCTGTCTAATAATACTGCCTAAGGGAAACATGTATAAAGTGAATAAAATTGGTCCTAGCACAGAACCTTGAGGAACTCCATAATTAACCTTAGTCTGTGAAGAAGATTCCCCATTTACATGAACAAATTGTAATCTATTAGATAAATATGATTCAAACCACTGCAGCGCAGTGCCTTTAATACCTATGGCATGCTCTAATCTCTGTAATAAAATTTTATGGTCAACAGTATCAAAAGCAGCACTGAGGTCTAACAGAACAAGCACAGAGATGAGTCCACTGTCTGAGGCCATAAGAAGATCATTTGTAACCTTCACTAATGCTGTTTCTGTACTATGATGGATTCTAAAACCTGACTGAAACTCTTCAAATAGACCATTCCTCTGCAGATGATCAGTTAGCTGTTTTACAACTACCTTTCAAGAATTTTTGAGAGAAAAGGAAGGTTGGAGATTGGCCTATAATTAGCTAAGATAGCTGGGTCAAGCGATGGCTTTTTAAGTAATGGTTTAATTACTGCCACCTTAAAAGCCTGTGGTACATAGCCAACTAATAAAGATAGATTGATCATATTTAAGATCGAAGCATTAATTAATGGTAGGGCTTCCTTGAGCAGCCTGGTAGGAATGGGGTCTAATAGACATGTTGATGGTTTGGAGGAAGTAACTAATGAAAATAACTCAGACAGAACAATCGGAGAGAAAGAGTCTAACCAAATACTGGCATCACTGAAAGCAGCCAAAGATAACGATATGTCTTTGGGATGGTTATGAGTAATTTTTTCTCTAATAGTTAGAATTTTATTAGCAAAGAAAGTCATGAAGTCAATACTAGTTAAAGTTAAAGGAATACTCGGCTCAATAGAGCTCTGACTCTTTGTCAGCCTGGCTACAGTGCTGAAAAGAAACCTGGGGTTGTTCTTATTTTCTTCAATTAGTGATGAGTAGTAAGATGTCCTAGCTTTATGGAGGGCTTTTTTATAGAGCAACAGACTCTTTTTCCAGGCTAAGTGAAGATCTTCTAAATTAGTGAGACGCCATTTTCTCTCCAACTTATGGGTTATCTGCTTTAAGCTGCGAGTTTGTGAGTTATACCACGGAGTCAGGCTCTTCTGATTTAAGGCTCTTTTTCAGAGGAGCTACAGCATCCAAAGTTGTCTTCAATGAGGATGTAAAACTATTGACGAGATACTCTATCTCACTCACAGAGTTTAGGTAGCTACTCCGCACTGTGTTGGTATATGGCATTAGAGAACATAAAGAAGGAATCATATCCTTAAACCTAGTTACAGCGCTTTCTGAAAGACTTCTACTGTAATGAAACTTATTCCCCACTGCTGGGTAGTCCATCAGAGTAAATGTAAATGTTATTAAGAAATGATCAGACAGAAGGGAGTTTTCAGGGAATACTGTTAAGTCTTCAATTTCCATACCATAAGTCAGAACAAGATCTAAGATATGATTAAAGTGGTGGGTGGACTCATTTACATTTTGAGTAAAGCCAGTTGAGTCTAATAATAGATTAAATGCAGTGGTGAGGCTGTCATTCTCAGCATCTGTGTGGATGTTAAAATCGCCCTCTATAATTATCTTATCTGAGCTAAGCACTAAGTCAGACAAAAGGTCTGAAAATTCACAGAGAAACTCACAGTAACGACCAGGTGGATGATAGATAATAACAAATAAACCTGGTTTTTGGGACTTCCAATTTGGATGGACAAGACTAAGAGTCAAGCTTTCAAATGAATTAAAGCTCTGTCTGGGTTTTGGATTAATTAATAAGATGGAATGGAAGATTGCTGCTAATCATCCGCCTCGGCCCGTGCTACGAGTGTTCTGGCAGTTAGTGTGACTCGGGGGTGTTGACTCATTTAAACTAACATATTCATCCTGCTGTAACCAGGTTTCTGTAAGGCAGAATAAATCAATATGTTGATCAATTATTATATCATTTACTAACAGGGACTTAGAAGAGAGAGACCTAATGTTTAATAGACCACATTTAACTGTTTTAGACTGTGGTGCAGTTGAAGGTGCTATATTATTTTTTCTTTTTGAATTTTTATGCTTAAATAGATTTTTGCTGGTTATTGGTGGTCTGGGAGCAGGCACCGTCTCTACGGGGATGGGGTAATGAGGGGATGGCAGGGGGAGAGAAGCTGCAGAGAGGTGTGTAAGACTACAACTCTGCTTCCTGGTCCCAACCCTGGATAGTCACGGTTTGGAGGATTTAAGAAAATTGGCCAGATTTCTAGAAATGAGAGCTGCTCCATCCAAAGTGGGATGGATGCCGTCTCTCCTAACAAGACCAGGTTTTCCTCAGAAGCTTTGCCAATTATCTATGAAGCCCACCTCATTTTTTGGACACCACTCAGACAGCCAGCAATTCAGGGAGAACATGCGGCTAAACATGTCACTCCCGGTCCGATTGGGGAGGGGCCCAGAGAAAACTACAGAGTCTGACATTGTTTTTGCAAAGTTACACACCGATTCAATGTTAATTTTAGTGACCTCCGATTGGCGTAACCGGGTGTCATTACTGCCGACGTGAATTACAATCTTACCAAATTTACGCTTAGCCTTAGCCAGCAGTTTCAAATTTCCTTCAGTGTCGCCTGCTTTGGCCCCCGGAAGACAATTGACTATGGTTGCTGGTGTCGCTAACTTCACATTTCTCAAAACAGAGTCGCCAGTAACCAGAGTTTGATCCTCGGCGGGTGTGTCGCCGAGTGGGGAAAAATGGTTAGAAATGTGAACAGGTTGGCGGTGTACACAGGGCTTCTGTTTAGGGCTACGCTTCCTCCTCACAGTCACCCAGTCGGCCTGCTTTCCCGGCTGCTCGGGATCTGCTGGAAGGGAACTAACGGCGGCTAAGCTACCTTGGTCCGCACCGACTACAGGGGCCTGGCTAGCTGTAGAATTTTCCACGGTGCAGAGCCGAGTCTCCAATTCGCCCAGCCTGGCCTCCAAAGCTACAAATAAGCTACACTTATTACAAGTACCATTACTGCTAAAGGAGGCCGAGGAATAACTAAACATTTCACACCCAGAGCAGAAAAGTGCGGGAGAGACAGGAGAAGCCGCCATGCTAAACCGGCTAAGAACTAGTAGCTGCGCTAAGCTAGCGGATTCCTAAAAACACACAAAGTGAATAATGTGTAAATAATTTAGAGGTGATTCAGCAGACGGAGTGCTTTAGTTAAGGCACGTGAAGATTACACTGTGAAACAAATTGTTATCTAGATCAATCTAACTGCGCAGATTAAACAGCTAACAGATACAGCAAAACACCGCTGTGCTCCGGAACAGGAAGTGATACAATACCGCAGTGAGAGCCAACCACCAGTAGAGGCAAGCAACTATGTCGATGCTCACAGACTGCCGTCCGTTGGTCTTCGGATCACAAGTCAATATTTCGCAATTGTGGCCAGATGTGTCATTCTGATGCAATTTGTCCTCATTCAGAGTATGTGTGATCAAATCAAATCAAATCAATTTTATTTATATAGCGCCAAATCACAACAAACAGTTGCCCCAAGGCACTTTATATTGTAAGGCAAAAGCCATACAATAATTACAGAAAAACCCCAACGGTCAAAACGACCCCCTGTGAGCAAGCACTTGGCAACAGTGGGAAGGAAAAACTGCCTTTTAACAGGAAGAAACCTCCAGCAGAACCAGGCTCAGGGAGGGGCAGTCATCTGCTGGGACTGGTTGGGGCTGAGGGGAGAGAAACAGGAAAAAGACATGCTGTGGAAGAGAGCAGAGATCAATTACTAATGACTAAATGCAGAGTGGTGCATACAGAGCAAAAAGAGAAAGAAACACTCAGTGCATCATGGGAACCCCCCCCAGCAGTCTAAGTCTATAGCAGCATAACTAAGCCCTAACTATAAGCTTTAGCAAAAAGGAAAGTTTTAAGCCTAATCTTAAAAGTAGAGAGGGTGTCTGTCTCCCTGATCCGAATTGGGAGCTGGTTCCACAGGAGAGGAGCCTGAAAGCTGAAGGTTCTGCCTCCCATTCTACTCTTAAAAACCCTAGGAACTACAAGTAAGCCTGCAGTCTGAGAGCGAAGTGCTCTATTGGGGTGATATGGTACTATGAGGTCCCTAAGATAAGATGGGAACTGATTATTCAAAACCTTATAAGTAAGAAGAAGAATTTTAAATTCTATTCTAGAATTAACAGGAAGCCAATGAAGAGAAGCCAATATGGGTGAGCTATGCTCTCTCCTGCTAGTCCCCGTCAGTACTCTAGCTGCAGCATTTTGAATTAAATGAAGGCTTTTCAGGGAAGTTTTAGGACAACCTGATAATGAATTACAATAGTCCAGCCTAGAGGAAATAAATGCATGAATTAGTTTTTCAGCATCATTGTTAGTCAGTTAGCTGCTCCATCCAAAGTGGGATGGATGCCGTCTCTCCTAACAAGGCCAGGTTTTCCCCAGAAGCTTTGCCAATTATCTATGAAGCCCACCTCATTGTGATGGGGGTAATACTCTCTGACATGTCACTATCCAGATAATTTCCCAGATGTTTAATATTGTCTACCCAGGTAAGAACATTACCATTCAACTTAACACTTTGAATATCACATTTCCTCTTACTGAAAACCATACAGACAGATTTATTTGGGTTATACTAAACACCATATTCTATTGATAATTCTTCACAAAGTCTCAGCTAGGTCATCTGCATGGCAATGGCACTATTAAAATATTTACCAATATTACAACCAATTCTTTGATGTTCTAACCTAAGTAACAATTCATCTAAATACACACAGAATAAGAAAGGTGAAATAACCCTTCCTTGTCTTATACCATTAGATGTAGAAAATAAGTCAGAAACATGATCCATCCATCTTGTGCACAATTGATGTTAATAAAGATCTAGCAGACCCCTCAATATTATCGGGATGAACCCTCTGTCAATTATTGAATTCAATAATGTTGTGTGGGCCCCACAAAGAGGGGGTACTGCTGGCCAACGCCAGAGGGCGCCCTGCCTGTTGTCGGGTTTCAGGCACCAGAGGGCGCAGTCGCCAGGTGTCACCAGGAGCCAGGAACTGACAGCTGTCAGCAATCATCATCATCATCCCCATAAAAGCCTGGAGGAGACACCACATCGCTGCCGAGTTATCAGCTTACCACGCAGGTAAACTTACTCAGGTGTTCTGTGCCTTTCTCACAATTCTTGCTACTGAGTTTTGCAGTCTTAACCTTTGTATACTCGCAGCTTGGAGCTGGGTTTGTGGAAGTATTGTGGAAGTATCACTGCGGTATTGTATCACTTCCTGTTCCGGAGCACAGCGGTGTTTTTCTGTATCTGTTAGCTGTTTAATCTGCGCAGTTAGATTGATCTAGTTATCTAGATTACGATTTGTTTCCCAGTGTAATCTTTACGTGCCTTAACTAAAGCACTCCTTCTGCTGAATCACCTCTAAATTATTTACACATTATTCACTTTGCGTGTTTTTAGGAATCCGCTAGCTTAGCGTAGCTACTAGCTCTTAGCCGATTTAGCATGGCGGCTTCTCCTGTCTCTCCCGCACTTTTCTGCTCTGGGTGTGAAATGTTTAGTTATTCCTCGGCCTCCTTTAGCAGTAACGGTACTTGTAATAAGTGTAGCTTATTCGTAGCTTTGGAGGCCAGGCTGGGCGAATTGGAGACTCGGCTCCGCACCGTGGAAAATTCTACAGCTAGCCAGGCCCCTGTAGTCGGTGCGGACCAAGGTAGCTTAGCTGCCGTTAGTTCCCCCCTGGCAGATCCCGAGCAGCCGGGAAAGCAGGCTGACTGGGTGACTGTGAGGAGGAAGCGTAGCCCTAAACAGAAGCCCCGTGTACACCGCCAACCCGTTCACATCTCTAACCATTTTTCCCCACTCGACGACACACCTGCCGAGGATCAAACTCTGGTTATTGGCGACTCTGTTTTGCGAAATGTGAAGTTAGCGACACCAGCAACCATAGTCAATTGTCTTCCGGGGGCCAGAGCAGGCGACATTGAAGGAATTTGAAACTGCTGGCTAAGGCTAAGCGTAAATTTGGTAAGATTGTAATTCACGTCGGCAGTAATGACACCCAGTTACGCCAATCGGAGGTCACTAAAATTAACATTAAATCGGTGTGTAACTTTGCAAAAACATGTCGGACTCTGTAGTTTTCTCTGGGCCCCTCCCCAATCAGACCGGGAGTGACATGTTTAGCCGCATGTTCTCCTTGAATTGCTGGCTGTCTGAGTGGTGTCCAAAAAATGAGGTGGGCTTCATAGATAATTGGCAAAGCTTCTGGGGAAAACCTGGTCTTGTTAGGAGAGACGGCATCCATCCCACTTTGGATGGAGCAGCTCTCATTTCTAGAAATCTGGCCAATTTTCTTAAATCCTCCAAACCGTGACTATCCAGGGTTGGGACCAGGAAGCAGAGTTGTAGTCTTACACACCTCTCTGCAGCTTCTCTCCCCCTGCCATCCCCTCATTACCCCATCCCCGTAGAGACGGTGCCTGCTCCCAGACCACCAATAACCAGCAAAAATCTATTTAAGCATAAAAATTCAAAAAGAAAAAATAATATAGCACCTTCAACTGCACCACAGACTAAAACAGTTAAATGTGGTCTATTAAACATTAGGTCTCTCTCTTCTAAGTCCCTGTTGGTAAATGATATAATAATTGATCAACATATTGATTTATTCTGCCTTAAAGAAACCTGGTTACAGCAGGATGAATATGTTAGTTTAAATGAGTCAACATCCCCGAGTCACACTAACTGTCAGAATGCTCGTAGCACGGGCCGGGGCGGAAGATTAGCAGCAATCTTCCATTCCAGCTTATTAATTAATCAAAAACCCAGACAGAGCTTTAATTCATTTGAAAGCTTGACTCTTAGTCTTGTCCATCCAAATTGGAAGTCCCAAAAACCAGTTTTATTTACCAGTTTTTTTTATTTATTATCTATCGTCCACCTGGTCGTTACTGTGAGTTTCTCTGTGAATTTTCAGACCTTTTGTCTGACTTAGTGCTTAGCTCAGATAAGATAATTAT
The DNA here is from genome assembly GCF_902500255.1 of Thalassophryne amazonica. Lineage (NCBI taxonomy): Eukaryota > Metazoa > Chordata > Actinopteri > Batrachoidiformes > Batrachoididae > Thalassophryne > Thalassophryne amazonica. Next base: position 124,861,148 of record NC_047104.1, read on the forward strand.
AGTGGGCGATTTTAACATCCACACAGATGCTGAGAATGACAGCCTCAACACTGCATTTAATCTATTATTAGACTCTATTGGCTTTGCTCAAAAAGTAAATGAGTCCACCCACCACTTTAATCATATCTTAGATCTTGTTCTGACTTATGGTATGGAAATAGAAGACTTAACAGTATTCCCTGAAAACTCCCTTCTGTCTGATCATTTCTTAATAACATTTACATTTACTCTGATGGACTACCCAGCAGTGGGGAATAAGTTTCATTACACTAGAAGTCTTTCAGAGAGCGCTGTAACTAGGTTTAAGGATATGATTCCTTCTTTATGTTCTCTAATGCCATATACCAACACAGTGCAGAGTAGCTACCTAAACTCTGTAAGTGAGATAGAGTATCTCATCAATAGTTTTACATCCTCATTGAAGACAACTTTGGATGCTGTAGCTCCTCTAAAAAAAGAGAGCTTTAAATCAGAAGTGCCTGACTCTGTGGTATAACTCACAAACTCGTAGCTTAAAGCAGATAACCCGTAAGTTGGAGAGGAAATGGCGTCTCACTAACTTAGAAGATATTCACTTAGCCTGGAAAAAGAGTCTGTTGCTCTATAAAAAAGCCCTCCGTAAAGCTAGGACATCTTTCTACTCATCACTAATTGAAGAAAATAAGAACAACCCCAGGTTTCTTTTCAGCACTGTAGCCAGGCTGACAAAGAGTCAGAGCTCTATTGAGCTGAGTATTCCATTAACTTTAACTAGTAATGACTTCATGACTTTCTTTGCTAACAAAATTTTAACTATTAGAGAAAAAATTACTCATAACCATCCCAAAGACGTATCGTTATCTTTGGCTGTTTTCAGTGATGCCGGTATTTGGTTAGACTCTTTCTCTCCGATTGTTCTGTCTGAGTTATTTTCATTAGTTACTTGTTTATTAGACCCCATTCCTACCAGGCTGCTCAAGGAAGCCCTACCATTAATTAATGCTTCGATCTTAAATATGATCAATCTATCTTTGTTAGTTGGTTATGTACCACAGGCTTTTAAGGTGGCAGTAATTAAACCATTACTTAAAAAGCCGTCACTTGACCCAGCTATCTTAGCTAATTATAGGCCAATCTCCAACCTTCCTTTTCTCTCAAAAATTCTTGAAAGGGTAGTTGTAAAACAGCTAACTGATCATCTGCAGAGGAATGGTCTATTTGAAGAGTTTCAGTCAGGTTTTAGAATTCATCATAGTACAGAAACAGCATTAGTGAAGGTTACAAATGATCTTCTTATGGCCTCGGACAGTGGACTCATCTCTGTGCTTGTTCTGTTAGACCTCAGTGCTGCTTTTGATACTGTTGACCATAAAATTTTATTACAGAGATTAGAGCATGCCATAGGTATTAAAGGCACTGCGCTGCGGTGGTTTGAATCATATTTGTCTAATAGATTACAATTTGTTCATGTAAATGGGGAATCTTCTTCACAGACTAAAGTTAATTATGGAGTTCCACAAGGTTCTGTGCTAGGACCAATTTTATTCACTTTATACATGCTTCCCTTAGGCAGTATTATTAGACGGCATTGCTTAAATTTTCATTGTTACGCAGATGATACCCAGCTTTATCTATCCATGAAGCCAGAGGACACACACCAATTAGCTAAACTGCAGGATTGTCTTACAGACATAAAGACATGGATGACCTCTAATTTCCTGCTTTTAAACTCAGATAAAACTGAAGTTATTGTACTTGGCCCCACAAATCTTAGAAACATAGTGTCTAACCAGATCCTTACTGTGGATGGCATTACCCTGACCTCTAGTAATACTGTGAGAAATCTTGGAGTCATTTTTGATCAGGATATGTCATTCAAAGCGCATATTAAACAAATATGTAGGACTGCTTTTTTGCATTTACGCAATATCTCTAAAATCAGAAAGGTCTTGTCTCAGAGTGATGCTGAAAAACTAATTCATGCATTTATTTCCTCTAGGCTGGACTATTGTAATTCATTATTATCAGGTTGTCCTAAAAGTTCCCTAAAAAGCCTTCAGTTAATTCAAAATGCTGCAGCTAGAGTACTGACGGGGACTAGAAGGAGAGAGCATATCTCACCCATATTGGCCTCTCTTCATTGGCTTCCTGTTAATTCTAGAATAGAATTTAAAATTCTTCTTCTTACTTATAAGGTTTTGAATAATCAGGTCCCATCTTATCTTAGGGACCTCGTAGTACCATATCACCCCAATAGAGCGCTTCGCTCTCAGACTGCAGGCTTACTTGTAGTTCCTAGGGTTTGTAAGAGTAGAATGGGAGGCAGAGCCTTCAGCTTTCAGGCTCCTCTCCTGTGGTACCAGCTCCCAATTCAGATCAGGGAGACAGACACCCTCTCTACTTTTAAGATTAGGCTTAAAACTTTCCTTTTTGCTAAAGCTTATAGTTAGGGCTGGATCAGGTGACCCTGAACCATCCCTTAGTTATGCTGCTATAGACGTAGACTGCTGGGGGGTTCCCATGGTGCACTGTTTCTTTCTCTTTTTGCTCTGTATGCACCACTCTGCATTTAATCATTAGTGATCGATCTCTGCTCCCCTCCACAGCATGTCTTTTTCCTGGTTCTCTCCCTCAGCCCCAACCAGTCCCAGCAGAGGACTGCCCCTCCCTGGGCCTGGTTCTGCTGTAGGTTTCTTCCTGTTAAAAGGGAGTTTTTCCTTCCCACTGTAGCCAAGTGCTTACTCACAGGGGGTCGTTTTTGACCGTTGGGGTTTTACATAATTATTGTATGGCCTTGCCTTACAATATAAAGCGCCTTGGGGCAACTGTTTGTTGTGATTTGGCGCTATATAAAAAAATTGATTGATTGATTGAAGTTGGAGGGAGTTGGCGTTTCCCACTCCTCACTTTCCTAACTTGGTAAGTATACTGTTGGTGCTGCACGTTCTCAGCGTTCCTGTTTTCCTGGGAGTGGTGGATTTTTCCCTCAGGAAGGAACAGTGATTTTTTGCTGACTGTTTACTGGGTGTTCACACACCCACCCTTAACCTGTTTTTGTTCCTGCCAGCAGTACCGGATCTGACAGCTGGAAGCAGAGGCCATCTGGGGACTCGGGACTTGGCGGCTTCGACGTACTGCAGGTCTCCATTGGCGGTGGAACCTTGTGGGTCCCGGCTCTTTTCTGGATAGGCGTCTCCTACCCCTACGATTGTGCCATTGATTTGATTCCGGGCGATGAGTATCCGTCCAGTAGACTGTACAACCTCTCACATCCCGAGCGCGAATCATTGGAGACCTACATCCGGGACTCTTTAGCTGCCGGGTTAATCCGGAACTCTTCCTCCCCATTGGGTGCAGGTTTCTTTTTTGTGGGCAAGAAGGATGGAGGACTCCGTCCATGCATTGACTACAGAGGGCTGAACGAGATTACGGTTCGCAATCGATACCCATTGCCTCTGTTGGATTCAGTGTTCACGCCCCTGCATGGAGCCAAAATCTTTACAAAGTTCGATCCTAGGAATGCGTATCACCTGGTTCGGATCCGGAAGGGAGACGAATGGAAGACAGCATTTAACACCCAGTTAGGTCACTTTGAGTACCTGGTCATGCCATTCGGCCTCACTATCGCCCCCGCGACATTCCAAGCATTGGTAAATGACGTCTTGCGGGACTTCCTGCATCGCTTCATCTTTGTATACCTAGACAATATTCTCATCTTCTCCCCGGATCCTGAGACTCATGTGAAGCATGTACGTCAGGTCCTGCAGCGGTTGTTGGAGAATCGGCTGTTCATGAAGGGCGAGAAGTGCGAGTTCCACCGTACTTCTTTGTCCTTCCTGGGGTTCATCATCTCCTCCAACTCCGTCGCACCCGATCCGGCGAAGGTAGCGGCGGTGAGAGATTGGCCCCAACCGGCAAGCCGTAGGAAGCTGCAACAGTTCCTCGGCTTCGCAAATTTCTACAGGAGGTTTATTAAGGGCTATAGCCAGGTTGTTGGGCCCCTTACAGCCCTGACCTCTCCAAAAGTTCCCTTCACCTGGACGGATCGGTACGAAGCCACGTTTAGGGAGTTGAAACGCCGGTTCTCTACTGCCCCAGTTCTGGTGCAGCCCGATCCTACATTGATGAATTTTTCTGTTGGGGTGCCCAAATTTAGGCACCTGCCTAATTTCGTTTAAAAAGTTATTGCAAATCTTTTTGTAAATCCTATAAACTTCATTTCACTTCTCAAATATCACTGCTTGTCTGCTATATGATATATTTAACTGAAATTGCTGATCCAAACAACTAGTGATTGATAAAGAAAAATCATGGAAATCATTAGGGGTGCCCAAACTTTTACATACAACTGTCTTTTCTGGATGCCCCCTGGACGCCTCGCTGGAGAGGTGTTCCGGGCACGTCCCATCAGGAGGAGGCCCTGGGGAAGACCCAGATCATGCTGGAGGGACTACATCTCTCAGCTGGCTTGGGAAAGCCTCAGGGTTCCCCCAGAGGAGCTGGGGGAGGTGTGTGTGGATTGGGAGGTCTGAACGGCTTTGCTTGAGCTGCTGCCCCCACAACCCGACCTAGGATAAGCGGAAGAAAATGAATGGATGGATGTATGTACAGGCAAAATTTACTCCTATATCGCATGATTTAACAAAGTTGTCTATGGTAACAGCTATGTTAACCCTTGGTTCATACCTCTTGTACTCTTTAAACAAATCTCTGTCGGCATAACTACATTCTGCTATTCTTTCTTTTCGAAGGGTGTCTTCCCTTCTCTTTTTCCTTCTGTTGGCATACATGTACTGTCTTTGTGTATACTTCTTAACATCATACAGCATTCCACTCTGTGGACATCCTGCTTTTGGTAGTACCAAAATACACAGTCCTCTCTACATGGTTTAATATCACCACTCCAGTTAGGCCTTCTGCATTTTTTTTTAGCTTTAACAATACTCAGTCTGATTTCAAGCAACACCTGATCAAGTCTCAACACCACATGTCCAGCTGATCCTTATGATACTGACACTTGCAGGTTACATCTCTACAAGTTGACACATCATATGATATCCATCTACATCCTCATTACAGACTTTATGCCATGCAATAGGAATATGGTTATCTTCAGAGATTTCCTCTCACAGCACTCTCTCTGTATGACATATCAATGTAACAACTTCAGGTGAGTGATATGAAAGATTTAGTGGTTCTTTACTCAGATGAGCAGATTCAAGTGACTGACAGAAAGAAGTGATCTATGCAACTGAAGCAATCATTATTAGCATCAGTATAAGTGTATTCTACATTACAATTGCATAAACCATACACATGAATACAGCTGTTTCTGTCTATAAAAGCTTGAAAACATTTATCATGAGCATTTGCGTCACCACCCATCACAATTTGTTTACCATATCATACCTTATTTGTAGTCTTTCCGCTGTCTGATTCTGTTTTTTTTTCTCTCTGTCTAATGTGTAGCTCCATCCAGAAGTGGGAGTGGGTGTCTTCGTCTGTAATGGTCATGACATAGATGCCCCCCTTCCCTCTCTTCCTCAGCTAGCCTCCCGTCCTGGACACCAGCATGGACTCACAAAATTTCCTGTGTATTTGTATTGTCAACTGCATCAGTAGCATGGCCCAAAGAGTAGGTCACCCCTTTGAGTCTTGTCTGCTTGTCATTTCTTCCTCAGATCATCAGAGGGAGTTTTTCCACTGTTGCCTGTGTGCTTGCTCTAGCGGGTGGTAAGGTTAGACCTTACTTGTGAGAAGTGCCACAAGGTAGCTTTGTTGTGATATGGTGCTATATAAATGAAATAAAATTGAATTGAATTTACCAGCACCCTGTTGTATAAATAATTCAACTGCATCTAGATTTCAATTTATTTTCATTTATATAGTGCCAAATTGGGTTAGTGTTGGGCTGGCTAGCGTGCCCATAAGCATCAGTGTAGAAATGCCAGTTGTGGAGGATGGCTTTCGTACTGTGGTTAGGCAGAGGAAGTCATGAAGAGGCTTGGTCTTCGGTTGTGGTATCCCTGTGTGCACACAAGAACCCTTAACTTTACATCAGTGAATTAAAAAAATGAGGAAAAAAGGATTTGCTTATATTTTTGTTGAATACATATATATATATATATATATATATATATATATATATATATATATATATATATATATAAAACCCCAATTCCAATGAAGTTGGGATGTTGTGTAAAATGTAAATAAAACAGAATACAATGATTTGCAAATCCTCTTCAACCTATATTGAATTGAATATACCACAAAGACAAGATATTTAATGTTCAAACTGAAAAACTTAATTGTTTTTGTGCAAATATTTGCTCATTTTGAAATGGATGCCTGCAACATGTTTCAAAAAAGCTGGGACAGTGGTATGTTTACCATTGTGTTACATCACCTTTCCTTCTAACAACACTCAATAAGTGTTTGGGAACTGAGGACACTCATGATTGGGTATAAAAGCAGCATCCCCAAAAGTCTCAGCCATTCACAAGCAAATATGGGGCAAGGATCACCACTTTGTGAACAACTGCATGAAAAAATAGTCCAGCAGTTTAAGAACAATGTTTCTCAACCTTCAAGTGCAAGGAATTTAGGGATTCCATCATCTACAGTCCATAATATAATCAGAAGATTCAGAGAATCTGGAGAACTTTCTACACATAAGCGGCAGTGCCACCTTCGATCCCTCAGGTGGCACTGCAATAAAAACCGACATCATTGTGTAAAGGATCTTACCGCGTGGGCTCAGGAACACTTCAGAAAACCAATGTCAGTTAACACAGTTCATCGCTACATCTACAAGTGCAAGTTAAAACTCCACCATGCAAAGTGAAAGCCATCCTTCAACAACATCCAGAAATGCAGCCGCCTTCTCTGGGTCCGAGCTCATTTAAAATGGACAGACACCAAGTGGAAAAATGTGTTGTGGTCTGATGAGTCCACATTTCACATTGTTCTTGGAAATCATGGACATTGTGTCCTCTGCACAAAAGACGAAAAACACCATCCAGATTTACCACCGCAAATTCAAAAGCCAGCAACTGTGATGGTATGGGGGTATGTTAGTGCCCATGGCATGGGCAACTTACACATCTGTGATGGCACCATCAATGCTGAAAGGTACATCCAGGTTTTGGATCAACATATGCTGCCATCCAAGCATCATCTTTTTCAGGGACGTCCCTGGTTATTTCAGCAAGACAACACCAAGCCACATTCTGCACGTGTTACAACAGCGTGGCTTTGTAGTAAAAGAGTGTGGGTACTAGACTGGCCTGCCTGCAGTCCACACCTGTCGCCCATTGAAAATGTGACGCCTTATGAACCGAAAAATATGACAAAGGAGACCCCGGACTGTTGAACAACTGAAGTCATACATCAAGCAAGAATGGGAAAGAATTACACCTACAAAGCTTCAACTATTAGTCGATACATTTTTGTCCGATAACTTTTAGACCGATAACATAGTAAACAAAGACGAACAGTGACAAACATTTTATCTTTAACAAAGATAACTTTTCAGTTATCTGATTATGTTATCAAAGTAAATTTTTTGGTTATCTGTGCCCACCACTGTATATATATATATATATATATATATATATATATATATATATATATATATATATATATATATATATATATATATACATACAGTAGTGTTCTGAATGATAGTAGTGCTATGTGACTGAAAAGATTAATCCAGGTTTTGAGTATATTTTTTATTGTTACACAGGAAACAAAGATACCAGTAGATTCAGTAGATTCTCACAAATCCAACAAGACCAAGCATTCATGATATGCACACTCTTAAGGCTATGAAATTGGGCTATTATTAAAAAAAAGTAGAAAAGGGGGTGTTCACAATAATAGTAGCATCTGCTGTTGATGCTACAAACTCAAAACTATTATGTTCAAACTGCTTTTTTAGCAATCCTGTGAATCACTAAACTAGTATTTAGTTGTATAAACACAGTTTTTCATGATTTCTTCACATCTGCAAGGCAAGATTTTGCTTGTTTACTAGTGTGCTTGGGGTCATTGTCTTGTTGAAACACCCATTTCAAGGGCATGTCCTCTTCAGCATAAGGCAACATGACCTCTTCAAGTATTTTGACATATCCAGACTGATCCATGATACCTGGTATGCAATATATAGGCCCAACACCGTAGTAGGAGAAACATGCCCATATCATGATGCTTGCACCACCATGCTTCACTGTCTTCACTGTGAACTGTGGCTTGAATTCAAAGTTTGGGGGTCGTCTCACAAACTGTCTGTGGCCCTTGGACCCAAAAAGAACAATTTTACTCTCATCAGTCCACAAAATATTCCTCCATTTCTCTTTAGGCCAGTTGATGTGTTCTTTGGCAAATTGTAACCTCTTCTGCACATGTTATTTTATTTAACAGAGGGACTTTGCGGGGGATTCTTGCAAATAAATTAGCTTCACACAGGCGTCTTCTAACTGTCACAGCACTTACAGGTAACTCCAGACTGTCTTTGATCATCCTGGAGCTGATCAATGGGTGAGCCTTTGCCATTCTGGTTATTCTTCTATCCATTTTTATGGTTGTTTTCTGTTTTCTTCCATGTGTCTGTTTTTTTTTTTTTTGTCCATTTTAAAGCATTGGAGATCATTGTAGATGAACAGCCTATAATTTTTTGCCCCTGCGTATTTTCCCCTCTCCAATCAACTTTTTAATCAAACTACGCTGTTCTTCTGAATGATGTCTTGGACGTCCCATTTTCCTCAGGCTTTCAAAGAGAAAAGCATGTTCAACAGGTGCTGGCTTCATTCTTAAATAGGGGACAACTGATTCACACCTGTTTCTTCCACAAAATTGACGAACTCACTGACTGAATGCCACACTACTATTATTGTGAACACCCCCTTTTCTACTTTTTTTTTGTTTACTAATAGCCCAATTTCATAGCCTTAAGAGTGTGCATATCATGAATGCTTGGTCTTGTTGGATTTGTGAGAATCTACTGAATCTACTGGTACCTTGTTTCCCATGTAACAATATGAAATATACTCAAAACCTGGATTAATCTTTTTAGTCACATAGCACTACTATTATTCTGAACACTACTGTGTATATATATATATTTATATCAAGGTTGACAAATTCAAACCTTTTTTAATCATAACGACATGAAACCTGTAAAACTGTCCACTGAAAGAGTCATTGCACTCACAAATAATATCTGGATACAGAAAATAATTAACTTGGGAACCAGACTATTTGGCTGTGCTTTGGATGTGTCTTTAGTGTGATGGAGAGCAACCAAGGGGGAAATTGGAGAGGGTAAACAACAAAAACAAGAAATCAGTTTCTGAGGAGAAGTTATTTGAGAGGAATTTCAATGTCTTGTTATTCTGCAAAATTATACTGCTTGCCCAGAGAGCACAACACTTGGGAATGGCCTTGTGTATCATGCAGATGATACACTATACAGCTATTCACCACCTGCTAGTTACAATTTGGAATATATTCACTGTCATAAATACAGTTTAATTTGGGGTTCTAATCATTTATTTCTCACTGGCTGTTATCACTTGTTGAATGTTTGCTGTAAAGATAGGAAATCATGGGCTAAATTGTAACTGAAAAGCTTTTCATGAGCTTAAACAGGGGAATGACTTAGACCCTTCCTTCCTGAGTAAACTCAGGAGGAAGGGTTATGTCTTAATCTGTAAACTAAAATGGGCTTGTGTATGTGTGTGTGTCAGTGAGTGAGTACATGAGATCACAAATCTGTCATCTCATATGCACTTGTGCCACCCAGCCTGAATACGAAGCACTTGGCTGGTGGCTGTCAAAATCCATCCATCGGCTTCATGCTGCAGAGAAACATGGCTCACACAGGCGGAGCATCATACTCACTGTTGACGGATGGACTTCATGACAATGACAAACAACACCACCACGACTGAATTACTTTTTATAATGTGATAAATCTTGAACACACACATACACACACAATTGTACCATTGCAGTCGCTCACAAATGTCAGTTTTCAGGCAAAAACAAAATGGAAGACATGAGAGATCAGAAATGATAAATGGTAAATGGACTGCATTTATATAGCGCTTTTCCATCTGCATCAGACGCTCAAAGCGCTTTACAATACTGCCTCACATTCACCCCGATGTCAGGGTGCTGCCATACAAGGCGCTCACTACATACCGGGAGCAATAGGGGACTAAAGACCTTGCCCAAGGGCCCTTAGTGATTTTCCAGTCAGGCGGGGATTTGAACCCAGGATCTTCTGGTCTCAAGCCCAACACCTTAACCACTAGACCATCACCTCCCTCAGGAGGGACACCAGAACAGCATGGACAGGCAGGCTACAAAAACCTGAGAGGAGGGTCTTGGAGTGGATGTCTTATGTCAAGTCTGTCACTGCCGTCTGTCAGACACCACCATGTATAGAGACTGGGCATAGATAACACAAGGCAGGCAAATGTTGGTCCTGATGTGGGAACAAGACAGGACCATCATACCTTGCTGCTGCAGGAGCATCACTAGGATCAGTTGACCTCACTGGGGCAGTAACAGATCACATGTTTTTTTAGGTTCTTTGGAGACACTGGCAAATTACTTCTGTTTTGTTTAAGCCTTTATGACCCACTGGTGTTTCTTTATCCTAATGACGTAGTCAAAATTCAAGACTTATTATTCCTGAACATATGATAAAGCAGTCATTTACCTTATACAAACTGATAAAAAAATGACACATTTTAAAATCTCAGGAAAGCTTCAACAATATGTTTTAATTTTTAGTTATGTTTTTTTTTTTTCCCAAAAAATGGTTAATTCAGAAACAGAACAAATCCACTCTCTATATTACCTCAAGCTGCAGAACGAAATAATGTAGAGTTGGAATTGCTCGAAGGCTTTGGAAAAGTCTAGACATGCATGCTGTAAAATACAGGGAGTGGACAGACGGACGGACAGACAGACAGACAGACAGACAGACAGATAGACAGATAGACAGATAGATAGATAGATAGATAGATAGATAGATAGATAGATAGATAGATAGATAGATAGATAGAAGCTCACGAAATCCTTGACCAAGTACAGACTCAGTGAGCACAGCTTCACTGTGGAGAAAGGCCGCCACAGACAAACCTGGCTCCCCAGAGAAGACAGACTGTGCACCCACTGCTCAAAACAGGAAGTTGAGACTGAGCTGCATTTCCTAACCACATACCCGCTGTACCAAGACATCAGAGACATGTACTTCCCACAGATCACAAACACCCAAAAAGACTTTGACAGTATGACCAATGTCAAAAAACTTCTATATCTGGTGGGTGAAGAACAACAATGTGCAAACAGAGATGCAAGGTTTAAGAGCTGCTGCAACATGAAAAAAAAAGGAGCAACAGACATAAACCACCATAAACCCAAAACAGGAGATTAAATTGCTATGTCACTTTATCTATGTACAACACATTTAAGCGGATAGTATAGTATTACATCGAAAGCATAGTTTTTACTATTATTTCAATCCCACATCCCATTAGACATTTATTTAATGTAGAATATGGTTAACTGTATGTACATCTTCTTAATTTTTATTTTTTGCTCTATGTATTGACAATGTAAATGTATGTTTCCCATGTCAGTACATCTCTACTGAAATTGAAAAATTGAAATAGAGACAGATAGATAGATCTTATTGGTCTGATGTCTTCTGTCAACCTGTCCATCACCATTTCAAGCAACAAAGGACTCAGAGCTCATCCTTGATGTAATCCTGTCTCTACCCTTGTTCCATCCATCATCCTTACCAAGCATCTCCCTGCTGTCATGCTGTTGTCCATATCCTGCATCACCCTCGCATACCTTTCTGCTTCAACTCTTCTTGCTGAGAACCTTATCATAAACCTTCACAAAATCCACAAACACACAAGGGAACTCCTTCTGGTCTTTTTGGTACATTGCATCTGTAGCTCGCAGATCCTTACCTCTTTCCTCAGCTGAGCTTCAACTACTCTTTCCCATATCTTCATGCTGTGCCTGATCAATTTTATGCCTCTGTAGTTACTACACATGACCTGTATTCTTAAAAATTGGTACACCTTCACCTCTTCTCCATTCCTCAGGCATCCTCTCACTCAAGATTTTATTAAATAATCATTTGCAAGTGGAAAGCAGGGCAGCTTAGTGGTTAGCACTGTTGCCTCACAGCAAGAAGGTTGTGGGATTGCTTCCCACTCGGGGCCTTTCTGTGTGGAGTTTGCATGTTCTCCCTGTGTTGGTGTGGGTTCCCTCGGGGAGCTCTGGCTTCCTCACACATCCAAAGACATGCAGGTTATAGGTGAATTGGAATCTCTAAATTGGTGGTAGGTGTGAATGTGTTTGTGTGTCTATATGTGGCCCTACGACAGACTGGTGTCCTGTCCATGGTTACCCTGCCTCACACCCTATGACTGGTGGGATAGGCTTCAGCCCCGGCTTGAGCCTTAATTGGAGTAAACGGGTTCAAAAAATGATTGAAGTGTCAAGCAGCTTTGGTGGTGTGACACAATAAAACACGGTTCCAAAGCATCACAGTGAAACACAGCTCCAAGTAAATAAAAAATGCAATAACACTTTTCCATGATTAGTCCTTTATATTCATAATTTACTGTGTATTCCACTGTAAATTAAAATCATGCACGTCTGTCTGTCTGTTAGCAAGATTACGTCAAAACTACTGCATGGATTTTTGACAAAAGTCAGAGTGTAATTGTAAACTATTTTCCTTTAGTGCTTGTCATTGACGTCGGATGACTTTACTCTGCAGCACGTTTATTATTTATTTATTTTTTTGACTAGTCCCATAATGTGTCATGCAGTGGCGGTTCTCAACCAGTTTTACTGAGGGAGCCGGGCTGGGGCCAGGGGTTTTGTCTGAGGGGCACATTCAGCCTGGGGCAAAAAAGACAATGCCGTTGTCTTCTTAAAATTTTGGTTTTTACTTTCCTAGTTTGTAAGAAATATGTTCGTTAACTTCCTAGATGCTGGTGTCTGCTCTAGTGGCCTTTACAGATGTATGCTGAAACACACGGCAGGATGACACCTCCTGCAGACAGGAGATGGAAACGAGAGACGTTATTTTTAAAAGCTGATTTTTGAAGTCCCGTACATGCAAAAGACAAAAAATGGCAAGAGATTTTATTTCAGTTTTATTTTATGCAAAATATTTTAGTTTTGTCTTTTTTGTGAACAATAATGCTTGTTAATTGCATCTCAGTCAACGTTTTACAACACTGACGTAGTGTCATTATTGTCTTGTTTTATCATGAAAAAGAGGTCATTGATGAATATATTTAAGTCTTGTCCCGTCTGATGAAATGAACACTATTCCCTACCACTGAAAATGTCTGGCAATCACCTTTAATTATACTTGGGCTCATTGTTGACACTTTGTCATTTGTTTAATCTGTTAATTGATAAGGTAATGTAGCTCAATGTTGGGTAGCATTCTTGCAGCATTCATTACCACACCCACTACTGGCTGCCTGGCAGATTTCCACACACTGGGCTACACACAGTGTATATTTTCTTGCTCGTAATACCCAATTAGCTTTCCAGCTATCGTGACCCATCCTACCTCCGACTGTACAGGCCCCATTGTGTTCTCCATCCCTTTTGTATTTTTTTCTTGTTGCTTTTTCTGTTTAGACTAGTCATCCATCCAATTCCTAATCTAATTTTATCTGTAGATTCTAATCATATCACTGCTGCTCTCTAATATAAGATAAGACTTTGCTGATCTCACAGTGGAGAAATTCACGTTACTTCAGCTCTTAAAAAAAAGACACACAAGATGGGTGCGAGTGGAGGAAAATGTGCATCAAACAGCGTGTGCAAGGATAGGCAATAATAATGATACTTGTAATAATACAATAAGATAAGAGAATAAGGTAGAAATGACATTTCCACATCTAATTCCTGCCTGTTGCCTTGAGAAATATTTGGTTCAGTTTTAGTTCTCAATGCCAGAATCAAAATTCAGAAGTGTCATGCTTGTCTTGTTTTTCTCTGCTGGGCTGACCAGGCAGATTTGAAACAGAATTGGGATTTTGATGTGAGTCATCCATCAGAATTTCTGTGCGGCCATGGGGCTGCATTTGGTAATATTGCGGGAGAAGGTGGGTGCAGGACTGAGAACCTCTGTTATAAATCTTTGCATACTGTACCTACCCAAAAAATCTACAAGTAATACCTGATTGAAAAATCACAACAGAAGACTTCCCTGCTTGTCTGAATTTATAGTTTCCATTTTGAATTGCAAATCTTACTTGCTCATTGTGAAGATGGTCCATTGAGGGTTGTTCGAGGCACAGCATGGAGTGAATGCATTTTCTCTAAAACTCAGAATAACCAGAGGTGGGCACAGTTCCGCTAATCCGCTAATTATCAAATATAATGTTTTCATTATTGGATTAGCTTTTCAGATAACTTTGAAAACCATCATCGGATTAATTATCTTCTGATAAGTTTTGGTCCAATAATTTTAAGACCGCTGACGTATTTTTGCAGATGTAGCAAACAAAGCTGAATAGTTACAGAAATCCATGAAATCTAAAATCAGTTAAGCACCTACCTGTTAAATGCTTTATAGTAGATGCACAGTTCTAACCTCCGTAAACAGAGAAGAGCTGGTTCTAGAAGAAACTGCTCTATCCTCTGCAAACAAAGGAGAGCTGATCACAAAAAAGAAAAAAGACTCATTTCTTTTGACCCCATTGTTGGGTATTTTCACCTCCAAACATTCTTAAAACCTTTAACAAGACAAACAGAGTCAAGAAACACCAGTGAGACAGAAAGTCAAATTTAGCTCGCGAGGAGTGCAGACAGTCCATACACGTAGTACCACTGAGAGCACTGAGGACTGCTGCGCATGCTCACTCTTTTTATTAGGAGAAAGCCCTACCCACATTGTGAAACTTGTCCTAAGGGTGGGGGGAAACATCGCAAGACAAGTTTCTTCCCGTAAAACAGAACATCTTATGGCACGTATACTAATGATTGCAGCTGCGTGGAGAAACTTTTGTTTAATCTTATCAATGGAGGTCAGCACATCCTATTCTTGCAGGCTCGTCTGTTGTACTTATCATCTGTTCTTCATCTGCTTGGAATGTTCCTGTACTGCACAAAACAAGGTCATAAATTTACAACAGTCAAAAACAACCTCCATCTCTTCACTCCCAGTTCAGCCTGACCCCAGCATGCTTCACTCCCAGTCGTTAGTGGCTACAAAAACAAAGTTGAGCTATCAGTGTAATAATAACAAGTACATTCTCAGGGTTGCGTTAAGACAGGTGCAAAACAGCCCAATAACGTTTCATCAGAACAAAGACAAAGGAACAAATGTTTAACAGTGATAAAAAAATATATATATATATAAAATCTTTAACACCCATACTGATACGCTGGCAATATCACCCAAGCCACACAGTTTTAACTTATGGTTAAAATTTTAACAACACTAATTTCGGACAGGTTATTTAAATTAACGTCACGTCTGAAGTTTTATAAAGTGAAAATATCAGATATATGTTTTAGTTTTAAAGTAATGCACTAATTTTGAAGGTTTTAGTGTGGACATGCTGTGCCCAGGTGCATTATGGGTACCTCAGTACATTCATGACAGAATAAATGCATTTGAGATGCTCTGATCAGGCAAACACTGTCTGTCATCTTTGTTCCAGAGTACTATATATAAGATGTCTGAAATTCAGTTTGCGTTTATTAAATTCCACGCATCTTAAACGTACCAGACAGGGATTATCTGGAATTTTGTTTTAGCACGTTTTCTCGGTCTCTACTGCCATCTACTGGCCACTAGTGTTCATAGCAGTATTCGCCCTAGTACTGAGCGTCCAGTAGTTGGCAGTGTTCCATTTATTTTGACACTGGTTATATCAGACGGTTATCTAATTATAACTTGGCTTTTTTTTTAAAATGCATTTTTTTTACAAATAAAAAATGGCATATTTTACAAAAGCACATTTATCTGTAAACATCAACACACATGACACACCACACATTAACGTGTTGGTTTACATAGAATTAATGAGTCAACCAATCAGTGTTAGTGGAGGCACATTTTACCCATAACCCTTTTCCATCTGTCTGTGTTTGTTACAAAACTTCAGAATTAGTGCATTATTCAACACTGAAAGATATATGTTATATTTGAACTTTGTACAAATGACAGAATTGACAGTAATGGAGTTATTCTATCAGTATTAATTTTATTTATAAACCAAACCATAAGTCAACACTGCTTTATTTTCCAAGACCTCTGCCTCACGGAAATGCTGTTCTCGAGTAGAGTTGAGCTTTGCTCCTCTCAACCGCTTTGATGCTGGAAGTTATGTAGTAAACAGGAGCTTCCAGCAGTGGGCAGGGCGCTCAAAGACAGAAATGTTGACTCATTGTTTGGGTTTGTAGTCGGCTTTGATGCTACCTGAAGCGATTGTGGTGTTAAAACTCAAAATCAGCTTGTTAGTAGTTGCAAGTAGAGGTGGGTGATAGTAGGAATTTTAGTATTTATCCGATACCAAGTAAATACAGGCCCAGTATCGCCGATATCGATACCAATACTTTTTCGTATTTAAGCTTCATAGAGCCAAAGGATCCAAAAGACCTAGGATAGAATTTTGCCAAACATTGTACGTGACAACAAAATACTTTATTATCACAATCACCATTTTTGTTTTAAAAAAATATCACTCAACACAACTTAAAACAAAATCTCCTGAGGTAGAGGAGAGCGCTGAGTGGGCGGGCCAGGCTGAGCTTACCTGCAAGGCTGTTGGCTGGCGCCACTGAGCCACATGACGGTGCAACAACAAAAGACCAGATGGGGGAGGGTGTGCTGCTCCATGTTGTGTGACTGTGCTGCTCTTACAGACAGAGAGTAGACTTTGATGAATTTGCGTGCGCAGCAGTCAGTGCATGCGGGAGAGAAAAAAAGCTTGAGTATCGATCTTTTTACACGAGGATCGTTCAATATCAATGCCAATGTTGGTATGTTGGCGCCCAAGGCGCCTTATATTGTAAGGCAAGGCCATACAATAATTGCGGAAAAAACACCAACGGTCAAAACGACCCCCTGTGAGCAAGCACTTGGCAACAGTGGGAAGGAAAAACTCCCTTTTAACAGGAAGAAACCTCCAGCAGAACCAGGCTCAGGGAGGGGCAGTCTTCTGCTGGGACTGGTTGGAGCTGAGGGAGAGAACCAGGAAAAAGACATGCTGTGGAGGGGAGCAGAGATCAATCACTAATGATTAAATGCAGAGTGGTGCATACAGAGCAAAAAGAGAAAGAAACACTCAGTGCATCATGGGAACCCCCCAGCAGTTTAAGTCTATAGCAGCATAACTAAGGGATGGTTCAGGGTCACCTGATCCAGCCCTAACTATAAGCTTTAGCAAAAAGGAAAGTTTTAAGCCTAATCTTAAATGTAGAGAGGGTGTCTGGCTCCCTGATCTGAATTGGGAGCTGGTTCCACAGGAGAGGAGCCTGAAAGCTGAAGGCTCTGCCTCCCATTCTACTCTTACAAACCCTAGGAACTACAAGTAAGCCTGCAGTCTGAGAGCGAAGCGCTGTATTGGGGTGATATGGTACTATGAGGTCCCTAAGATAAGATGGGACCTGATTGTTCAAAACCTTATAAGTAAGAAGAAGAATTTTAAATTCTATTCTAGAATTAACAGGAAGCCAATGAAGAGAGGCCAATATGGGTGAGATATGCTCTCTCCTTCTAGTCCCTCTTAGTACTCTAGCTACAGCATTTTGAATTAACTGAAGGCTTTTCAGGGAACTTTTAGGACAACCTAGAGGAAATAAATGCATGAATTAGTTTTTCAGTATCACTCTGAGACAAGACCTTTCTAATTTTAGAGATATTGCACAAATGCAAGAAAGCAGTCCTACATATTTGTTTAATATGCGCATTGAATGACATATCCTGATCAAAAATGACTGCAAGATTTCTCACAGTATTACTAGAGGTCAGGGTAATGCCATCCAGAGTAAGGATCTGGTTAGACACTATGTTTCTAAGATTTGTGGGGCCAAGTACAATAACTTCAGTTTTATCTGAGTTTAAAAGCAGGAAATTAGAGGTCATCCATGTCTTTATGTCTGTAAGACAATCCTGCAGTTTAGCTAATTGGTGTGTGTCCTCTGGCTTCATGGATAGATAAAGCTGGGTATCATCTGCGTAACAATGAAAATTTAAGCAATGCTGTCTAATAATACTGCCTAAGGGAAACATGTATAAAGTGAATAAAATTGGTCCTAGCACAGAACCTTGTGGAACTCCAAAATTAACCTTAGTCTGTGAAGAAGATTCCCCATTTACATGAACAAATTGTAATCTATTACATAAATATGATTCAAACCACCGCAGCGCAGTGCCTTTAATACCTATAGCATGCTCTAATCTCTGTAATAAAATTTTATGGTCAACAGTATCAAAAGCAGCACTGAGGTCTAACAGAACAAGCACAGAGATGAGTCCACTGTCTGAGGCCATAAGAAGATCATTTGTAACCTTCACTAATGCTGTTTCTGTACTATGATGAATTCTAAAACCTGACTGAAACTCTTCAAATAGACCATTCCTCTGCATATGATCAGTTAGCTGCTTTACAACTACCCTTTCAAGAATTTTTGAGAGAAAAGGAAGGTTGGAGATTGGCCTATAATTAGCTAAGATAGCTGGGTCAAGTAATGGCTTTTTAAGTAGTGGTTTAATTACTGCCACCTTAAAAGCCTGTGGTACATAGCCAACTAATAAAGATAGATTGATCATAGTAGAGAAGCTTGAATCTTCGAGTGGACTGTGTTGCTTGACGTGAGGACGTTTCGCTTCAAATCACCGAGCTATTGTGCTCTAGTTAGCACAATAGGTGCTATTGTGCTAACTAGAGCACACTAGGTGCTAATTAGAGCTATAGTTTAGTTACTAGCCTATAGCAGTCAGCCTCTCAGTAGGTGGGGTCTGGTTAGGTTAAAAAACTCCAGCTTTTGTTGGCTTCTGGTTTATTCTTCTCTACAAGAGTCAAGACAGAAGTCAGACTACCAGAGCAAGAATTTTAGCTGAGGAAGCTTCTGTGATTTGAAGCGAAACATCCTCACGTCAAGCAACCCAGTCCAGTCGAAGATTCAAGCTTCTCTACTATGGAAACCACCTGGACAACTGAGAGCCTACACAGAAACATAGATTGATCATATTTAAGATCGAAGCATTAATTAATGGTATGGCTTCCTTGAGCAGCCTAGTACGAATGGGGTCTAATAGACATGTTGATGGTTTGGAGGAAGTAACTAATGAAAATAACTCAGACAGAACAATCGGAGAGAAAGAGTCTAACCAAATACCGGCATCACTGAAAGCAGCCAAAGATAACGATATGTCTTTGGGATGGTTATGAGTAATTTTTTCTCTAATAGTTAAAATTTTATTAGCAAAGAAAGTCATGAAGTCATTACTAGTTAAAGTTAAAGTTAAAGGAATACTCGGCTCAATAGAGCTCTGACTCTTTGTCAGCCTGGCTACAGTGCTGAAAAGAAACCTGGGGTTGTTCTTATTTTCTTCAATTAGTGATGAGTAGTAAGATGTCCTAGCTTTACGGAGGGCTTTTTTTTTATAGAGCAACAGACTCTTTTTCCAGGCTAAGTGAAGATCTTCTAAATTAGTGAGACGCCATTTCCTCTCCAACTTAATGGTTATCTGCTTTAAGCTGCAAGTTTGTGAGTTATACCACGGAGTCAGGCACTTCTGATTTAAGGCTCTCTTTTTCAGAGGAGCTACAGCATCCAAAGTTGTCTTCAATTAGGATGTAAAACTACTGACGAGATACTCTATCTCACTCACAGAGTTTAGGTAGCTACTCTGCACTGTGTTGGTATATGGCATTAGAGAACATAAAGAAGGAATCATATCCTTAAACCTAGTTACAGCGCTTTCTGAAAGACTTCTAGTGTAATGAAACTTATTCCCCACTGCTGGGTAGTCCATCAGAGTAAATGTAAATGTTAAGAAATGATCAGACAGAAGGGAGTTTTCAGGGAATACTGTTAAGTCTTCAATTTCCATACCATAAGTCAGAACAAGATCTAAGGTATGATTAAAGTGGTGGGTGGACTCATTTACATTTTGAGCAAAGACAATTGAGTCTAATAATAGATTAAATGCAGTGTTGAGGCTGTCATTCTCAGCATCTGTGTGGATGTTAA
This sequence comes from Thalassophryne amazonica, assembly GCF_902500255.1. NCBI lineage: Eukaryota > Metazoa > Chordata > Actinopteri > Batrachoidiformes > Batrachoididae > Thalassophryne > Thalassophryne amazonica. Next base: position 124,881,404 of record NC_047104.1, read on the forward strand.
AATCGCCCACTATAATTATCTTATCTGAGCTAAGCACTAAGTCAGACAAAAGGTCTGAAAATTCAAAGAGAAACTCACAGTAACGACCAGGTGGACGATAGATAATAACAAATAAAACTGGTTTTTGGGACTTCCAATTTGGATGGACAAGACTAAGAGTCAAGCTTTCAAATGAATTAAAGCTCTGTCTGGGTTTTGGATTAATTAATAAGCTGGAATGGAAGATTGCTGCTAATCCTCCGCCTCGGCCTGTGCTACGAGCGTTCTGGCAGTTAGTGTGACTCGGGGGTGTTGACTCATTTAAACTAACATATTCATCCTGCTGTAACCAGGTTTCTGTAAGGCAGAATAAATCAATATGTTGATCAATTTGTTGTGAAAGTGTAGTGACACGGACCCACAACAGGGGGCGCAAATGAACGGTCAATAGATGAGCCAAAAAATAACAATTTAATGTTGTGAAGGTGCACAACGAACATACAGACAATCTCAGAATATGATTACAGTCAATCCACAAAGGTGACGTGTGGCAGGCTCGAGGATAGAAGACGTCTGTCCTGAGAAGAGCCGGAACCACACGATTTCCGCCGCCACCGAACCTGGTGAATACTGGAGCCGCCAAGTCCCGAATTCCCAGGTGATCACCGTCCCCGACTGTCGGATCTGGTACTGCTGGCGAAAAACAAAGACAGTCAAGTGTGGGTGTGTGTACACCCCGTAACAACAACGGTGGGAATGCCACCTCCACCTCTCACTCAATATTCTGTAGAGTACCGCAGTCATTCCTCAGGGGAAAAGAGTGCCGTCCTGCACTCACTCAGCTTCCACAGAAAGAGGAACCGGTACTCCTGCAAACACTCACAATATACAGATATATTGCAAAACACAAACGGCTGAGTCTATTACCTCCAAAGAAGTACGATATCTCGGCAACGAGGTGGAGATGACGTCTGGTCTTTATGGAGTGAGATGATGTAGAGTAGATGGGTGACAGCTGTCAAGAGATAATGAGTGACAGCTGTCACCCCCGGCTGTGTCCGTGGCGGCAGCGCCCTCTCGTGCCTGAAGCCCGCACTTCAGGCAGGGCGCCCACTGGTGGTGGGCCAGCAGTACCTCCTCTTCTGGCGGCCCACACAACACAATTATTATATCATTTACTAACAGGGACTTAGAAGAGAGAGACCTAATGTTTAATAGACCACATTTAACTGTTTTAGTCTGTGGTGCAGTTGAAGGTGCTATATTATTTTTTAATAACGCTATAATTTTTCATAACGCTACAGTATATGTTTTTCTGAGACTAGCAGGGGTGGTGGCTAAGTGGTTAATGCGGTTGGTTTCAGTTCAGAAGGTTCCGGGTTCAAATCCCACCCCTGCCACATTTCTCCATGTAATGTGGAGTTGCATCAGGAAGGGCATCCGGTGTAAAACCTGTGCCAATTCAACATGCAGATCCACCCTGGATTTGCTGTGGCAACCCCGAGTGCAAACAAGGGAGCAGCCAAAGGGACTTACTATATATTTTTCTGAGACTCTAATCTACTTAGTTATCATGCCGCTGTGACCAATGAGTTAACAGGTTGTTTCACTTTCAGCTTTTTGTTGTATTCTGTCAGTCTTGTACAACCCCTGGCAAAAATTATGGAATCACCGAGCTCGGACGATGTTCATTCAGTTTAATTTTGTAGAAAAAAAGCAGATCACAGACATGACACAAAACTAAAGTCATTTCAAATGGCAACTTTCTGGCTTTAAGAAACACTATAAGAAATCAAGAAAAAAAAGATTGTGGCAGTCAGTAACGGTTACTTTTTTAGACCAAGCAGAGGAAAAAAATATGGAATCACTCATTTCTGAGGAAAAAATTATGGAATCACCCTGTAAATTTTCATCCCCAAAACTAACACCTGCATCATATCAGATCTGCTCGTTAGTCTGCATCTAAAAAGGAGTGAACACACCTTGGAGAGCTGTTGCACCAAGTGGACTGACATGAATCATGGCTCCAACACGAGAGATGTCAATTGAAACAAAGGAGAGGATTATCAAACTCTTAAAAGAGAGTAAATCATCACGCAATGTTGCAAAAGATGTTGGTTGTTCACAGTCAGCTGTGTCTAAACTCTGGACCAAATACAAACAACATGGGAAGGTTGTTAAAGGCAAACATACTGGTAGACCAAGGAAGACATCAAAGCGTCAAGACAGAAAACTTAAAGCAATATGTCTCAAAAATCGAAAAATGTACAACAAAACAAATGAGGAACGAATGGGAGGAAACTGGAGTCAACGTCTTTGACCGAACTGTAAGAAACCGCCTAAAGGAAATGGGATTTACATACAGAAAAGCTAAACGAAAGGCATCATTAACACCTAAACAGAAAAAAACAAGGTTACAATGGGCTAAGGAAAAGCAATTGTGGACTGTGAATGACTGGATGAAAGTCATATTCAGTGATGAATCTCGAATCTGCATTGGGCAAGGTGATGATGCTGGAACTTTTGTTTGGTGCCTTTCCAATGAGATTTATAAAGATGACTGCCTGAAGAGAACATGTAAATTTCCACAGTCATTGATTATATGGGGCTGCATGTCAGGTAACGGCATTGGGGAGATGGCTGTCATTACATCATCAATAAATGCACAAGTTTATGTTGATATTTTGGACAATTGAAAGGATGTTTGGGGATGATGAAATCATTTTTCAAGATGATAATGCATCTTGCCATAGAGCAAAAACTGCAAAAACATTCCTTGCAAAAAGACACATAGGGTCAATGTCATGGCATAGGGTCAATGTCAATGAGCAGATCTGATTTGATGCAGGTGTTAATTTGGGGGATGAAAATTTACAGGGTGATTCCATAATTTTTTCCTCAGAATTGAGTGATTCCATATTTTTTTCCTCTGCTTGGTCTAAAAAAGTAACCGTTACTGACTGCCACAATCTTTTTTTTCTTGATTTCTTATAGTGTTTCTTAAAGCCAGAAAGTTGCCATTTGAAATGACTTTAGTTTTGTGTCATGTCTGTGATCTGCTTTTTTTCTACAAAATTAAACAACTGAATGAACATCCTCTGAGGCCGGTGATTCCATAATTTTTGCCAGGGGTTGTATTGTGACTTCAGTTTGGTCTTGACAGAATGGCCATAGCAGACGGCTAGAAGTTTCATCCAGTAAAATGCCAGATAAATATTAGTGAATCTTTCCTTAATACTGTTGCCGATATGCCTGTTTATGTGATGGGTAATATTTAGACCTAACTCGTATTGCGATGTGAAGTGACTTACATACAAAAATACGCCTTCAACCACTTATCCAGAATTGGGTCATGGGGGCAACAGCTCCACCAGGGCACCCCAAACTTCCCTTTCCCGGACCACATTAACCACCTCTGGGGAATACTGATGCATTCCCAGGCCAGTGTGGAGATATGATCTCTCCACTTAGTTCTGAGTCTTCCCAGGCGTCTCCTGCCAGCTGGAAGTGCCTGGACCACCTCCCTAGGGAAGCACCCAAGAGGCATCCTTACCAGATGCCCGAACCACCTCAGCTGATTATATGAAGTGACTTATGTTGTGATGTTGTGTTACTATATAATTAAAAACGTCTTACAAAACAGTCTTATTGGAGAATAATCCTGTCAGTCTTATGATGATTTCTCCTCATTTTTCAGGGGTGGAAAGCAAATATCCTCAACATTGTAAAACTTCTTATTAAAAGACTGGGTGCTGCAGCTGGTTGTGGAGATGAGGGAGATGAATTCTTACCTGCACAAGTTCCTTCGAATTGCTATCACTGGGATTTCAGCTACTCGCCTGCAGAAACTTTAAGGCACAAAATCATTTGCCACCATAGCCACATGAGTACGGGTTGTATTTACATATCCACATGCATATCGACCATCACCATTCTTATATAGAGGGAGCACATGGACCCAAGACACAACACTCATAAAACCATATAAAAGCAACAAAACACAATCTTAAAGAGACAGTATTTATTTACTCAGGGCATTTTTTTTTTTTTGTTAATTAAACCATGGCACCTAAAACAACTGAAGTCATGTTTGGCAGCATGCACTGTTGCTGTGTGTTGCTACATCCACCATATTAATAGACATAAAAGAGTTATGACTGAACAACAGGCACATTTACAAGTGTGTCAACTGATCATGACAAAACATATGTACAAATCCATATTAGATCTGCATTTAACAGCTTTCCTGTTGTTAACAAATCTTGACTGGCTTCCAAAACCTTTGATAACATTGTTTTGATGGATACTGTAATGGTAAAAGGGACCTCTTTTAATTTTTGGGGTGTAATAGTGTCATTCTAAGTGTTAAATACAACAAATTTTTACAGTTATTTTCAAAATTTGCATTTTCTATTAATAATTATCGTGCTAAACAAATTCACTAAAAATAAATCACTGCTAGAGGAGCCTTATTCAAACCTGAAGTGTGACATGAGCGTATGGGGTAATCTGTTTACAATATAGCAGGAAGCCATAAGCTCATATCAAATCAAATCAAATCAATTTTATTTATATAGTGCCAAATCATAACAAACAGTTGCCCCAAGGCGCTTTATATTGTAAGGCAAAGCCATACAATAATTACGGAAAAACCCCAACGGTCAAAACGACCTCATCACCTGTTTCACTTCTTACACAGACACCAAACAGAGTAATTTAACCTTTTTTTTTTTAGATTTGATTTTATTTTTGTCCTGTTGGATCATGGGATTTGTTTTCATCATGGGAAGCGTCAACTGATGCCTGTTATAAATGCTGGAGTGATGTTAATAAATGAGCCGCTGTGACTCTTTCAACTTTTAAACTAAGTTAATTTTCTTGTTGTGGAACAAAACACCGGTGTTCAGGTTTGAAAACACAGAAGGGCTTTTTTTTTTAAATGATACGTTTCTTCAGCCAAGACAGGGAACTGTTTTCAGATGTCGTTGACCAAAATCAGAATGCTTTATTTGAATAAGTTTTCCTCAGGCTGTGATGATGAATCCGACTAAAACGATGTAATAGTTAAGATTCAGACTTTATATTTGAATTCATATCATGTCCTCAGCTAGACTGATAAATAAATAGTCTACATTTGAAACTCACCTCCTGTAAAAGCTTACCCCAGTTCTCGTTTGTCTCTGCACTCTGGGTTTGGTCTTCTTGACTGGGCTCCTGTTTCCAGGGCTCACGTTGACTTTGGCTCGCCCCGCGTTTACACACTTATTGAAGTCAAATAACATTGGGACTGCAGTATCTATCAACAAGTTTTTTTTGGTGTCTAATCCATTCTCAGCGGGACAAGTGAGGAATTGTGGTTAGTGGTTACTGGCTCTGTCTATAAATGAGTGTCAGACTCTATTTTTAGACAAGCGTATGTATAAACAGCCGGCCAAGTCTACCTAGACACAGACGCTGTTTGTCACAGTCGTGCTGTTTGCACCTGAACTTTGTAAAACTTTCGTCAGTCCATCTTATCTACATTCTCCCTTTCTTCCACATAGACTTCAATATGGATACATTATGGCAGGAGCTTGGTCCCCACACACATACGTCATAAAATTGCTGACCAATCAGATGCGTTCTTTATAATTTTTTATTTTATCAAGTTAGTAATTAGCAAAAACAAAACCAAAAAACTCATAAGAAGGGTGGGAAATGCATGTTTTATTATGTTTTATCAGAAAAACAAGAATTATATTTAGGCTAGCCCTTCTTTAATTTTTCTGAGTGCCCACAAAATTCAAACATTGGTTCTGTTCATTACTTTTATGGACAGAATTTCTAGGCCCAGTCAGGGTGTAGAGGGGGTCTGGTTTGGGAACCACAGAATCTCATCTTTGCTGTTTGTGGATGATGTGGTCCTGTTGGCTTCGTCAAACCAGGACCTCCAGCGTACACTGGGGCGGTTTGCAGCCGGGTGTGAAGCATCCGGGATGAAGATCAGCACCTCTAAATCTGAGGCCATGGTTCTCAACCGGAAAAAGGTGCCTTGCCCTCTTCAGGTCGGTGGGGTGTCCTTGCCTCAAGTGGAGGAGTTTAAGTATCTCGGGGTCTTGTTCACGAGTGAGAGACGGATGGAGCGTGAGATCGACAGATGGATTAGTGCAGCGTCTGCAGTGATGCGGTCGCTGTATCGGACCTTTCGTGGTGAAGAGAAAGCTGAGCAGACGGGGCAAAGCTCTTGATTTATCGATTGATCTATGTTCCAACCCTCACCTATGGTCATGAGATTTGGCTCATGACCGAAAGAACAAGATCATGAGTACAGGCGGCTGATATGTGTTTCCTCCGCAGGGTGGCTGGGCGCTCCCTTAGAGATAGGGCGAGGAGCGCGGTCACATGGGAGGAGCTCAGAGTTGAGCTGCTGCTCTTCCACGTCGAAAGGAACCAGCTGAGGTGGCTCGGGCATCTTTTCCAGATGTCCCCTGGATGCCTCGCTGGAGAGGTGTTCCGGACACGTCCCATCGGGAGGAGGCCCCAGGAAAGATCCAGGACACACTGGAGGGACTACATCTCTCAGCTGGCTTGGGAAGCGTGGCTGAGATGTGTTTCCTCCGCAGGGGCACTCCCTTAGAGATAGGGCAAGGAGCTCGGTCACTCGGGAGGAGCTCAGAGTTGAGCCGCTGCTCTCCACGTCGAAAGGAGCCAGCTGAGGTGGCTCGGGCATCTTTTCTAGATGCCCCCGGATGCCTCGCTGGAGAGGTGTTCCGGGCACGTCCCATCGGGAGGAGGCCCCGGGGAAGACCCAGGACACGCTGGAGGGACTACATCTCTCAGCTGGCTTGGGAACGGGGTTCCCCTGGAGTAGCAGCACCGGATGCCAGTTGTTTCTTATGTGCTTTATTATATCTATTCAACAGGCACACTCCATTTACCCCTGGGTATGATACCCATGAAATTGAGTCATGAAATGAATTCTGCTTCATGCTGTAAATGACTGATTGAATGACTTTTACCTGATTATTATTGTTATTATTATTAAGTCCAAATGACAGACTGCATGATGTTAGCTCGTGGAGTTCTGGAAGGAATTTTCATTTTTTATTCAGCTTCTTTTGGTATCGAAAGGATGTGTTGTCAGTTTGGGTTCACAGTTAGTTAACTTGAGGTCCCTCAGTTCAGTGCCTGTGCACAACCCTTGGTTGTCATATTCATGACAAAGTGATGGTAAGAATAATGATGAAACTCTGGGAAACTTTTGTGAACAATGGCCGTAGATGAGCACTAACATGCTTCAGGCAGTTGACAGCTGAGCCCCAGAAATAGTGAACTTGTTAATGCGTGAAAACATGACAAACACCTCAGAATGACTGTCAAACACTGGACTGAGGATGAAACTCATGCTTTAGTGCAGTCAAGATTGTGCAAGACTTTCAGTTATTTTCTGCTGTCGATATAGACCATGTGCTTTTTCGACAAGCAAAATAAATACAGGGGTGATGCATTTACTCAGTTAATTGGTATGACTGGACTCACCTCATGAACTTGGTCTGAATTGATTTTAGCATCTTTCTGATCATGTTCAGATGGGTGTTGTCCTTACAAAAAGGTCACATGTATATATTGATGTATATATTGTGGCTTTTCATTCATTAAGAATTGCTGCTTTGGAGCACTGCTGTTGAAATAGCTATTGATTAGGAAGTGCTGAGTGTGGCTGGGTTTGATTATTCATATGAGAACTTACCTAAGAACAATCAATATCAGCCCCAAGCATGGGAACTCCACACGTGCTCATGTGTGTTATCATACACACTCACATTCAGCTTGCCCCCTCCACACACAACACTGTCCACATTTCAAGGAGATGTAAAAAGCAGAAGCATGGAAATTTTATTGTTACAAATATACAAACATCAGTGGTCGCCTACCTTTTTGAAGCCACGAAAACGTGATGTCAGATGAAAAACAAAAAAATTACCGAGTAGAGTACAGGCATCCTTTCCACAAATATTTCATTTTTAGCCAAATAAGTTATTTAGGCATGATGAAACCAACAATGGAGCTTCATACTTGGGTATAAAATTTAAAAAGGAATAGTGAAACAATTTAACCCATGGTCCTGCCTTGCAACAAAGGAGCACACAAACACCACACTCTAAAAAATTAACCGCTGTCTCAGTGACAAAAAGTGATGTAACAATTTGCATAGATTTTTTAAAGTTTTTTCAACTTAACTAGCGAAGCCTTGAGGCATTATCTCAGTTGAAAGTTGAAGTTTCAATTTATTTTCATTTATATAGCACCAAATCACAACAGAGTTGCCTGAAGGTGCTTCACACAGGTAAGGTCCAACCTTACTAAACCCAAGAGCAACAGTTGTAAGGAAAAATTCCCTCTGAGGAAGAAACCTCAAGCAGACCAGACTCAAAGGGGTGACCCTCTGCTTGGGCCATGCTACAGACATAAATTACAGAACAATTCACAGAAACAATTCACAAAACGAATATACAGGAAATGCTGTTGGTGCACAGGACAGGAGGGTTTCCAGCACAAATACAATTCCCATCTCTGGATGGAGCTGCACTGAATGATGCGTTTACACATAACGACGACAAGTCACGAATGCCACGAAGTACACATTCTTGGCCGCTGATCACAAATGTGATGATTCGGGGCAGAGGCATCAGGTGTCCTCAGGAATTGCTGCAACCTGTTACCACACATTACGAATAATGGCACATGTTGCCAGAGAATTATCAGGAACCATTACGCACGGTCAAGAATAGTGTTCCGCATTGTTACGCGCTATCGCGCGTAACAGCGCATTGTTAAGTTCTGTCACGTTGTGAATGAGGTGAATTGTCTCCATGCACACACCCATATTCATCCAACCGAATTCAGATCACTCCAGTTTTTCAGAAGAACTTTGTGACTGCATGCGTAGTTGGGCTCTGTGCCATGGAGTGATCGGGAATCATGGCCTCCCTGAGCTGAACCCGAGTGGTGTTCAGTTGTTGGACTTCTGTGCTAGCCAGTTTGTCCGTCACAAACGGACAGGACACCCTGAGCCAGAGGTCGATGATCGACTTTGTAGTTGTATCATCTGACCTTTGGCCACGTGTCTTGGACACTCGGGTGAAGAGAGGGGCTGAGCTGTCGACTGATCACCACCTGGTGGTGAATTGGATCCGCTGGGAGGGGAGAAAGCCGGTCAGACCTGGCAGGCCCAAACGTATCGTGAGGGTCTGCTGGGAACGACTGGTGGAACCCTGTGTCAGCGAGGTCTTCAACTCCCACCTCCGGGGGAGCTTCTCCAGGATCCCGGGGGAGGTGGGCAACGCCAGAAAAGTGGAGCATCCAGTGGAGTTGGGTACCAGAGCCCAAGCTGTATGTGGAGGTGAACCCCACTATTTCTAGTCGGTACCTCTCAACCTCCCTCACAAGCTCAGGCTCCTTCCCCCCCAGTGAGGTGACATTCCACGTCCCAACAGCCAGAGGCTGTGAGTGCGGACCGGGCCGCCAGACCACCCGCCCTCGACCGCCACCCAGTCCTCTCTGCACCTGACCCCATGGCCCCCTCTGCAGCTGGTGAACCCGTAGGAGAGCAGGCCCATGTCGCTCTTTTGGGCTGGGCCGGGCCCCGTGGGCTAAGGCCCGACCACCAGGTGCTTGTGCATGAGCCCCAACCCCAGGCCTGGCTCCAGGGTGGGGCCCTGGCTCCTCCGTACCGGGTGACGTCTCGGTCCTTGATTTCCTACTGGTCATGGGAGCTTCTGAACTGCCCTTAGTCTCACCCATCCCCTAGGACCTGTTTGCCATGGGAGACCCTACCAGGGGCACGAAGCCCTGACAACATAGCTCCTAGGATCATCCGGGTACGCAAACTCCCCCACCACGATAAGGTGGCAGTTCGAAGGGGAGAGCATAGCATCATTATATATTTAACACAGTCACTCAATTTTTAACCCTTTTTAAAATGTTTGTTCGCATGGGTCACAGTTTGTTTACATATGCTTACAATTTTTCTCTCTAGCATTTATAAATGCATTAATATTGCCATGTGCACCTTTTAGGTCCCACTTTGTTTGTGTGCAGCTCTTAGAAATGAGGGCCCAGAACCTTGTCTGCTTTACTTCTGGTACTTGACTGGATATGGTGTGCTCAAAGGAGGATGGCTACAGTCACACCGGAAAACAGTAGTATTTGAAAAATCAGATATGCCAGGCACAACAGCACAACATGCATTCTGCATGACACAAGCAGCTCAAACCACATCAGCAGAAGGGAATAGCTCCCTGAAGGCATGATATCACAAAGGAACCCTGGGCCCAAGTGCAGAACATGTAGTTCCATAACATTCACAGTGAATGCTATTCCAAAAATGTCACTTGTTTAACAAATTTATAGTCTGGAGGAAACCAGCCCATCCTTGTAGTGAATGACCTGTGAGAGCTTTTTATTTTATTTTTTTTTCACTCCTTTGATGGTATACATTGAGAATCTGATGATGGCTGGTGGAGTATTGTTGGGCAAAACCTGTTATTCAACATGGAGTTTATGATGGCTGCTGTCATTCCATTATTGCAACTTTGACATAAATCTCCCCAAATAATCATGTAATACCTCTTTGTTTGGAATTTGGGGATGGAAAATACAATTACGAGGTTATTTTGACATTTCTTTGACAATATCATATGAAATGGGCACTGCCGTGGTCAATTCATTTTTGGTATTTGTGAATGCATATATACTCTTTCATCAACATTTCAATAAACAAAAGCAATGATGAATGTTATAAATATTTTCAAAAGACAGGCCCTGAAATTCAGATTCAAAAGCAAAACACTAAAAACATTTAACTTTCAGAAGATTTCTGAGTTGTAATGTGGCTGTTTGTACACATAAGCTAAAGAAAAGCTTCAGCGTCACTGATAAATTTGAGGCACCATGAGAAACACATCTAAGGTGACTAGTAATTTTGAAAGTATATTTCAGGGTCTTCCTCAAATTCATCTGAAGACCTTTCGTCATTGAATTGTCTTCATTTGAGCTTTTGTTAAGCTCCCAATGATTTGCATACTCCTTCACTCTGCACAATTGCAAAAAGTACCATAACCAGTATTGCTGTGCAAAACTCATCTGAATCACAACTGAAACAAAGAATTTTTGGAAAGGCCATCAGATCTGATTGGTGAATTGGAACTAAGATCCTAGAGCTTGGAGATAATGCATGGATTGAATGAAATTGCACTCATCAGATTTGAGTTGTTTACCTTCATTCACTGTTTCTGTAGCATTAGAATGGAACACGGCTAAACCAGGATTCTGCAAAGCAAGCATTTTGCTACATATTAATCATCAGGCAACCAAAAATCATCATGGTTTGCATTGTTGTCATTGTTGCCATGAAGCATGGAGCATGTTCCAAACAAACAGCCACTGGATATTGAGGTTGGATAATGCTGAAAGAATGTACAGATGACTCCATGACCGCCCAACAAATGATGAATGAACGCACAATGATCAGGGCTGTTTTGATGAGTTCTTGTCAACTGATGTTCACCAAGTTCATCAGACAGTTTTGTGCGTGTTCCAAACTTTGAGCAGAGATCAGGAGGAGAGCTTTGTCTTCTAGTTTTCCTGTGGCTGTCCAATGGTTCATTCTGGGCTTCTGAAAAGCTCCGGTGTCAATTCAAGACAAGCAGACATCAAGCTGCATTCCATGTCTTGAAGTAAAAGAGTCTCTCCCTCTCTCTCTCTCTGGCACATGAACATTGAGGAAATATGACATTATGCTTGTAGACCACTGCAAACTCTACTCAAATCCAGCATGTACATCGATAAAAAAATCTTTGTGGGAATGTGACATCATCTGCAGTGCCCTAAGACAACGATGCACAAGGGACACTGAAGCAATTACACAGAAAGGTGTTTTTGCATCCCTTCTGTGTCCTGGCAAATCTTTCTGATACACAACGGACTCAGAAAGGACACCATCCTGTAACGGGGCCTTTACTCATCACATCATCATGTTGTTCCTATCCATTCAGCTGCTCCCGTTTTGTTTGGGGTCGCCACAGCGGATACAGCCAGATCTGCATTGGCATTTGGCACAAGTTTTATGCCGGATGCCCTTCCTGACACAACTCCAGTGTAACCGAGAGAAACACACACAGCCGCTGGTGTTCCAAAGAGGTCTCCCATTCAAGTACTAACCAGGCCCCACACTGCTTAGCTTCTGAGATCCGACAGGATCAAACTGACACAGAGCAGATCGGCTGCACTTATCACATCATCATGAGATCCAAAATTTTTGAAATACACCTCATACAGTTTCTTTGATGTCCATCTTCATTTCTGATCTGATTCCATGACATGCACCATAGAATCAAAAACTGTCTGGTTATTGTGATTAATTTCTTTTTATGAACAATTATTATGCCATTTGAAGGAGTAATGCATTTTTCTGTACTATCTTTATGATAGATTGTGGATACATGTGGCAGAAAAGACAGGAAAGGATAATTGCACACACTTCCAAGATAGCTTTGAATAGACTGGGTGCCTTGGCAGATTTTCCATAATCAGCTGTCTGACACTTGACTGTGGGTCTGCCTTTTGGATGTTTGTTGTCTTCAACACAGGCCTGACTACAGAAGATGCGATGCCTTTTGATGCAAGTGTTTGATAGCTCTTTTCTCCTTGCCTACATATTCACTGAGGAGCTTTTATCACCACATTATTATTTTCGGCAGTTTGTCACTGACTGTATGTCATCCCTTCACTGTCTGCGTGCATTTAAATGCTGTTTCTACTCTTTGTTTGGTCCAATACAAACTTTCTGGTTGCCTTTCTTACACCATGAAAAGAAGCATTGCTCCTTGTTGCTAGGTTTTCAGCTGAAACACACAAAGAGTGCATGTTTAGGAGTTATGAAATCATCTTATCCCTCTAGGGTCAATGGACCGGTGTCGCTGGCCGAACGGCTCCCCCTAAAAATCAGTCTGCCCTGCTTTCACTGCACATGCGTCATTTCGGAGCATGAGCAGCGTAATGTATGAGCGTCAGCAATGATTCACCGATTATCATCTCATTTCTGCTTAAAATGGCCTCATTTCTGCTTAAAACTAGAATGATTTAAGAGGTTTTAATTTGTCATCTGATAGTTAATAATCACATTTTTGCCTTTGATCGCTTTGGGTATAGAGAGTCAGACTCAGGGTCAGTCTCAAATGTGTGTGCAGCGAAGGCACAGTGAAGGTAAGGTGGACCAATTTTTAGAGGGGACCGTTCGGTCGGAGACACCGGGAGCTCCAGGCCAACTTTTCATCATATTTGTATTACCAGATCAGTGATGGAATGTCACAGAGACTTTGTTCATCCACTACCTGAAAGTACAGTGTCTTAGCAAAAGTTTCCATCTTCTCTCCAGGCAATCTTTCAGTCACAACTAATCCGAGATGCTAGAGAAGGTCACACGATGAGGGTTCACTCCGTGTGTGTGTGTGTGTGTGTGTGTGTGTGTGTGTGTGTGTGTGTGTGTGTGTGTGTGTGTGTGTGTGTGTGTGTATGAGTTTCTGCATAGCTGTGTGAATAAAATTTGGTTTTAAACCATCATTGTGAGGACAAGTTTTATATGTGTGTGTGCATGTGTCCTGTCAGTCTGGGGTTCTCAGTGACAGAACAGGGAAAGAAACATTATTGCAAGAACAATAATACGAGCGAAGCAACGTGCAGCGGCGTGAAGCTTGCTCATGGCACACTGTGGCCCAAACAGGAAGTGCCAAATTCTTAATCCACAGTGAAACAGGAAATGTCAAATGTCAAACACTTCCTGGATTGACAGATGAGATCCCATGGAATCTCGCGTGAATTCAGTGGCAAGCGCACAATCAAACAGGAAGTGCCAAAGTTTCATATACAATAATTACGGAAAAACCCCAAAGGTCAAAACGACCCCCTGTGAGCAAGCACTTGGCGACAGTGGGAAAGAAAAACTCCCTTTTAACAGGAAGAAACCTCCAGCAGAACCAGGCTCAGGGAGGGGCAGTCTTCTGCTGGGACTGGTTGGGGCTGAGGGAGAGAACCAGGAAAAAGACATGCTGTGGAGGGGAGCAGAGATGAATCACTAATGATTAAATGCAGAGTGGTGCATAAAGAGCAAAAAGAGAAAGAAACACTCAGTGCATCATGGGAACCCCCCAGCAGTCTAAGTCTATAGCAGCATAACTAAGGGATGGTTCAGGGTCACCTGATCCAGCCCTAACTATAAGCTTTAGCAAAAAGGAAAGTTTTAAGCCTAATCTTAAAAGTAGAGAGGGTGTCTGTCTCCCTGATCTGAATTGGGAGCTGGTTCCACAGGAGAGGAGCCTGAAAGCTGAAGGCTCTGCCTCCCATTCTACTCTTACCTACCCTAGGAACTACAGGTAAGCCTGCAGTCTGAGAGCGAAGTGCTCTATTGGGGGGATATGGTACTATGAGGTCCCTAAGATAAGATGGGACCTGATTATTCAAAACCTTATAAGTAAGAAGAAGAATTTTAAATTCTATTCTAGAATTAACAGGAAGCCAATGAAGAGAGGCCAATATGGGTGAAATATGCTCTCTCCTTCTAGTCCCCATCAGTACTCTAACTGCAGCATTTTGAATTAACTGAAGGCTTTTCAGGGAACTTTTAGGACAACCTGATAATAATGAATTACAATAGTCCAGCCTAGAGGAAATAAATGCATGAATTAGTTTTTCAGCATCACTCTGAGACAAGACCTTTCTAATTTCAGAGATGTTCCAATCCAATCCACTTTATTTATAAAGCACATTTAAACAGACCCGAGTCTCCAAAGTGCTGCACAACAAAAGCATAGACACGGAAAATAGCAATAACAACAATAAAATAGATAAGATAAAATAATACATAAATAGATAAAACCATGATAAAAAAATAAATTTCAATAAAATAAAAATAAAATAAGACACAAGGACCGTACAACTCACACGGTGTTAAAAGCCAAGGAATAAAAATGGGCCTTAAGACGGGACTTAAAACACTCCACAGTGGGAGCAGATTGGACATGTAGGGGCAGAGCGTTCCAGAGTCTGGGACCGAACACGGAGAAGGCTCTGTCCCCTCGAGTTTTAAGTCTCGTCCTAGGCACCATGAGCTGGGACTGGCCCTCGGACCTCAGAGCTCGTGCTGGAGTGTAGACCTGGAGGCAGTTGATGATATATTGTGGGGCCAGTCTATTCAGAGCTTTAAAAACAAACAAAAGTATCTTAAAATCAATTCTGAAACGTACAGGGAGCCAGTGCAGAGAAGCCAAAATTGGGGTAATATGCTCACGCTTTCTGGCCCCTGTTAAAAGTCGAGCCACTGAATTCTGAACTGCAGTCGGGAAAGTGCGTTATGGCTAATCCCCGAATAAAGTGCATTGCAGTAGTCTAAACGAGAAGAAATAAAAGCGTGCATGACTTGTTCAAGCAATTTAAAAGGGATAAAAGGTTTCACTTTTGATAAAAGTCGAAGGTAAAAAAACTCAATTTTAAAACCGCGTTAACCTGTTTATCAAATTTAAGATCGCTGTCTATGGTGACACCAAGGCTGGTGACTTTGGGATGCACAAAACTTTGGAGAGGTCCCAAGTCAAAGCGGGAATTGCCAAACAGATATTGCGCAAATGCAAAAAAGCAGTCCTACATATTTGCTTAATATGCGCATTGAAGGACATATCCTGGTCAAAAATGACTCCAAGATTTCTCACAGTATTACTAGAGGTCAGGGTAATGCCATCCAGAGTAAGGATCTGGTTAGACACCATGTTTCTAAAATTTGTGGGGCCAAGTACAATAACTTCAGTTTTATCTGAGTTTAAAAGCAGGAAATTAGAGGTCATCCATGTCTTTATGTCTGTAAGACAATCCTGCAGTTTAGCTAATTGGTGTGTGTCCTCTGGCTTCATGGATAGATAAAGCTGGGTATCATCTGCGTAACAATGAAAATTTAAGCAATGCTGTCTAATAATACTGCCTTAGGGAAGCATGTATAAAGTGAATAAAATTGGTCCTAGCACAGAACCTTGTGGAGCTCCATAATTAACCTTAGTCTGTGAAGAAGATTCCCCATTTACATGAACAAATTGTAATCTATTAGATAAATATGATTCAAACAACCACAGCGCAGTGCCTTTAATACCTATGGCATGCTCTAATCTCTGTAATAAAATTGTATGGTCAACAGTATCAAAAGCAGCATTGAGGTCTAACAGAACAAGCACAGAGATGAGTCCACTGTCTGAGGCCATAAGAAGATCATTTGTAACCTTCACTAATGCTGTTTCTGTATTATGATGAATTCTAAAACCTGACTGAAACTCTTCAAATAGACCATTCCTCTGCAGATGATCAGTTAGCTGTTTTACAACTACCCTTTCAAGAATTTTTGAGAGAAAAGGAAGGTTGGAGATTGGCCTATAATTAGCTAAGATAGCTGGGTCAAGTGATGGCTTTTTAAGTAATGGTTTAATTACTGCCACCTTAAAAGCCTGTGGTACATAGCCAACTAATAAAGATAGATTGATCATATTTAAGATCGAAGCATTAATTAATGGTGGGGCTTCCTTGAGCAGCCTGGTAGGAATGGGGTCTAACAGACATGTTGATGGTTTGGAGGAAGTAACTAACGAAAATAACTCAGACAGAACAATCGGAGAGAAAGAGTCTAACCAAATACCAGCATCACTGAAAGCAGCCAAAGATAACGATATGTCTTTGGGATGGTTATGAGTAATTTTTTCTCTAATAGTTAAAATTTTATTAGCAAAGAAAGTCATGAAGTCATTACTAGTTAAAGTTAAAGGAATACTCGGCTCAATAGAGCTCTGACTCTGTCAGCCTGGCTACAGTGCTGAAAAGAAACCTGGGGTTGTTCTTATTTTCTTCAATAAGTGAAGAGTAGTAAGATGTCCTAGCTTTACGGAGGGCTTTTTTTTTATAGAGCAACAGACTCTTTTTCCAGACTAAGTGAAGATCTTCTAAATTAGTGAGACGCCATTTCCTCTCCAACTTACGGGTTATCTGCTTTAAGCTGCGGGTTTGTGAGTTATACCACGGAGTCAGGCACTTTATTTAAGGCTCTCTTTTACAGAGGAGCTACAGCATCCAACATTGTCCTCAATGAGGATGTAAAACTATTGACGAGATACTCTATCTCACTCACAGAGTTTAGGTATCTACTCTGCCCTGTGTTGGTGTATGGCATTGGAGAACATAAAGAAGGAATCATATCCTTAAACCTAGTTACAGCGCTTTCTGAAAGACTTCTACTGTAATGAAACTTATTCCCCACTGCTGGGTAGTCCATCAGAGTAAATGTAAATGTTATTAAGAAATGATCAGACAGAAGGGGGTTTTCAGGGAATACTGTTAAGTCTTCAATTTCCATTCCATAAGTCAGAACAAGATCTAAGGTATGATTAAAGTGGTGGGTGGACTCATTTACATTTTGAGCAAAGCCAATCGAGTCTAACAATAGATTAAATGCAGTGTTGAGGCTGTCATTCTCAGCATCTGTGTGGATGTTAAAATCGCCCACTATAATTATCTTATCCGAGCTAAGCACTAAGTCAGACAAAAGGTCCGAAAATTCACAGAGAAACTCACAGTAACGACCAGGTGGACGATAGATAACAACAAATAAAACTGGTTTTTGGGACTTCCAATTTGGATGGACAAGACTAAGAGTCAAGCTTTCAAATGAATTAAAGCTCTGTCTGGGTTTTTGATTAATTAATAAGCTGGAGTGGAAGATTGCTGCTAATCCTCCCCCTCGGCCTGTGCTATGAGCGTTCTGGCAGTTAGTGTGACTCGGGGGTGTTGACTCATTTAAACTAACATATTCATCCTGCTGTAACCAGGTTTTTGTAAGGCAGAATAAATCAATATGTTGATCAATTATTATATCATTTACTAACAGGGACTTAGAAGAGAGAGATCTAATGTTTAATAGACCACATTTAACTGTTTTAGTCTGTGGTGCAGTTGAAGGTGCTATATTATTTTTTCTTTTTGAATTTTTATGCTTAAATAGATTTTTACTGGTTGTTGGTGGTCTGGGAGCAGGCACCGTCTCTACGGGGATGGGGTAATGAGGGGATGGCAGGGGGAGAGAAGCTGCAGAGAGGTGTGTAAGACTACAACTCTTCTTCCTGGTCCCAACCCTGGATAGTCACGGTTTGGAGGATTTAAGAAAATTGGCCAGATTTCTAGAAATGAGAGCTGCTCCATCCAAAGTGGGATGGATGCCGTCTCTCCTAACAAGACCAGGTTTTCCCCAGAAGCTTTGGCAATTATGTATGAAGCCCACCTCATTTTTTGGACACCATTCAGACAGCCAGCAATTCAAGGAGAACATGCGGCTAAACATGTCACTCCCGGTCCGATTGGGGAGGGGCCCAGAGAAAACTACAGAGTCCGACATTGTTTTTGCAAAGTTACACACCGATTCAATGTTAATTTTAGTGACCTCCGATTGGCGTAACCGGGTGTCATTACTGCCGACGTGAATTACAATCTTACCAAATTTACGCTTAGCCTTAGCCAGCAGTTTCAAATTTCCTTCAGTGTCGCCTGCTCTGGCCCCCGGAAGACAACTGACTATGGTTGCTGGTGTCGCTAACTTCACATTTCTCAAAACAGAGTCGCCAGTAACCAGAGTTTGTTCCTCGGCGGGTGTGTCGCCAAGTGGGGAAAAATGGTTAGAAATGTGAAAGGGTTGGCAGTGTACACGGGGCTTCTGTTTAGAACTACGCTTCCTCCTCACAGTCACCCAGTCGGCCTGCTTTCCCGGCTGCTCTGGATCTACTGGAGGGGAACTAACGGCGGCTAAGCTACCTTGGTCCGCACCAACTACAGGGGCCTGGCTAGCTGTAGGATTTTCCAAGGTGCGGAGCCGAGTCTCCAATTCGTCCAGCTTGGCCTCCAAAGCTACGAATAAGCTACACTTATTACAAGTACCATTACTGCTAAAGGAGGCCGAGGAATAACTAAACATTTCACACCCAGAGCAGAAAAGTGCGGGAGAGACAGGAGAAGCCACCATGCTAAACCGGCTAAGAGCTAGTAGCTGCGCTAAGCTAGCGGATTCCTAAAAACACACAAAGTGAATAATGTGTAAATAATTTAGAGGTGATTCAGCAGAGGGAGTGCTTTAGTTAAGGCACGTGAAGATTACACTGTGAAACAAATCATTATCTAGTTAACTAGATCAATCTAACTGCGCAGATTAAACAGCTAACAGATACAGCAAAACACCGCTGTGCTCCGGAACAGGAAATGATACAATACCGCAGTGAGAGCCAACCACCAGTAGAGGCACGCTCTGCTACTCTGGAGCAGAGCGTGCCAGAGTCCGTGTGCAGCTTAGGTGAGTCTGTGTGCAGAGGGATGTTTTTTGTAGAAAGCCAGACCTCCTGCCTGGCCTGGTAAGCGGGGGCTGGGGCTCATCGGCGATCTGCATGTGTCTTCACCCCCGTCCGGGCTCTCAGGAGAGCAGAGCGGGCTGTCCACCACACCCGACGGCATCTCCTGAGGTGGGCCTGGACCGAGGGGACCTCGACCTCTCCCTCCATGGCTGGGAACAATGGGGGCTGGTACCCCAAACACACTTCAAATGGGGAGAGGCCGGTCGCAGATGAGATCTGACTGTTGTGGGCGTACTCGATCCAAGCCAGGTGTTGACTCCAGACTGTCGGGTGTGCGGAGGTAACACACCTCAACGCCTGCTCCAGAACTTAATTAGCCTGCTCTGCTTGTCCGCTGGTCTGGGGGTGGTATCCGGATGATAGGCTTGCGGTGGCCCCCAGTTCCCTACAGAAACTCCTCCAGACTTGCGAGGAGAACTTGGGACCATGATCGGAGACGATGTCCATCGGAATACCATGCAGACGCACAACGTGTTGGACCAGGAGGTCTGCGGTCTCCTGGGCCGTTGGGAGCTTCGGGAGGGCCACGAAGTGGGCCGCCTTGGAAAACTGGTCCACTATCGTCAGGATGGTAGTCATTCCCTGGGACACAGGGAGGCCCGTGACAAAGTCCAGGCCGATGTGAGACCAGGGGCGTCGGGGCACAGGCAATGGCTGGAGGAGTCCTCTCTCTTGTTGGTGGACGGCCTTGCCCCTGGCGCATGTAGTGCAGGCCCGGACATAATCCCAGATATCGGCTTCCATAGACACCCACCAGAACCGCTGCCGGACCACTGCCACGGTTCTTCACACCCCCGGATGGCAGTAGAGCTTGGAACCATGACAGAAGTCCACCGCCGGGATCCGGGTGATGGGTCAGGGCCTCCCTGACGACCTCCTCGACATCCCACATGAGGGTGGCGATGGTATCAGGTGGATCCGACAGCTTTGTCTTAACTTCCTCTTCATGCACCCGGGACAGTGTGTCAGACCTCTGGGTTTTGGTCCTGGGGCGGTAGGTGATCTGGAAGTTAAAACGACCGAAAAACAGTGACCAACGTGCTTGCCTGGGGTTCAGATGCTTAGCGATCCGGATGTACTCCAGGTTCCAATGGTCAGTGAAAACCGTAAGTGGGATCACAGCTCCCTCCAACATGTGTCTCCACTCCTCAAGGGCCTCTTTCACCACCAGTAGTTCCCGATTGCCAACGTCATAGTTCCGCTCTGCCGGGGTTAACCTGCAGGAAAAGTAGGCACATGGGTGGAGAACCTTATCGGAGTCCCTGCTCTGGGACAGCACGGCTCCGATCCCTGAGTCAGAGGCATCCACTTCAACAATGAACTGGTGGTTAGGATCGGGCTGCACCAGAACTGGCGCAGTCGCAAACTGGTGTTTCCACTCCCTAAACGCGGCTTCGCATCGATCCGACCAGGTGAAGGGGACTTTTGTGGAGGTCAGGGCGGTAAGGGGACCAACAACCTGACTGTAGCCCTTAATGAACCTCCTGTAAAAATTAGCGAAACCGAGGAACTGTTGCAGCTTCCTACGGCTTACCGGTTGGGGCCAATCTCTCACCGCCGCTACCTTGGCCGGATCTGGTGCGACAGAGTTGGAGGAGATGATGAACCCCAGGAAGGACAAAGAAGCGCGGTGGAACTCGCACTTCTCACCCTTCACAAACAGCCGGTTCTCCAACAACCGCTGCAGGACCTGACGTACATGCTTAACATGGGTCTCAAGGTCCGGGGAGAAGATGAGGATATCGACTAGATATACGAAGATGAACTGGTGCAGGAAGTCCCGCAAGACGTCATTAACCAGTGCTTGGAACGTCGCGGGGGCGTTAGTGAGGCCGAATGGCATGACCAGGTACTCAAAGTGACCTAACGGGGTGTTAAATGCCGTCTTCCATTCGTCTCCCTTCCGGATCCGAACCAGGTGATAAGCATTATGAAGATCCAGCTTTGTGAATATTTTGGCTCCATGCAGGGGCATGAACACTGAATCCAATAGAGGCAACGGGTATCGATTGCGAACCGTGATCTTGTTCAGCCCTCTATAATCAATGCATGGACGGAGTCCGCCGTCCTTCTTGCCCACAAAAAAGAAACCTGCACCCAACGGGGAGGAAGAGTTCCAGATCAACCCAGCTGCTAAAGAGTCCCGGATGTAGGTCTCCACTGATTCGCGCTCAGGACGTGAGAGATTGTATAGCCTGCTGGACGGATACTCAGCGCCCGGAATCAAATCAATGGCACAATCATACGGAAGCGTGAGTGCCAGATCTTTGCTGAAAATGTCAGCAAGATCATGGTACTCAGCCGGCACCGTTGTAAGATTGGGGGGGACTCGGACCTCCTCTTTAGCAGTCTCACTGGGTGGGACCGAGGATCTTAGACACTCCCGGTGGCAGGTTTCACTCCATTGAGCCACAACCCCAGTCGGCCAATCGATCCGGGGATTGTGCTTCACCATCCATGGAAAACCCAAAATAATCCTGGAGGTAGCTGGTGTTACTAGGAACACAATCTCCTCCCTGTGATTTCCAGAAACAACCAGAGTGAGAGCCTCCTACGGGTGAGGTGAATAGATCCAACCAAGCAATAAAGTTGGTGAGAATGTGCTGCAGCTCACCCAACTCACCTCCTGGTGGAGCCTGTGCACCTTGCATTTCCATTGGTGGTTCAAATGGTGGAAAACGCCCCTCGGAGTCCATGACATGGCCAAGTTATCCTGTAGGGAAAGTGAAGTACACGGACCCACGCCAGGGGGCGTAAATGAACGGCCAATAGGAAGTCTGAATAAATAACAATTTATTCTGCAAATGTGCACAAATAACCAAATATGCTTTTAGTCTGTCAATCACAAAACTCAGTGACGCGTGGGCAGGCCCGAGGGTAGGAGACGCCTAACCAGAGAAGAGCCGGGACCCACGAGGTTCCACCGCCAACGGAGACCTGCAACACACCGGAGCCGCCAAGTCCTGAGTCCCCAGGTGGCCACCGCTTCCAGCTGCCAGATCCGGTACTGCTGGCAGGAAAATAGACAGGTTATGGAGTGGGTGTGTGAACACCCAGCAAAAAAGTCAGCAAACATGCAGTTCCTTCCTGAGGGAAAAACGTCCACCTCCAAACACAGGAACACAGAGTGCGTGCAGTGCCTTATGTATCACTTAATCAAGTCTGACGGGAGAAGTGGAGACGCCAACTCCTCCAACTTCCACAAACTCAGCTACAAGCTGCAAGTGTGCAAAAAAAACAGCTGCAAAAAGCTCAGATGCAAAAATGAGAACGGCTGAGTTGGTTACCTTTAGGGTAAGCAGATAACTCGGCAGAGTTATGGTGTCTCTCCCAGGCTTTTATGGATATGATGTGATGATGAATGATGACTGACAGCTGTCAGCTCAGGTGCTCCTGCGAGGCAACTACGCCCTCTGGTGCCTGAAACCCGACAACAGGCAGGGCGCCCTCTGGTGGTGAGCCAGCAGTACCTCCTCTTTGGGCGGCCCACACAACAGTCCCCTGTCCGTCCAGCGCACACACCAACGTGTCAGTCTGTTTCTCTGTTCATTTTTTAAATTATTTGATATGTAATTGTGTATGTAGGTAGTGTAGTACTTATTAATATACCTGTCCAGGCTGTGGTCTCTGTTTTTAATGTTCATTGTATGCACTGAGCTGCCATTCATTTGCCGCTGTGCTGTGTGTGCTTTGATGTGGCTGGCCACTCCATCCGTACAGCAGTTCATGGAAGTGCACTAACACCCCCCACCCCTGGCACGCCACCTGTTGCCGGGGGGGGCAACACACACGTGATTGTGTTGCGGAGTGAGCTGACACTCTGGAACACCACGTGTTGCTTTTTTGCAACGCCACACTCGTGGCGGCATTTAGACAAATTTCACATCCAGCTCGAAAGTGATTGTCTGCTCACTGTTTTCGTGCTGACAGCACAAATGGCCACACATTTTCTAAGTGTCAAGCGAGCGATGTTGGATGTTCGATGTTGGATGTAAGAAGAAGAATTTAAAATTCTTCTTCTTACTTATAAGGTTTTGAATAATCAGGTCCCTTCTTATCTTAGGGACCTCGTAGTACCATATCACCCCAATAGAGCGCTTCGCTCTCAGACTGCAGGCTTACTTGTAGTTCCTAGGGTTTGTAAGAGTAGAATGGGAGGCAGAGCCTTCAGCTTTCAGGCTCCTCTCCTGTGGAACCAGCTCCCAATTCAGATCAGGGAGACAGACACCCTCTCTACTTTTAAGATTAGGCTTAAAACTTTCCTTTTTGCTAAAGCTTATAGTTAGGGCTGGATCAGGTGACCCTGAACCATCCCTTAGTTATGCTGCTATAGACGTAGACTGCTGGGGGGTTCCCATGATGCACTGTTTCTTTCTCTTTTTGCTCTGTATGCACCACTCTGCATTTAATCATTAGTGATCGATCTCTGCTCCCCTCCACAGCATGTCTTTTTCCTGGTTCTCTCCCTCAGCCCCAACCAGTCCCAGCAGAAGACTGCCCCTCCCTGAGCCTGGTTCTGCTGGAGGTTTCTTCCTGTTAAAAGGGAGTTTTTCCTTCCCACTGTAGCCAAGTGCTTGCTCACAGGGGGTCGTTTTGACCGTTGGGGTTTTACATCATTATTGTATGGCCTTGCCTTACAATATAAAGCGCCTTGGGGCAACTGTTTGTTGTGATTTGGCGCTATATAAAAAAAAAAATTGAATTGAATTGAAATTGAATTGATGTTCGTGTGCGTCAGCTGGAATTTGGCCGACACCTGCCGCAAGAGGGAGCGAATGGGTTCTCACAGGGCACTTTCTGTCTTTCAGCCACTGGTGTGTGCAAATAGTTGTAGTGACAGCTGTATTGAGGTGTTGGAGGTGGCTCCAATTTTTCACAAATGGCATGCAATTCCACCTTCATGCATTAGTTGGCTTCAATCGTGTTATGTGTGAAGGGGCCCTAAAGCATGATGCTCCCACCACCATGCTTTACTCTTGGCATTGTGCCTATTTTCCTCTAAATATGACACTTTGTTTGTGCTCTGACATGCACTGTCAACTGTGGGACCTTACTATATAGACAGGTGTGTACCTTTCCAAATCAGTCCAATCAGTTGAATTTACCCCAGGTGGACTCCAATTAAGCTGTAGAATCATCTCAAGGATGATCAGTGGAAACAGGAAGCACCTGAGCTCAATTTTGAGCTTCATGGCAAAGGCTGTGAATATTTATGTCCACGTGATTTCTTTCTTTATTTTTTTACTTTTAATAAATCTTCAAAAATCTCCAAAACACATTTTTCATATTGTCATTATGGGGTATTGTGTGTAGAATTCTGAGAAAAAAATATCCTTTTTGGAATAAAGCTGTAACATAATAATTATGGAAAAGTTGAAGCACTGTGAATACTTTCCAGATGCACTGTATAACTTGCAGAATAATATAAGCCGCAGAACCTACCAAAGCAACTTATACTCCATGGCACTTTGTATTGAAGCGTGAACCGCAATGAAAACTTGGCTGTGTGATTACACCCTTAAACTGAAACACTTTTACTGGAAAGATTGCTATTGTTGCTTTTTATATAGTACCAGCTTTTAATATGGTGAAATGAAATACTATTTATTTTTACTGTACTGCTTTCCTCCCCGCTACCCAAAGCACTCCTCAGAGAGCAAAGTCTAATTTAAAGAAAGCGTGCTGCATCATTTTCTGTTTTCTATAACTCCACAGAACTGCGGGTCTTCGCTACATTTTTCATGGTGAAAAATGGAATAGAATTAAAAAAATCTACAGTAGTCCTTTAATGCCATATTAGTTTTACTGGCTTTGTTGTAAATGTCACAAATACATAAGACAGACTGCACTTTGACAGATGAGGTACAACAAAGACTGTGCAAATAAATATGCAGAGATGCCACGTTTATGCTAATCTTTGCTGTTACTTAAAGCTGCTGCGTCTGACGTGACAGCTGAATTCTTTGTGGCTCATAAATCCTCATATTCAGACGTACTTAAAAGGTTAGCCTCGTGCACAGATGCATTAAAATACGAGCTCAATTCAGCCAAATTTACACTCGAGCTGTTTTAATAGCTTTGAGAAAAGCCTAATGAAGGACAATGCAAAATCAACATCAAAACTTGGACAAATCTTTTATTGCCTTGCTTTAACTTTCCATTACTGCACTCTGGGTTTGGAAATATTTAATCCAATACAGAGGGTTATGTTTTTTTTTTTCTTTTTTTTGGCATATGCACGATGGCACCATATCGTATTGTGTGCTTGCACCTTTGTAATGCTGACACTGTAGTGCTAAAAGTTGAGGCAGTAGTGTCTTATGAAGATGAACAAAATCAAAGCGAGGTCAATATCAGAGAAGGTCAGATGTGTCCAAACTTTAAATCACCAGCATCTACATAAGTATGGGTTTGCGATTTGGGGCAGAGAGGCAAATTCCAGAACATTCACTTTCTGTGCTGCTTGTAAAAGATGAGTCGTGCATCTATTATATAGGAAGAAAACTCAATTCTTTTTAACCTTGCCTTTTTTTTTATCTCTTATGCAGCTCCTTCAGAGAAATGTCATCTTCTGCTTTGGGGTGCTGTATATTTTGTCCTTTCTCTCCCTGTAGAACAGCACCTTCTTGGCAACACTTGATGAACAATGCAATGACCAAGGACAACTGGGTCTCCCTGGCAACAATGCAATGCATTTGGCACATCGTCAGGCTATTTAATCAAGACTGGGTCTATGTGTTTCAGATTAACATGCATATATTCCTCTTATCTATAAAACTGTTGGGTGAGTTGCGACCCCCCCACCCGCCCCAACAAAACAAAAAAAAATCTTGAGAGATAGCAAAGGGGATAAAAGTGAGGCTTAGAAGGAGTTTAGTTGCTGTTTGGACGTCCTTGATGATGTCTTTGTATTGATCAGACATTACCACGGTCTTCCACGGTAAATCTATTTGCACGTGACCGCTACTGCGGCAGTACATTTCGAAAAACTCGAGAATAAACACAGCCGACCTCCAACAGATTTTCAATACATTTAACCTCTCCCCTAGTAAATCCAGCAATAGGCGGTCGGAGACAGGGAGATGGGAACAAAATATGGGAATAGAAATGGGTAGGGGTAGAAGTGGAGGTGGGGTGGGGAGCTAATTTGCATCTCATCTGTTGACACTCAAGCATGTTGTTATCATTGTGCGGTGCCCTCTAGTTTATCTCCCTCTAGGAGATAGTGGCCTGCTCCTCGTGACTATAGGGCCAGACAACCAATTATCTGTGTGCCCACTATCAGATGTGATTTATATCACAGGGCTGTCCCCTCTCTGCTTGTGATCAATCATTCCCTGCACAAACACAAAACAGGCCTTCAACAGAACAAACAGTTAATGTTCTGGATTGCCCGCTAAGGAGACTGAGGATATTAATCAGGTGAGATCTTTGCAGAAATAATGTGACACTGACATTGAGAAGGGATCGCAAGGTAGCAATGAACTGAGTGTGATTCTCCGAAAGGCTGGCCAGGTCAAATATCTAAAGGTGAATTTTAATTTGAGTGAAATAAGTAGTCATGGAAAGTGCCGTTATCTTAATCTGATGATAAGCAACTATAATTTGTCTTTCTATCTCATTGCTCTCTCTTTTACCATCACTGCTCATATTGATTTCAAAAGTTTGCTACACATCATTGGTTTTAATGTGACATCATTTGTGCATGTGTGAAAATTCCCACCTGGATGTGCATCACAATTTCACTTTTTGGGTAACACTGTTCATCATCTTTCAGCTTTGTTTAGTTCATATTGTGGTTGCCATGTGTTGCTGTGCTGGAGCAATCTAATTATTGTTTATGAGGACCTGGGCTATTTGCACACCATTAAGATTTCAAATAAATTATACTGGCAGCAGAAGTACATTTTGTCAATGTGCTTATGACTTTCTTATGATTCATATTTTAACATTTCAACATGCCCAAGTGGTGCAGCCTAGCACAGATTAACATTGCCATTTAATTAAATATGAAAGCAGCAAGCAACAAGGCATCCAGACAATTGCAGTGCCTCACCACCGCCAATTATAATGATGCAGCAGTTGCTTAATTTAGCATGATATTAACACAAACATCATTTTCTACTCTGATATGAACATAGTTTAATAAGATCATAACATGAATTAAGGTGTATAGTACATGCGAGAAGCTTCAGCAGTTGCATATATGTGTGTGTTTATTAACATTTTTCATACAGATTGAAACTTTCAAATACTTTAAAGTGTTTGGCTTAACATGATATCATCATGTGACATCATTACGGGCCCCTTCACACACAACACAATTGAGGCAGAATGGCGCATGAAGGAGGAGGGAGGAGTCAAATGGCACTTGTGAAAAATTGGAGCCACCTCAAATGCCTCATACAGCTGTCGTGACAACCATTCTCGCACACCAGCAGCCGAAAGACAGCGACTGCCCTGTGAGTGCCCATTCAACCCCTCTCTTGGCATGTGTCGGGCAAATTCCACGTGTTGAACATCAACATCCAACACTGGTCGCTGGACACTTAGAAAAGGCAGGGCTATTTGCGCTACCAGCACGAGAGTAGACAGCAGGTGACTACATTTGACCTGACCATGAATTCAACATTGTCTGCTGTGGCTGAGTCTGGATGCTGTCCAGCGTAGTGCGCTGCAGAAACAGCTGACTGCTGTGTTCTGCAACTGATCTGGTGTACACGCAATGCACATGTGTGGGTGGGTGCTCACGCTCTCATGACATGCTGATAATTACGTACCGACACAATCACATGATGACCGGCCTACATCTGAGCGTGTGGCACAGTGTGAAGCCGGTCAACCAGGCTGATGTCACCTCCACCATGTAAATTGTAGTTTACATGACAGACAGAAAGAGTGGAGATTAAATAACACAAATAAGGGTAAAGGTGTAAACTCGTTCATGTGTGATCACTTTCCTCATACACTTTGCTGTGGACCCACAGTGCCTGTCAGCTGACCGCTGACTGTCAGCTGGACGTGGCCATGCACGTAAGGTGTTACATTACAAACACATACATCAGACAGATGCAGGACAAACACATAATAATACATACATAAAATAAAAATCACAGTATAAAGGAACAGAGAGTGAGTCTTGCCCACATGCCCACCTCTGTCCGCAAACAGAGGTGGGCATGTCCCCCTGCGACGTGCAGCTGTTCAGATATCTGTCTTCGCAACTCACAGCTGAGGACCTGCAGTGGCTTGTAGGATATGAAGTCGCATAACTACAGCGTGAAGCACGGATGTCGGCATGCTGTCCTCACAAAATTAAAATTAAAACACATATTACTTCAGCTGACCACTGCGTCAGCGCACTGCAACGCTAGTGAATATCATGCTATACAGGAAATCACACCACGGGACGCTCCTGCGAGGCACATGTCACTGTGGGATTTCCCCACAGTGTAATAATTAAAACACATATCACATTTGCAGCAGATCATTGCGAGGCGCACGATGCCAGCCGATGTATTCAGGACAAGAGAGACTGGCTCTTCATGAGACAGGAGCCGGCCGACTGTTCATGAGAGGAGCGCATCAGGTAATTTATGTAAAACATGAAAGGGAGAACAGTAATCCACGTCATTTCATTACTTCCTGGTGTACGTCTAGGTGGAGGCTAAATCCACTCTTTATAACAGGAATTAAGTATAATAAATTGTGATTTTTTTTTTCCTCCACTGCTGTGT
Source organism: Thalassophryne amazonica (assembly GCF_902500255.1). Classification (NCBI taxonomy): domain Eukaryota; kingdom Metazoa; phylum Chordata; class Actinopteri; order Batrachoidiformes; family Batrachoididae; genus Thalassophryne; species Thalassophryne amazonica. Next base: position 124,910,580 of record NC_047104.1, read on the forward strand.
GCGTGACTTTCCATGTGCTTTCACTGTGTTCGTGCACGCGAACACGGGTGTGCACGGAACCATCGTTGCAGCATCATTCATGCCTGTGAATGATGTGCGTCCGACTGTGCATCCCTCCCCACAGCGGGTGGAATGTTTCGCGGTTTCCCATTTCGTTTTTGGTTCGTGGATTTTCTTCCGGTTTCTGTGTTTTTCGTGTTATGTGTGAAGGGGCCCTAACATGAGGTCTGGTACATTTGGTAGCCCAGCGAGAGCAGAAATCTTTTTGAAGTCTATGTTTCAGTATCTCATTTTGTTCCTGAGATATGATCATGAATCTGTTTTAATCACTGATTTTGGTTTGACTTTGACCTCTAACTAATGACCTTGACATGGCTTGTGTTGCGACAGTAAAGTTCACTGACTTTATCCACCAAGTTTGATTGAATGCTCTTGGCATTTTGAAATATTACCATACATCTATCTTAGACCAGGGGTGCCCAAGTTCTGTTCTCGAGATCTACCTTCCTGACACTCTTAGTTGTCTCCCTGTTCCAACACACCTGAATCCAATGAAAGACTTGTTAGCAGGCTTTTAATGAGCCTGTCATTGAATTCAGGTGTGTTGGAGCATGGAGACAAATAAGAGTGTCAGGAAGGTAGATCTCGAGGACCAAACTTGGGCACCCCTGTCTTAGATGATAAAACAAAAAAAAAAAACATGTCAGAGTTACTATATTCTTCCTCAGAACAATATATATATATATATATATATATATATATATATATATATATATATATATATATATGAAGATGTGTGGGCAGTTCCATTAAGCTCCATTAATGTGAAAGGTCTATGTAAGACAAAGCCACAGTGCAGGTGTCAGACTGAGATTGTATTGGTTTGCCAAAAGAAACCCACCTGTCAAACAAGATATATTTCTGCCAGACTCTTACTGGAAGACCAAGTTTACTAGAGTATTTATAGTTATCACTGCTGCCATATGGTAATGTGAAAACTCAAACCTCAAATTAAGCCAAGTGGAAAACACAGTACATCATGTTTAAAACCCTGTATTGTTCTTATTTCTCAGCTGTAGTAATTTTATTTCATGCAATAAAAATGCAAATTATAAATTTTAAAACCATACAATGTGATTTTCTGATTTTTCTTTTTAGATTCTGTCTTTCACAGCTGAAGTGTAGCTATGATAAAAATTACAGACGTGTCCATTATTTGCATGGGAAATCTTGCAAAATCAACAGTGGATCAAATACTTAAATCCCTCAGTGTATGCTGTGTGTGTATATACAACCCCAATTCCAATGAAGTTGGGACGTTATGTAAAATGTAAATTAAAAACAGAATACAATGATTTGCAAATCCTCTTCAAGCTAAATTCAACTGAATACACCACAAAGACAAGATATTTAATGTTAAAACTGATATATATATATTTTTTGTTTTTGTGCAAATATTTGCTCATTTTGACATGGATGCCTGCAATGTATTTCAAAAAAGCTGGGGCAGGGGCAACAAAAGACTGGGAAAGTTGATGAATGCTCAAAGAACACCTGTTTGGAACATTCCACAGGTGAACAGGTTAATTGGAAACAGGTGAGTGTCATGATTAAGTATAAAAGGAGCATCCCCAAAAGGCTCAGCTGTTCACAAGCAAAGATGGGGCGAGGATCACCACATTGTGAACAACTGCGTGAAAAATGAAAAAAAAAAAACAGTTTAAGAACAATGTTTCTCAATGTTCAGTTGCAAGGAATTTAGGGATTCCATCATCTACAGTACATAATATAATCAGATGATTCAAAGAATCTGGAGAACTTTCTACACATAAGCAACAAGGCCGAAAACCAACAAGTGTCCTCAGTTCCCAAACACTTATTGAGTGTTGTTAGAAGGAAAGGTGATGTAACACAGTGGTAAACATACCACTGTCCCAGCTTTTTTGAAACGTGTTGCAGGCATCCATTTCAAAATGAGCAAATATTTGCACAAAAATAATAAAGGTCATCCGTTTGAACATTAAATATCTTGTCTTTGTGGTGTATTCAATTGAATATAGGTTGAAGAGGATTTGCAAATCACTGTATTCTGTTTTTATTTATATTTTACACAATGTCCCAACTTCAATGAAATTGGGGTTGTATATCTATCTATCTATCTATCTATCTATCTATCTATCTATCTATCTATCTATCTATCTATCTATCTATCTATCTATCTATCTATCTGTCTGTCTGTCTGTCTGTCTGTCTGTCTGTCTGTCTGTCTGTCTGTCTGTCTGTCTGTCTGTCTGTCTGTCTGTCTGTCTGTCTATCTATCTATCTATCTATCTATCTATCTATCTATCTATCTATCTATCTATCTATCTATCTATCTATCTATCTATCTATCTATCTATCTATATACACACACAAGTCATAAATTCCCTTGAGTCACAATAGAATCTGCAATAACTAACAAACATTATGTCCTGCTTCAATTCAAGCTGAACAGAATGCCTGTTGGTGAGTTCAGTAAGTTGAAATGTATTTTGGTCCTTTAGAAAGTAGGGGTGAATGGGTGCAATACTAAGTAAGCCAGCAGTGGAGCATAAACAAAATGGACATTTGACAAAACAAGGAGCCAAATCAACTAAATCAAAATGAACAATTAATAAAGACCCATTTCTATAAAATGACATATTTATACCATCACTATGGACATATTTATATACCATCACTAAGGAGTACTGCCTGACACCATTTGTAAATTTTCCACTCTGACACTTGGACAGCTGTGCTTCTCTCATGTATTTATTAGCCAGGTTCACCGTGGTGTCAGATGGCTTTTTCTCCTCTCTTTTCAATATTGAGTTCAGTTGTATTTATATTATTTCTTTGGGTTTAAGTATCTAATCTCATATATACGTGATGTTGACTCGAAGTATCCTGAGATAATTTCACCCATTCTGTGAGGACAAGCCACTTCAAACGAGTATGTACATGCTTTTCTGACTGGTCCAAGTGTGGCACCACCTCGAATCGAACACATCCACACTTCTTGGCAATCTGATGAATGTGAATCATTGTAGGTCTCCACCTCTGAAGGCTTTCAAAGTCCACTAGACTCCATAAATCCTGTGCAAAGATACAGATGAAGCAAACACAGCTCCCCTATGTATTTTTATTTTTTGTTATTGTGAAAATGTTATGAATATTTCAGTATCACGAGGTGATCAATACCAGAAGGCTGGCTGGTTAATGATGTAGAACCTGAGCTTCATCTGCGAGAGGGAAGGTGGGCAGAGTCAGGTTTGTGGTCTCTCCTCTTTCATTAAAGACGTGATCAGTAAGCATAACTTCACTCTGAGCCAAGGGCACCGTTTTAAGAGGCCTCATACCAAAGAAACTTTTCAGATGAGGAGAAACAGGTGCAGATGTCTGAGGATAGGAGTGCAGAGTCAAAAGGAACACACCAAAGCAGAGGGGAGAGCTAATTTTCCCAATTCAAATCTCATTTATTAAAAATAAATAAATAAATAAACGGGTCCCAGACAGCAGGTTGTTGTGTGCCTGACTAAAGCATTTCTTGAGTATGGATTGGCTGAAAAACCTCAGCTTTTCTGCTCCAGAGATCCCAGGTTCTTGTAATGAATGATACAATTTAGCAATGTGCTGATTACAGCTTAATTATTGTGTGTGCTTGTTTAAAGACCAAGCAACAGCTTTGTAACACCAAAATGGTTCTGATCTGATCCATTTAAAATGCAGACACATGCACTGAAGCAGCAAAACACGGAGGAAGATGCTGCCTAAGACTTTCACAAGTTCTGCATTAGAAAGCAACTTTAAAATTTTCTTCATGGTCTCTCCTCCAGAAGTATCATTCAGCCTTGGATTTTATTTTATTTTATTTTATTTTATTTTATTGCTACACCCTCCAAGCTTTTGCCACTGAACAGGACCGCCAGCCAGACGATCAGCAGTGTTATATACTCTGCTTAAAGAAAATTTGCGCTGATAAGCAGCCACCTCCACACAACAGTCAGACTCCCAGTCCTTTGCCGTTTGAAGTGACAGATGAAATCTGGATAATTGTGTGATTGATTCTCTTGTTTTTCTGCTCCACTTCACTGAGCAGGTTTTATTTAGGAACTGTAGAGAGAGAGAGAGAGAGAGAGAGAGAGAGAGAGAGTTCTTGAGATACAAGATGCTTAAGCCTATTTGAGCCGCATGTACGCTTAAAGTCACCCACAACACAAACCCACTAACTATTTTTGGAGCATGGTAACACACTGTTGAGTGTTTGTGCATCAATGAGTCAACAATTCATTCTTTGCCCTTTGACTCACTCCCACTTCCACCTCAGAAATCCAACCAAGATCACATTAAGTGGGCCTGCTGTTATGTGGCTCCATTCGACCGAGCGCTGAGGGAGATATGGGGCAAAGGCGTGACTCCAAGTCAGTCTGTATAGGCTTCAGCTTGTCCACAAACAATAAGACCACTGGAATCCACCAAAGCAGTTAGACCCGCTTCACTGAATCAGTGAGTAGCCCATGTTCTTTGTTGAGAAAGGACACTGTCATATCAATGTGTGTGTTAGTGGGAGCTTGTTATAAAACTTGGTCCAAATACTGGTTCTTAAATGTGGCTGAGCCTGTTATGTTTCACTTTCTTTAAGAATAAATAATTGTTCATAATTTCATTTTGGATTTGGTTTGATGTAGAATTATTACCATTGAAAGTAAAATCAATGTATAGGGTGCAGTACCAGCTGTTACCCCTGTACTGAATTTGTATTGAATTTGTATTTGCTGTGATAGACTGACATCTTGTTCAGGGTGTACCCCGCCTCATGGCCTATGACTGCTATTATAGGCTCCAGTGTCCCTGTGACCCTTGATTGGAGTAAGTATAAATATAACATACCTTTAATTTGGTACACACAATACACAATTCAAAAGCATACAAACATATATTTCAAAAGATATTTAAACATTTAGATATCGTGTAATTAACCTTAGCTATTGATTGTGTTTAATAAGCATTGATAAATATTGATCACTATGAGCATATGAATAATATATTCTTCAACAGCAACAGGCTCTATTAATCTATAAATGATCACTTCCAAACATTAGAACACACTCATAAATGTGACAATATATTATTGGCTCAATAAAAGATAAAGAATAATAGGATGATTCTGAATGGGGGAAAAAAGCACAAATGGTTAATGCATATTTAAGTACATTTAGGTACTATCCTTCACATGATCTCTGTCTGTGTCTGTCCTTGTCTTCTGGCTCCCCGGTATGACTGTTGTTATCATTTGGAGTTTCCTGTGGGTTTCCATGTCAGTGTGTGCTGTCTGTTTCCCCTTATGTTTTTGATATTTATTTAAATAATGTGCAGTTTAGTTCTTAAGTTATTGTAGTCTGGTTTTATTCCTGTGGCCTTTCTGTGTGGAGTTTGCATGTTCTCCCCATGTTTGCATAGGTTCCCTCCGGGTGCTCCGTCTTCATGCAGGTTAGGTGAATTGGAAACTTTAATAATTCTCCGTAGGTGTATGTGCGGGTGTATTTCCCTTGGCCACTGATATCACAATAATGATGTGACTTTAATTGTGGAAATGCCCCACAGAGATGTTGCTTTGAACATTTGAAGACTTCCTTCCAAAGGTAATTTATCCTGCAGCTTGTGTCTGCCTGTCAGATCAGCTGGTACCTGCCACTCCCTCATTAGCTGATAATAGTTTATCACAGTTTAATGATCTGTTGTGCCGCTGCAGTAAGTGGAGACAAATGCAGGTGCATTGTACATTTTAGTAGCATTGTACTGGCTAAATTACAAATATTAATAATTTTCAAATGACAATATGGCACCACAGTGGATTAGTGGTTAGCACTGTTGCCTGACAGCAAAAAGTTCATGAGATTGATTCCCACCTGTGGTCTTTCTGTGTAGAGTTTTCATGTTCTCTCTGTGGTTGCGTGGGTTCCCTCTGGGTGCTGCAGCTTCCTCCCACGTCCAAAGACATGCAGGTTAGGTGGATTGGAAACTTTGATAATTCTCTGTAGTTGTGCATGCGGGTGTGAATGTGTTTGTTTTCTATATGTGGCCCTGTGACAGACTGGTGTTTTGCCCAGGGTGTACCCCACCTAATGCCCTATGACTGAAGGGATAGGCTCCAGCACCCCCTCGTGAACCTTAATTAGAGTAAGAGCTTGAAGATGAGTGAGTGAGCGGGTGTTTCTGTATTTATTCTATTTGTTTGTTCCCTTTTTTATTTTCGTGGTCTTGGTTTCTGTGTGTGTCTTTTGTTACCTTTCTTTCTATGTCTCTCCCCAGCTGGTGTCAACAGTGTTTTCCCTCACCTGTGCCTCATTTGTCTGATTATCCTCAGTGTGTATCCACATGGTGTTCCTCCCATGTGTTGCTTGAATATTGTGTGGTTTTTGCTCTCTCACTCTTTGTTTTCTTGTCACTGACTTCTTGTTACCGAAGCTGTTTTTCCAGTGAACATTCTTTAATTTTGTGTGCCACTTTTTGGACACTTGCTCACCTAATTGCATTTTTAGTTTGTAGCTTTCCAAAGTGTTTCCACAATTTGTTATATTATTATTATATTATTGCCTCTAACATGGGTGACACGGTGCCTTAGTGGTTAGCACTGATGACTCACAGCAAGAAGGTCGTAGAATCGCGCTTCGCCCTCTCCAGGCACCAGCAGCAGGAACTGGGAGACTAGTCAGGATTGAGGGAATGCAGCAATGTACAGAGACATCCTGGATGAAAACCTGCTCCAGAGCGCTCTTGACCGCAGACTGGTGGACGGTTCATCTTTCAGCAGGACAGTGACCCTAAGCACACAGCCAAAATATGAAAGGAGTGGCTTCAGGACGACTCTGTGAATGTCCTTGAGTGGCCCAGCCAGAGCCCAGACTTGAATCAGATTGAACATCTCTGGAGGGATCTGAAAATGGTGTGGATGCTGAATGATGTGAAAGCACTGTGAATACTTTCCGGATACACGGTATGTATTTATGTATGTATGTATGTTGCCTAAAAACACCTGTGGTGCAGATTTTTGGGAGGAGGACAGACTTAAATCTTGGATCAGTGACCAAGGAGAAATGTCATCGGGGTCAAACCCACACATGATTGGCAACAAAGATGACAATCTGCCACAAATGTCACAACTCTTAAAATGAGTTGAGTGATCAGGATCACTAGTTCAGCAATTTGGATCAAAAGTCAGCATTTGGGATCCCATGATTGTTTATCCACAAACTTATTTTGGTGGAACTCTCAAAATTGATATGACAATGAAATGTGTTTTCATTATTTGAGTGGTTTATGTACTTCAATTTTTTTTAGGCTTAAATTCAATGGGACTGTGTGGACTCTCCAAAGGTATGCACTTGACTGCCTTTCTAAGTTGGAAATAAACAATCAAACAGCAAAACCACAGAATTGTTGACATGGTAAAGCAATCTTGTCCTCCTGAAAAATGAATTAAATGAAAACTGTGATTTTCAAACTTTTTAATTTGCACCCTTTTTTGAAGGTGAAAAAAATACAATCATACAGCCTTTCAAAAAATAATACTGTAATATTTATCAAATAGAGAGGCTGCAGCTTTGTTGGTAGACACCAATTAACACAATCGTTGGCAGAAAGAAGAATAATAAAAAAAAAATATATAAAGATTTGATTAAACTATGAAGCTCGCAGAACATTTTTTTATTTTCATGGAAAAAAATCTGTATGTTTACATGTTTAAATACGAGGTCTATTAGAAAAGTATCCGACCTTATTTAAAAAAAAACAAAAAACATATGGATTTGAATCACGTGTGCTTGCGTGAGCCAACCTTGAACCTTCATGCGCATGCGTGATTTTTTTCACGCCTGTCAGTTGCGTCATTCACCTGTGAGCAGGCTTTGAGTGAGGAGTGGTCCAGCCCTATCGGCGGATTTTCATTGTCAGGGAAATGGCTGAGAGACTGCCGCTTTGCTTGATCAAATTTTTTTTAGAAACTGTGAGGCACATCCATGTGTTTTATCCGGGACATCGTCTGGACTAGCACAGGAATCGTGAAAAGACGTGGACATCAGCACTTTTTCGGCAAATTGAGACAGACGTGCGGAGGAAGCAATCCCGTGATGAAGCGTCACAGAACATGTTCTGGCATGTCCAGGCTCGTCCACAATTTCTTGGATAATCACTCGACTGAAAAACCACCGACAGCTGTCTGAACACCATCTCAAAGCTGTCCTGTGAGACCAAAACGGAGGTGGTTTTGTGTCGGTCCAGCAGCGAATCCATCGTGACGCGTGACCCGTCCGCTCGGCTTTCCATGACAAAATCTCTTGTTAAAAGTGAAATCTGTAGGAAAATAGTTGATGTCCAGCTCTTGTGATAACCAGAGAAATTGCACACGATGGTCACGGATCCACAGAGCGATCCGTTTAGAAATGAAATGGTCGCTCAGCCTGTCGATGGCATCTGGAGCGCGGCGTGCCCCACAGCTGCTGTGGGCCGTCCTTAAAGGGACAGTAACATCCCTTAATGTCTTTGAAGCCCATAAAATTTTCACCAAAAACCACCTGAATTTCTCGAATGGTGTCCACATGGATGTCCCTCACAGTTTCTAAAAAAAATTTGATCAAGCAAAGCGGCAGTCTCTCAGCCATTTCCCTGACAATGAAAATCCGCCGAGAGGGCTGGACCACTCCTCACTCAAAGCCTGCTCACAGGCGAATGACGCAACCGACAGGCGTGAAAAAAATCACGCATGCGCATGAAGGTTCAAGGTTGGCTCACGCAAGCACACGTGATTCAAATCCATATGTTTTTTTTTTTAAATAAGGTCGGATACTTTTCTAATAGACCTCGTATAATATCATCAAATGTAATAAATATCATCTTGAGGATTAAATGCTGCCTATTTGAGCCTTGAGAGCCTTCCATGGTCAAATTAATAGTTATGAAGAGTCCTTTCTTGTTGAACACACAGAAGCTTCATTAGAATTCAGCTGCACTTTAAATCCCGCCTCACACACACACACACACACACACACACACACACACACACACACACACACACACACACACACACACACACACACACACACACACACACACACACACACACACACACCACCCCTGCAATGCCTATGCTCCAGAGTTTGGGAAACACTGCTCAAAATGACTGAGTAAAAACTGCACATGATACTGGACAGATATCCAGTCTTGGCTGTGTAAAACTCTGGGCGCTTGTTCGAGCCACAGCCAAGAATGAACAAATGTGACTCACACTCTCATGTTCATGATTAACAAATTTTGTCATACTTAGGAGTGTGACACATCACAAAATGCACCGTTCAAGTTGGATTATGGTTTTTAGTAACAGATCAGATTACAAAATAAATAAATAACAACAACAAAAAAGCAGAGACCTTTGATAGTACAACCCCAGTTCTAATGATTTGCAAATCCTCTTCAACCTTTATTCAATTGAATATACCACAAAGGCAAGATATTTAATGTTCAAACTGATAAACTTTATTGTTTTTGTGCAAATATTTGCTTATTTTGAAATGGATGCCTGCAACACGTTTCAAAAAAGCTGGGACAGTGGTATGTTTACCACTGTGTTATATCACCTTTCCTTCTAACAACACTCAGTAAGCATTTGGGAACTGAGGACACTAATTGTGAGTGTCATGATTGGGTATAAAAGGAGCATCCCCAAAAGGCTCAGCCATTCACAAGCAAAGATGGGGCGAGGATCAGCACTTTGTGAACAACTGCATGAAAAAATATTCCAACAGTTTAAGAACAATGTTTTTCAACATTCAATTGCAAGTAATTTAGGGATTCCATCATCTACAGTCCATAATATAATTAGAAGATTCAGAGAAACTGAAGAACTTTCTACACATAAGCAGCAAGGCCGAAAACCAACATTGAATGCCAATGACCTTTGATTCCTCAGGCGGCACTGCATTAAAAACCAACATCATTGTGTAAAGGATCTTACTGCGTGGGCTCAGGAACACTTCAGAAAACCATTGTCAGTTAACACAGTTCGTCACTACATCTGCCACTGCAAGTTTAAACTCTACCATGCAAAGCAAAAGCCATACATCAACAACATCCAGAAATGCCGCCGCCTTCTCTGGGCCTGGGGTCATTTGAAATGGACAGACGCAAAGTGGAAAAGTATGTTGTGGTCTGATGAGTCCACCTTTCAAATTGTTTTTGGAAATCATGGACATCGTGTCCTCCGGACAAAAGAGGAGAAAGGCCATCCAGGTTGTTACCAGTGCACAGTTCAAAAGCCAGCATTGCTGATGTAATGGGGGTGTGTTAGTGCCCATGGCATGGACAACTTACACATCTGTGATGGCACCATCAGTGCTGAAAGGTACATCCAGGTTTTGGAGCAACACATGCTGCCATCCATGCAACGTCTTTTTCAGGGATGTCCCTGCTTATTTCAGCAAGACAATTCCAAGCCACATTCTGTACGTGTTACAACAGCGTGGCTTCATAATAAAAGAGTGCAGGTACTAGACTGGCCTGCCTGCAGTCCAGACCTGTCGCCCATTGAAAATGTGTGGTAAATTATGAAGTGCAAAATACGACAATTGAGACCCCATACTGTTGAACAACTAAAGTTGTACATCAAGCAAGAATGGGAAAGAATTCCACCTAGAAAGCTTCAACAATTAGTGTCCTCAGTTCCCAAAACAACCTATTCACCTGTGGAATGTTCCAAACAGGTGTTCTTTGAGCATTCATCAACTTTCCCAGTCTTTTGTCGCCCCTGTCCCAGTTTTTTTGAAAAATGTTGCAGGCATCCATTTCAAAATGAGCAAATATTTGCACAAACAATAAAGTTTATCAGTTTGAACATTAAATATCTTGTCTTTGTGGTGTATTCAATTGAATATAGGTTGAAGAGGATTTGCAAATCATTGTATTCAGTTTTTATTTACATTTTACACAACGTCCCAACTTCAATGGAATTGGGTTTGTACAGTCTTCATTTCATTCAACATTTGTCTTGTTTCTCACCTTTTTGATGAAGCACTTAAATATTTACTCATCATCTGCTGCCTCTGTCAAAATCTTCACATGACTGAGTATGACTGAGTGATAAATCCCTTGCTGCATAAATTATTCAGACAGGATATGTCCAGCGGTGGTGTAAAGTAATATTAACCAGAGTTATTTTTATTGTGTCCGAATGTGCCATTTCAGTCATTGTATGGACTACATGCACCAGTGTCAGTAAATATTTCTGCACCTCTTCTGCTCGACATATGTTGAAATAACCTCAGCTTATATTATTCCTGTGTCAACACATATCACTAATGTCCTGTGGAAAAGGAATTTCTCATCCTTTATCTCACATTTGCCAAGTGCAATGAGCTCCACGCTCGCATCTGTATATCCACTAGTGAATTGACCAAGGATGGTGTCATGCTCTTTTCCACTAGTACGTAAGTCCCTTCAGCTTCTTCCTTTTCACTCCGAGTTGACACAGCAGATCTGAGGTGGATCTGCATGTTGATTTTGGCACAAGTTTTATGCCAGATGCCCTTCCAGATGCAACTCCACAATACACGGAGAATGGGCAGGGGTGGGGTTTTAACCTGCACTAGAAACAAGCACACTTCACTGCTTGGCCAAGTGTCATTATCTACATCTGATAGAAAATTAAAAAATGCTGAAATATGTTGCCAAATGGATGGGTGGCCCTAGTAAAGTCTATGTATGAGAAACCCTGGCAGTAACAGGCCGGGTTTGATTAAGACAGAAATCAAAAATTCATCTTCACTAACAAAGTTATCACTTCCCACCTATCCTGGATTCCAGAGAACTGTTAGGGTGTGACTAAAGCTGCTTCAATAGACCGCGGGCTATCTTGACCCCCCTTTCCCCCTGGGGGGGGGGGGGGGGGGGGGTTGACATATATTTTTTGACATATATTTCCCAAAACTAGGGCTCATGAGCTATTCAAATCAAGTGGTCTGCAATTATAACATTGGTGGGTGTGGTCATGGTGAGCTCTTGAAATTTGGTACCCCCTGAAAATATGCGAAAAGTGATGATATACTGATATTGGCCTAATAGACCATCAAATAAACAGTTACCCAGCATTTTATAATATAGAATATGTTTATTGATGGACAAAAATCAAAACAAAAAATCTGCACAACCTGAACGCTCTGTGAAGGATGGCTTTCGGACTGTGACTAGGCGGAGGAAGCCCCGTAGGGCTTGGTGCCCGGTTGTGGCACCCCGATCACACTTGCCAGTGCGAACTGTAAATCGGTTCTCCCCCTTGGATTTGCCAGATGTGAATTCTCTGAGCCTACAAGTGACTTCCACTCCTGTCTTCAGGCCGAAACACCGGACTTTAGTGATATTGGATTCTATCACCCACAAAGTCAGGTTACAGACGCTGGCTGACGTTAAATGTATTCCTGGGGCCAGAGCTCCCAACATTGCATCTCATCTTAGGGTGCTGACACTGCAGAAGGGAAGACAGACGAAGGAACATGACATGAGATATAGTCACATAGTTATTCACATTGGCACCAATGATATCAGGATGAAGCACTCAGAGGTCACAAAGATGGACATAGAGAGGACTTGTGACCTTGCCAGAAAGATGTGTCAGCATCGATTAATAGTCTCTGGTCCCCTCCCCTCCCGGGGTACTGATGAGGCATTTAGCAGGCTGACATCCTTAAATAGGTGGCTGGCGCAGTTTTGTAGACAGCAAGGCTTTAGCTTTATTGATAACTGGCCTTCGTTCTGGGGCCGCCGTGGCTTGCCTCCACCCTACTGGGGAAGGCACCGCCATCTTGTCTGCGAACATAGATAGAGCTCTACAGGGAGGGTAACATTAGGAATCTACAGCAGGCCACGGAGCAGGTGATTAGAGACCCTGCAAGGCGTATGACAAATGTGGGTGTGGAATCCATTAACTTAGTGGGGAATTTAGTGCAGAAAATCCACTATGGTGATAATGTAGTTTATTTGCCAGGAAGGGAATTTCAACAAGTTGAGACTGTGGCCTGCTTCTGTAGTCATGTCCATAAAAATCATAGAGGGATATGCTTTCCAAACTTAATACCCATTACTATATTGGAGGATGTTGAAATTGAGGATGGCCCAGTGGTTGTTCCAGCAACCACTTCTACCTGCTGTCTGCTACCTACAACACGTGTGGAATGTCTTAAATCTAAACCTACTTCTAGGCATCTTATATATGCTACTCTGGAACCACCCCTAAACCCAAGCAGTTCAACTGTCAACCCCACTGAGGTCCTTAGACTGGGTCTCATTAGCATAAGATCACTGTCCTCAAAATCATTGTTGATCAATGATCTAATTATTGATCATCACTTAGATATGATTGGGCTATGTGAAACCTGGCTTAAACCTACAGCTGTCCTCCCTTTAAATGAGGTCTGCCCACCAGCATATACATTTAGTCACGTCCCTCGTGACGCAAAGCAAGGCGGGGGTGTTGCTCTTATTTATAAATCTAGGTTTAGCTTATTAGCTGTTGGGGGTTACAATATAACTCGTTTGAGCATCTGATTCTCCGCTCTGCTCAGGATATTACACATTGCCAAGGTCAGAAGAATAAAAATCAGTTGTATTACTTTGTCACTGTATATAGGCCTCCTGGCCCATATTCTGAATTCTTAGATGTATTTGGTGTGTTTATCTCTAACTTGTCAACTAGTGTAGATAACATTGTGATCACTGGTGACTTTAACATTCATATAAATAAGCCTTCTGATCCCCTCTGCAAATCATTTACGGAAATTGTGGATGCATTAGGATTTCGGCAATGCATTCGGGATTCGACGCACATTAGTGGAAATACCCTGGATCTGGTTCTCAGACGTGGTATTGCTGTCATGAATATTGACATCATGCCTCTTACATCAGTGGTGTCTGATCACTCACTTATTAAGTTTACAGTTTCGCTGCCATGTTTAGTGGAACAACAACCTTATATATCATTACGGCGATGCATCAACTCCTCAACTAAGACTGAACTCGAAGCTAGACTGCCTGATGTCTTAGCTTCACATTTGACAAATACCCAGTCAGTAGACAGACTTGTGGATAGTTTAAACTCAGTGCTCAAAACTACATGATTGCACCACCTGTGTTAAAACCATGCTCCCCCAAATCACAGTCACCTTGGTTCAATGATTATCTGTGTGACCTCAAGCATAAAGCAAGAGGTCTAGAATGGAAATGGCTTCATTCAAAATTAGAAGTATTTTTCCTTGCGCGGCGTGATGGTGTCTTAGACTATAAGCATGCATTCCTGGCTACAAAGCGGACCTATTACTCTGATTTGATCAACAAAAACAAGCATAACTCAAAGTTCTTGTTCGACATGGTGGCAACACTTATGCATGGACAACCACCTGTAGTTTGCTCTCCTTTTACAGCACAAGATTTCCTGGATTACTATGGGAAGAAAATAGAAGACATCAGGTTAAACATATCCCGGCATGCCTTAACCCAGCCACTACACCCTGCTATTGAGGTGGGCACCACTACTGAGGTATTACCTAGATTTACAGAATTTGATAGTATTTCACTAGGCACGCTGAGAAAACTTGTAATGTCAACAAAATGTACAACCTGTTTATTTGATCCTATACCAACAAAACTGTTTAAGGACCTGTGGTCCACTCTTGGGCCGACTGTGCTGGAAATGATTAATCTTTCTTTAACTTCTGGATCTGTTCCTAAATGTTTCAAATCTGCAGTGATTAAACCATTACTTAAGAAACGTAATCTTGACCCTAGCGTATTGACAAACTATCGGCCGATATCAAAGCTATCATTTTTCTCTAAAATTCTGGAAAAAGTGGTGTCACGGCAGCTCGTAGACTATCTTACTGAGAATAATCTCTTCGAGCCACTGCAATCTGCTTTTAGAAAATATCATTCCACAGAGATGGCTCTCACTAAAGTGGTGAATGATCTTCTGCTTACAATGGATTCAGACACCACTACGGTTCTGGTGCTGTTAGATCTCACTGCTGCATTTGATACAGTGGATCATCATATTCTACTTGATAGGCTGGAAAATCATTTTGGGATTACTGGGAGTGCCCTTGCATGGCTGACGTCATACTTGACAAGTCGTTCTCACTGTGTTTTGTACAGTAACACTACCTCTAACCTTAGTGACATGACATTTGGGGTTCCAAAGGGGTCTGTCTTTGGCCCCCTGCTTTTCTCCCTTTATATAGCACCCCTTGGGCACATATTGTGGTGTTTTGGGATTACCTTTCACTGCTATGCAGATGATACTCAGTTATACCTGCCGATAACTGCTGGTAATCTCGTTCACATAAAATCCTTAGAAGATTGCCTTGCAGCAGTGAGAAGTTGGATGTCTAGAAACTTCCTACTTTTAAACTCTGATAAGACTGAAATGATGGTTCTTGGTCCAGTGAGACATCGGCATCAATTTGACCATTTAACGCTCATCCTCGGCTTGTGTGTCATACATCACACTGACAAAGTGAGGAACCTTGGGTAATTTTGATCCTTCATTGTCCTTTGGCCTCCACATTAGAAATATTACTAGGACTGCTTTCTTCCACCTGCGAAATATAGCGAAGATTCGTCCCATCCTGTCTATGGCTGATGGTGAGACCCTGATCCATGCATTTATCTCTTCTAGATTGGACTACTGCAATGTTCTATTTTCTGGTTTACCGCAGTGTAGCATTAGGGGTCTCCAATTGGTTCAAAATGCCGCAGCCAGACTTTTGACACGAAGCAGAAAGTTCGACCACATTACACCCATTTTGGCATCCCTTCACTGGCTTCCTGTCCCAGTGAGATCAGATTTTAAGGTTCTGCTACTAACCTATAAAATTATTCATGGACTGGTACCTCCCTACCTAGCTGACCTAATTAAACCTTACGTACCGGCCCGGGCTTTACGTTGTCAGGGTACAGGACTACTTTGTGTCCCTAGGGTGAATAAGAAGTCTGCGGGTCACAGAGCTTTCTCTTATCATGCCCCTGTGCTGTGGAATGATCTCCCTGTGTCAATAAAACAGTCAGATTCTGTGGAGACTTTCAAGTCCAGACTTAAGACGCACTTATTTTCCCTTTCATGTGGCTAGTATACTGGTACAGTTTTGTTTTACACTTTTTACTCTTTTAATTCATTTATTAGTAATTGGAGCAGGCTGCGGGCTCAACTTTACCTAAATTCTGGGTCTTTTAGTGACGTTTAGAGCTAGTGGCCGCCGATCACCTTAGTACGTCTCTGTTTTTCTTGTTGTTTAATGCTGGCAAATTATACAGTATTTTTTGTCTTTCTGATGCCTGATTCTGTTTTATCTCTCTGTTTAAGGTGCAGCTCCATCCAGAGATGGGAGTTGTATTCGTGTTGGTGATCCTCCTGTCCTGTGCGCCAATAGCATTTCTTGTATATTCATCCGTGAATTGTTCTGTGAATTATTCTGTAATTTATGTTTGTAGCATGGCCCAAGCAGTGGGTCACCCCTTTGAGTCTGGTCTGCTTGAGGTTTCTTCCTCAGAGGGAGTTTTTCCTTACCACTGTTGCTCTGGGGGTTGGTAAGGTTAGACCTTCCCTGTGTGAAGCGCTCTGAGGCAACTCTGTTGTGATTTGGTGCTATATAAATGAAAATAAATTGAAATTAAATTGTGAGTGATCTCATACTTTGACGGTGTGAAGGAGTTTTGCTTCCAGAGGGAAAACAATGGCTGGGTTATTTCTTATCTGAGCCAACCTTGACAGTGTCTGGAGGAATACAATAACGTCGCTGTGAACTGAACTCGTGGACTTTTCTTCTCATAACGGAGCTGAAACAACAAGCTGAAGAGAGTGACTCCTTGACACTGATCTACATTAATTAATGAGTTACACGTTGCAAAGACAATGTGAGGGCGTACACTGGTGACCTCTGTGCTCAGGGTGATTATCAGATCAGTTTCAATCACAATGTGGACAATTAAGGATTAATAACAATGTTCCATGGAGTATATTTTTGCACTCAGACCAAGGACATGTGAGAATGGATACCCCTCCCAAACAGATTTCTGGACTGAAACAATAAGAGCTCTGAGTTTGAAAAGAACTGTTCATTTTCACTGCACATTGCTGTGGGTATATTTTTTGTGGTGTTATTAAAAGATGTGTATGCATTCTGAACCCATTTTTGTGCAAAGATGAGTGATTTTTGATGATTGATCTGCTCTGCTGTTTTAATAAACTCATTAGACAAATTATTGTTGTTGGTGTATTCTATTTTCCACTGCCCTCGGATTCATGGGGGGAACCTGAGATTTTCTGTGTTTTGAGAAAAGGTTATTTTCCCCAACATGAGCCACGACCAACCTGTCATTTGAGCCCCATCCAGCCTCGAATGGCTCATGTCGCCGCATATGATCCATATCAAGCCACATATGATCTATGTAGGGCCATGATAATGTGATGATGGTGCACGTTTAGGCATGGCTTTGGTCTAAATCTCCAGCCCTCCCACACTTGGTCCCTTTAAAGTGTGGGTTTTCAATTCACAGCATCCATTCAAGCTGTCACATTTTTTAAACGCAGTCCAAAAAAAGATGCTGCACTGAGTGTGCGCTGCTGCAACTGTGGATCACTTCCAAACAACAACAACAACAACAACAAAAAAGACACAACAATGAGGTGACCGCTCGTAATTATATACATCCGCAGCCGCAACTGTGGATCACTTCCAAAAAAAAAAAAAAATCTTTATTTCTTCCACGGCTTACAGTCACCATGATACAACTTTTAACATTGTGTTATGTCTGCAAAATTGTGCTTTGCACACTCTCATTCTGCATTCTTGGACAGCTCTGCGCTCATTCTCGCAGCATCAATGGCATTATTTCTTCCCCAGCATTAAACATACAGCTACTTTGATACTGTAATCCAACTTTTAACTTTGTGTTCGTCCATTACTGACTGCAAAATCACTCTTTTGCGAGGTGGCGTTGTGCCTAAATGCTCGTTTTGCACGAGTCATTGTTTCAGTGCGCGCACACAGCGGAGCTCAATCTGATCCATTAACAAGATATTAAATCTACCATATACATATTTTTACAGCTAGGAATGAACATGCAACTGTTTTACCAAGCTATAAAAACATTAAAAATAGTTAACTTTAAGTTGATCCACTTACTACTGTAGTAACATGCTTCAATGACAAAATTAGGGGGTGGGGCAATAATTTGGTTTCTATGTCCCTGTATAACCTTTGTTAACCTTTCAACATTTGATGGCAAAGAATGGAGAAAACAGAGCATTTTTTAAAAAGGTGAAATTTTGTACATCTTTTGATATTTTTCTTAAAAATTTGTATAATTTTTTTACCAGGTTTGCATGAATAATATATAATATATAACATGCTCCCTAATAGTTAGAAGAAAGAATATATTGAAAGAATATATTGATCATTTTGATGGTTAACAAAGCCCATATCTACATAATCATCATTTGCATTTTTTTCGGTGGGCACCAGACTTCAAGAGCTCACCACAGCCACACCCACCAATGTTATAATTGCAGACCACTTGCAGACCACTGAAAACAATGACGAAGAAAGTTTAAAGCATGTTTTCATTGTGATGAAGAGCACATTTAGATTGCTTCATTGAAAAAACAAACAAACAAAAAATCTTCTAGCCACTGACACTGGACCACCCTGCTCACAGTGCCGCTCTCATTTGACCGACCTCTCTACTATCATGGAACTGTGGGATAACTCGCACCCACAGATTGAGCTTGCCGGACTACTTTCGCCACCCTGCTCATCGTGCCACTCTTGTTGGAGCGACAACACACAGAATGTGTCTCTTCCCAGATAGATCTCTTTCAGTGCAGCTTCTTGTTCTGACTTTAACACGAAGTTAACACCCAAGTCTTTCATCACCAACTGTAAATGGTAATCAAACCATTCCAGTCGTATCTTTCTGAACTCTTCTGCATCAAACTCCATCGTGTCAATGTTTACAATGTGCTTGAGCAATAACAGGTGAAGTTGCTCATAAACTTTAAGTTTCTTAAATATTTATTACGGCCATTCTGAAAACATCAGTTATCTTTATAATTTTATTACTGGTAATTTTAGAATTAATTTAGATGAGATATACGAGGTCTATTAGAAAACTAACTGGCAGTTTTATAAAAAAAAAAAAACTATATGGATTTGAATCACGTGCGATTACACCAGACATGCTTGAACCCTCGTGCGCATGCGTGAGTTTTTTCACGCGTCGGTGACGTCATTCGCCTGTGGGCAGGCTTTGAGTGAGCACTGGTCCAGCTCTCTTGGCTGAAATCCTTTGTCTGAGACGCTGCTGGAGACGGTGCACGTTGCTTTATCAAAATTTTTTCAGGATCTGTGAGGGATATCCGAGTGGACACTATTCGAGAAATTCAGCTGATTCTCGGTGAAACGTTTACAGCTGATGAGAGATTGTGGAGTTTCTTTCGCTTTAAGGACAGCTCACAAAGCGGATCGGCACTGCGCTGTCGGAGGTGGCGTCCGTCTGGCTGTTTCAAGCTGAAAACTTCCACATTTCAGGCTCTGTTCACCCAGGTCATCGTCAGAGAACAGAGAAGTTTCAGAAGAAGTCAGCATGAGGAGTTTATGCAGACATTCCACTGTTAAAGGAGATTTTGTAATGAAAGAACGTGCAGGCAGATTCGCATGTCGGGCCGGACATATCAGGCCGGAGTATCTGAGAAATTGTTTAACAGCTGGGCATGTTCCAACTTGTCCATTAAGGTTTCCAATGGAGGTGTTTTTCCTGTCGCGACCCCCCGCAGTCGGGTCCTTGATCAAGCCTCTGTCTGCAACCTTGACGGTTTTGGAATGTTAAGCATTCATTTTCACAGGGCTCATCTCAGGTTGTGGTAATAGGAGAATGATGGTCAAATAGAAATATGTGAGTAAATGATAATTTTAATGGCATATGTGAATTTTTCCAACATAATCCCTCCTGTTTATCATTTATGAACACGTATGTGCAACAACACCATTCGAAAACATCAGTTATACTCTCTTGCCAGTGACATTTTTAATTACAACATCATGAACAGAATGGATGTCATCTCAAGTTTTGCTTTACGTATTCACACAGAAGTTGTGTCATCACAGGCGTCCGGGTCATCTCGCATTAAAGATTGATAGTGGTATTGGGGTTGTTGGCGTTGAAGAATGTTGCATTGGACAAATGTTCGCGCTATAGCTTTAACGATCATGGAACGGACGCAGGGTATTACACAGCAGAATAACACGAGAAATACAGCCATTATTACAAAGACCGGAGTCAACAGTTTGAGCAGTAATTACCACCAGGAACCAGAGGAAAACCAGGACCAGAAGTCCCAGTGGTGGGAATGCATGGTGGACTCAACTGAGTCCCGAACTTCAGTCATTTCTCACAAGGCTCGGGTGATAGCTCCTCCATCAGCGGTGTTATCTGGAATGAAAGTGCAGCACGCTGCGCCCACTGTAGCACACACACCTCCCTGCGGTGCGGTCAACAAGTCCAGAACCATACGGTTCTGTAACACCATAAGTCAGAGGGCTCTTATTTCTTCCGTCCTAGCATTTGCCATAGCAAGGGTGGAGGTCATAAAAGGTACGAAACTATATCGTGTCATCGGCGTTATGTGCATGTACAGCTTCACTAAGTCCAGGCATTCAGGCCAGGGATGGCCTGTGTCCTTCATGCATTTTTTCAGTCTGCTTTTCACTGTTCCATTTGTGCATTCTATTAGTCCTGCACTTTGTGGGTGGTATGCACAGTGATGTTCAGATTAATTTTCAAATTGTCAGCCATTGTCTCCACTACTTCGTTCATGAAGTGTGTCCCGTTGTCACTGTACATTGTTTCTGGTATCCCATATTGTGGGACAATGTTTTTACAGATTGCTTTTGCAACTGTCAGTGCATCAGCATGTCTTGATGGAATGATTTCAACCCATTTGGAGAATGCATCAATTAACACCAGGCAGTATTTGTATGGACCACTTTGATTTAATTCAATGAAATCCATATGTACTGTCTGAAATGGGTACTGTGGCTGTGGAAACTGTCCATGTTTTGGTCTCATATTACCCTGAGGGTTGTGTTTCATGCATACAGTGCATGTTCTGCAAATGATTTTGCGTAGGAATTAAACCCAAAGGTGTGAAAATGCTGTTCAATCAGTGATACCATCCCTCCAGTTGACACATGGCAAGGACCATGGGTCACAGTGGCAGCTGTCTTATGAAGATTTTTAGGAAGGATGGGCCTGTCACCAATGAGGTAGATGTTTGAGGAATTCAATGTCGCCCCATTGTTCAACCACATAGTTTTTTCCTACTGTGGTGATTGTTGTTGCATGTCTTTCAGAATATCTGAGTCAATAAGTGGAATGTCTGTGTCAGCTGTATAGGCATCAGAAACACCATAATTACCAGCCGCTGCCACTTTAGCAACTGTGTCAGCGAGGCGGTTTCCATTGGAAACATGATCAGTGCCTTTAGTGTGTGCAGCACATTTGCATAAAGCAAGAGCAGACGGGAGGGTTACAGCATATAGAAGGTCTCGCAAAAGGCCAGCATGAGTGACTGGTTTTCCTGTAGAGGTCACCATGCCTCTTTGTTCCCACTGTTTAGCAAAGAAGAAAATTGTAGAGAATGCATACTGGCTGTCGGTATAAATGGACACCTTAAGCTTCTGTCACTTTGCTTTTGCCAAGCAGGCTGTTTTCAGTGCATTTGGTTTGTTTGTCTATTTGCCTGTCAGCAGGATTACACAAAAACTACTAAATTGATTTTCCCCATACTTGGCGGAGGGGTGGAGCACAGCAGAACCCAAACCAGAATCCATTAACTTTTGGAGAAGATCTGGATAGAGGGTAGAATCAAGAAAAGAAAAAAACAAAACAAAACTATTTTAAGCTTCATTTAATTTTGTGAGATAGAACAATTTAGAGGATTTTTTTGTCAATTTCTCAGAAATTAATACACATCACATCATTTAAAAAAAAAATCATTTTTCACACTCACTTTAACAAAATACACACACACATATATATATATATATATATATATATATATATATATATATATAATTTAGTGATTTGGTGCTGATTAAAAAAAACGGTAATAATCTGGATTTTATGGAGTTCTGGGGTCTGGTCTGTGAGTGTAGTACAATGTGATGTGTAACTGTTCAGGATGGAGTGCATGCTGTAAATCAGTCAATTGCTTTACAGCCTTTTGAAGTAGGTATGAAGCCTATGTCATGTCCATCAGGTCCAATGAGTATCTAGTCGCTTCTGTGGCGTCACAAAATATGTCATCTGTAGTCAGTCGCCTGAAGTTGGGAGAATGCCAATCTTTAGACTTTATAACAAGTCGCGTCCCAGGAGATTCACTGGACATGTTGGAGAAAAGACAGTGGGTTTGTTTATTTCACGGTGGGTGTCTGGATCAGTAATGTTCACTGGTTTCAACATTACTTCTTGGTTAGTCATACCATTAGCTGATTTCACATAAATTTTATTGTGTGATTCTTTTGCTTTAGGGGCAGTGTGTTCATCACTGTTCTACATGCGCCCGTATCACACAAGAACTCAAAACGAAAACCATTTACTACCAAAATGATGGTGGGTTTGTCTTTCATGCCCATCATTGTCCATGCTCCACAAATGTCAACTGGATCCAAATTGTCATTGTCAGAATCATCAGAGTTATCCTGCCTGTTAGTTGGTGTGACAGGAATGTCACCTGATTTAAATACTGCAGTTTTTGCAGCTTCTAGTCATTTTTCAAAGGGAGGGGCTGATGGAGCGGGGTTCCTTTGAGATGGACCTTGTTGATAGGGGCAGTCCCGTGCCCAATGTCCAAATTCTCCACAACTCCAACAGGTATTTTCCTGTCTGTCAAATATCACATGTGCTCTTCCCCTGCCCCGAGGGCGGCGTCCACCATGTCCGTGACCTCGGCCGCGGCCAGTCCGCGGGGAAATCCACCCTGGAAAAACACCTCATAATTTGAATAGAACTCATCCAAAGAGAAAATATTAGAAAATATATAGAAAAAATATATAGAAACAATATCATCAATTTCATCACAGCGCTGGTTGTTAATTTGTCAACAATTTGTTGTATGGGATCAACTAACAATTTCCCATTAAACTTGTATTTCCTTCCCCATTTTTCCAAAAACCGCGTATAGTCAGGGTTTAGTCGATGCATGTATTTTGGATCATTTTCGTAAACTTGTTTACCCTGTGTGTTTCCCATTTTGGTCATTCATGGGGGTGTCTCCTAGGGAGACCTAAACGAATGAGTATTTGTCCCTTTTTAATGTTTGGTTATCAGTCTGACTGAAAAGTGTCAACCACTTCAACCTCCCAAAGGAGGTGGGTGACCTAGTGCCTCTTTTCAGTCACGTCGTTCAACAAAAACAGGTGTGGTGTGTATGGATTGGTTCACAATTTACTTCACAGTGCCTTCGTTTTTGTCCCCTGGAATGGAGGATGTCAGGGTCTTCAATGATGGTCAATTTACAATTGAAGACAGACAGTGACCATGCAGGATGCAATGAAAAAAGGTGTTTTATTTTACCAGGAACTGCAGTCCAGACCAACAAACTGGGGGGAGTACAATTTTCAGAGGGTTGGAATAAGGTGTCGATAAGCTGATAAGGAAACACATTCAAATGTAGGGACATGGCAGCAGAGGAACCAAAAAACTGGAACAACGAGCTGGAATCAAGGTGTTTGAAGTCAAAATAATCCAGCAAACACAGTGAAGTACTTAAATAGTGAAATATCTAGGCGTCTATGTGGATAATCTTCTGAGGTTGAATGTACATGTGGATTTTTTATGTAAGAAACTTTTCCAAAGACACCACTTCCTCAGAAGACTTAGATTGTTTGGAGTAAGCACCCGAATCATGGTTTGTTTTTATAATCCGGTGCTGGAGAGCCTCATTAGATATGGAATAGTGGCCTGGTTTGGCTCACTCACAGTGCAGGGTAAAACCAAAATTGGACAGCTTGTAAAAAATGCAATGAAAATCATAGGACAGAAGGAGTTTCCTTCTCTCCCGACAATTTTTGAAAGCTCTGTCCTGGCACAAGTTAAAGCCATAATCAGAGAACCCTCCCATCCACTGCACAGTGAATACACTCTGCTACCTTCTGGGAGGCGCTATCGAGTGATCAAGCGCCACAGTAACAGGTTCAAACTCTCTTTTGTTCCCACGTCAGTGGCTTTGTTAAATAAGACAAGAAAGTAGGAATGTGATTTTTTTAATTGTTGAATTGTAATTATAATGTTATTTATTGGGTAGGTACAATATACTGAAGTCACTTTATCTGCAAATGCACTTTACTTGGGATTGTGCAATATCATGACATGGTCATATTCTATTTGTTGGAATTGTGCAGATCAGCTGACTGTTGTACCGTTGTCTGTGTGTCCGGATGTTAAATGTTGTGAATGTTGTGTATGTGTCAAACAACACTGTGAGCCCAAGACAAATTTCCCTGTGGGGACAATAAAGTTTAACCTAACCTAACCTAAATAGTGATGTAACGAGGAGAGACAGGTGGGGTGATTACAATGAGACACACAATTGCAAAATTGTATGCAAGATGACAATCACATTCCAACATTATGAGACAGCCTGCTCCTCTCCTCTTGCTGTATCACTCAGACTGATACTGCTATCGCCATCTGTATAAATGGGTCACAAGCCTGCAAGTTGTCACTTATACGACTGCAGCCAACTGAGGCACAGCCATTGGTGTCGAGGGCGGGGTTTGCTCCAACATCCCCTTCAAGTTCTAGGCCTCAGGTTACTTCACCATTTCACCCCAAAGGAAATACACCACTAGAGAAAATGGGGGTGGGGATATGTAGTCTTCACAATGCTCCCCTCCCCACACACTCCTCATCCAAGAGCTTTATCTAGCTTTTCTCTTTGTCTTATGAAATGTCTGCAGCCAGGCAGCCCAATCAAACAATGCACCACTGGTTATCCCTCATGGTGTTATAGAGTGCATCAGCAGTGAGGCCAAGCACATGTAAAGCCTGTCTTTAGACGAGGTACACGCTGCTGTTATGCTACAGGCAGACTCAGCTTCAGAGAGATCGCAAGCATTTACCACAACTTTGAACTGAATGCCATTTTATAACAATTTATTATATACGTAGAACGACGTGATGGATTGTGATCAGAAATCTGTGTGCTACTGGCATTTTCTAACCAAATTTCAAGCAAGACTGATCAAATGGATTGGAAGAAATGTTTTGTTTTATGAGAGCTTTATTTGATGTCTTTAAGTGGAAAAGTGTAGTTTTACCTGAACCACTTAATAAAACCCTCAAAACCATTTGTCTACATTTATTGCCAGTTTAACATTACTTCAGCGTGACCTTTATTCTGTGTTTACACAGCGACTTAAGTGAGGACACCGGTCATGCTACATGAGCTTTCTAATGAGGCTTATGATTGGAGAAGTTAATATACATGCAGAAGTAATATTGAGGCAACATGCACAAACAAGGTGGCGCTGGAGCTTCTAATGTGTTCAAAAGCATTCATTGTTAAATACTGCTGTAGGCATTATGAGTGATTAATGCTAAGGTAAAATTAAATTCTATCACACCAGTGTTGATATAGTAATAATAAAAAAAAAATTAAGGCATTAATTGCTATAATCAGTAGTGTAATATTGTTATACATAATAGGTTAATTTTATGTCATGTATCTCTTGTCTTCATATGTCAGAAGAAGAAGCTTTGCAAAATTCTACATGGAAGTCAAAATACACTTAATGAATAGACAGATTTCATAGATTAGATTGGTTTATGATTCATAAATGCTACTATATAGCAAATTATGTGTCTTTTTAAATGGACTGCATTTATATAGCGCTTTTCCATCTGCATCAGACGCTCAAAGCACTTTACAAATAATGCCTCACATTCACCCCAATGTGAGGGTGCTGCCATACAAGGTTCTCACTACACACCGTGAGCAATAGGGGATTAAAGACCTTGCCAAAGGGCCCTTAGTGATTTTCCAGTCAGGCTGGAACTTGAACTGAGGATCTTCTAGTCTCAAGCCCAACGCCTTAACCACTAGACCATCACCTCCCCCAATATATATATATATATATATATATATATATATATATATATATATATATATATATATATATATATATATAATTAACTTCAGTTATACATTTATACATTCCCAAACTTCTTTCAACCATTCACCTTCATTTCAACATACATTACATTCATAAAGGATAACACTGCAACTGTTATTAGTCCACATATTCAGCTATACCAGAGAGAGTATTTCACAATATGCTTACCTTTCAAGTTACAAAAATACCCATTAAAACAAACTGGAGCTCAAACATCTGACTACGTTAAACTACAGTGGCCTGTCAGAACAAATGGTTAGAACTACTATTAATCAAAATAAGCAACTGTCCTACATCCACCTGTTCTTTAATTGATGTGCCAGTCATCAGAAATCAATAAAATAAAACAAGGACCACCTACTAAACATAAACAAAGAGAACAGTCTAAATCCCCCTCCTCCCTACAATGACAATAAAGACTATTCTATTGTATTAAGGTGGGTGCACTTGCTATAGTAAGCTGCATGTGTCCTGTTGTTCTTGCTTTGGCCCTCTGCCACAACTTCCATCCTCTTTCAGTCTTCTGCCTATCCTCCTCTGATTCCACATTCTGTGACTCTTGGGACAGTTTCTTGGGGGGATGTTGATTTCTCAGCGGAGCACTGGGCCTGGGAGGCAGGTTGGTGCCCCTTGCTATTGCGTATTCCTTGCCTTCTTCACTCACTCGCCCTGCTTACACATTCACTTTCTCCATTTCGCCATCATTCCTGGGGCCCACTAAGGGGGTACCCTCTCCTCCATCACCAGTCTCGATCACTTTCAGTGGTTGGTCTTGCTGCTTGCCCATAGTTACCCCAGTGCCCATAGGCTGTAACTGTATAAAGGCAGAGCTGGGTTGGTTGTGGTCCCTTCTGCAGGGTTCATAGGCTGAGGTTAGTGAGCCCATGTCTGATTGGAATCTGGGAACACTGGATGCAAACCTGGGCTATATGTCCTTGCTTGCCACACCAGCAGCAAGTGACAGCTAAAGGCTGGGTTGCAGGTCCGGGTGGTGGCCGGACTCTCGGTGGGGAAATAGGGGAAGAAAAGGGAGCTACAATCCTTAATTCAAGGTGAGTCAATTTAGCCTCTGCTCCTCTTGGCAAAAGGCTAGTTTCTTTACCAGCTCTGTTAGCTCTGACCACTCTGATGTAACCTTGACCTGAACATAGGTCTTCTTGGATTTATTTAGTGGCTGGAACTTTTTTATTTTGCCAGATTTCTGAGGTCATCATGCAGCTCAGAAGCCGGGGTTTCATGTGAGTAATCTTCATGTAGACCTCCTCATCATTTAATCCACTCAAGAACTACTGGGTGAGTTTGCTGTAAGCCTTTCCAGGGAAAGGCTTGCCATCTCTTTGGGCTTCTTCAACAGATCTCAACGTTGCCTTCAGTGCTATGACGTAAGAGCAGGCAGACTCCCCTGGCAGCTGGCCATGCTCATAGAATTTGGCTAGTTGGTCTAAGGAGCTCTGTATGTTACCGTACTCCATCCTCAGTTCCTCAAATGCCTTTTTCAAGGTTTTGGTCATGGGGGGGCTCATAGATTCAGGATCAGCTTTCTGGCCTCACCGCCAGGTGATGTACCACCATAGAAAAGTGGAAATGAAAGGGGAGTTCTATTGCCTCCAGGACATATTGTATATCTCCAATCCAGTCCACTATAAGCATCTCGCTATCAGCATTACCAGTGAAGACTTGGAGATTCTTCACCTCGTGAGTCTGCAGTAAACTGCCACAGGCTGCCGGTAGGAAGCTCGGGGTAGCTGTGGCTCTGACAGGGGTATTTAGCGGTGCATGCATGTGCTGGATGAAGGGTGGAGGCAGGAAGGTGCTTTGCAGGATTGTTTCAGGATAAATGCAGACTTGAGGGACTGAAACAGGAGTTGCAGATGTGCTGGGACTTGGGTGTTGGAAGAAGGTGCTTAGTCAACAGCTACATGGGTAACATTCAGAGAGGTGGGTGCAGCTGCAGTGGAGCCCCACGCACTGGTGGGAGATGGGTAATGGGGAACCTGAGAATAGTGGGCAGTGGCTTGTGACATGTGTAACTGTGGGATTCATCATACTGTGTGCCTTGGGAGGGGGCAGTTTCCTCATAATGTTTATTGTGTGTGATGTTGAAACAGTTGACGTGGAGTTGGGGCGCAGGTGAGGGATCAGCATAGCCAGTGGAGACCTGGGGGCTAGGCTGATAAACCTGTGTTGGGTAAGGGGAGATAGCTTGCTGGTTCATGGTGGATTGCCGTATGACTTGTGTCTTTGGGGAGTCGGGGTGTAGAAGAATTTGAGGTGACAGGGTGGCTGCAGCGATGGTGGTCTGCACAGCTGGTTGAAACACTGGGGGAGTTGTACTAGGGCTTACAGGGGCTGGAAATGTGGATACTTGAGCTGGAGCTGCATGGGGATCAATATTGGGGGACAGCATTGGGGTGAATCTCACCACTGTCACACTATCCTTGTACATGTCCCGCACAACCCTCACATACCCACCACTCCAGACTTCCTAATGCAATACCACAACTCTTCTCTTGACACCCTGTCATAAGCTTTTTTTCTAAATCCACAAACACACAATGTAACTCCCTTTGGCCTTCTCTATACTTCATCAGTATTCTCAGAGCAAACATTGCATCTGTATTGCATCTGTTTCTCAGCATGAAACAGTATTCCTGTCCACAGATCTTCACCTGTTTTCTAAGTCTAGCTTCTACTACTCTTTCCCGTAACGTCATGCTGTGGCTGATCAATTTAAAGCCTCTGTAGTTACTGCAGCTGTGTACACCACACCTGTTCTTAAAAATAGGAACCAGCACTCTTTGTCTCCACTCCTCTGGCATCCTCTCACTTTCCAAGATTTTACTAAACAATCTGGTAAGAAACTCCACTGCCATCTCTCTGAGACATTCCCACACCTCCACCAGAATGTCATCTGGACCATCTGCCTTTTAACTCTTCATCCCTTTCATAGCTGCCCTCACTTTATCCTTACTTATCCCTTGTACTTCCCGATTTACTCTCTCCCCATCATCCAGCCTTTTCTCTCTCTGTCATTTTCTTCATTCATCAGCTCCTCAAAATATTCCCCCCACATGCTCCTTGCTTGTCAGCACATTACCATCTACATATTTTACCACCCTAAGCTGCATGTCCTTTCCAGCTCTGTCCCTTTGTCTGGCCAATTGGTACAAGTCCTTTTCTCCTTCCTTACTATTGAACTTCTTGTACAGCTTCCTTAGCTTTTGCCACTTCTCTTTTCACCTTACTCTGCATCTCCTTGTACCCCTGTCTACTTTCTTCATCTCTCTGACTGTCCCAATTCTTTTTTGCCGAACTCTTTCTCCGTATGCTTTCCTGAGCATCTTTGTTCCACCACCAAGTCTCCTTGTGTTCCTTCCACTGTCCAGATGTCACAACAAATACCATCTTAGCTGTCTCCCTCACCACATTTGCAGTATTCTTTCAGTTGTCCAAAATCGCTTCCCTTCCATCCAGTGCCTCTCTCACCTGCTCACTGAATTTCACACAACAGTCTTCCTCCTTCAGTTTGCACCACCTGATCATTTGCTGAGCACTCACTCTCTTGTTGTTCTTCACCTCTAAAGTCATCCTACAAAACACCATCCTATGCTGTCTAGCTACAGTCTCTCCTGTCACCACCTTACAGACTCTGATTTCTTATAGCTTTCATCAACTACATAGAATGTAGTCCACCTGTGTGCACCTTCCTCCACTCTTTTTGTCACTCTGTGCTCCTTCCTTTTCTTAAAGTAGGTGTTCATTACAGCCATTTCCATCCTTTTTGCAAAATCAGCTACCATTTCTCCTTCCACATTCCTGTGCTTGATACCATATCTATCCATTACTTCCTCATAACTTCTGTTCCCTTCACCAACATGCCCATTGAAGTCTGCTTCTATCGCCATTCTTTCATGCTTGGGCATACTCTCCACAACCTCGTCTAACTCACTCCAGAAATCTCGCAACCTACCTGTGCAGCATATGCACTGATGATATTCATCATCACCCCTTCAATTTTCAACTTCACACTCGTCACTCTGTCAGATATTCACTTCACCTCCAACACATTCTTAACATACTCTTCCTTTAAATGACCCCAACAACATTTCTCTTCCTATCCTCACCATGATACAACAACTTGATCCCACCGCTTTTGGTCATGGTCTACTTCCCTTCCACTTGGGCTTTTGCACAAAATATATGTCAGCCTTTCTCCTCTCCATCATGGAAGCCAGCTGTGTTCCTTTTCCTGTCATACTGTCGGCATTCAAAGTCCCGACTCTCATTTCCACCCTTCTGATTTTCCTCTTATTAATCTGTAAAAAGCAGATAAAACCAGATTGTGCACAATATGTCTTTAGGGAAGTCTAGCTTTTCATACTGACACATCTCGTCAGCTTTATCCTTTCTTTCAGTTCAGTTCAAGAACTGACACCTGGAGTTTTTTCTTGTTCCATTCCACAGACAAACCTTTGAATCTCATCTGTTATATCACTCCAGACTGCATCAATACCATCAATTCTTTGTGGCTCCTACATATAGGGGCTCACCATATGTTTATTCACAGGCATCATTTTATTCCAGCTGCTCTGGTTAACCAGTGATCTGTTACACTGTGACAACATCATCAAAACAAACCATGGCCATGCTCTGTCAATTTGAGGCCTTGCTACCCAGCTTCACCAGTGCATGTTCAACCATGAGCTTCTGGTTCCATTCATAGCTTTCCAACAGAAATGGTTCATAATTGTCAGTGACTCAAGGGTCCACTCCAGATGAGATCAACCAATGTATCCATCAAGGGCTTGTGCTGGGGCTTTTGCTTTTACCATTTACATTGTCCAAATTATTCACCAGCCCAGCCTTAACCGGGGGGCGGGTCTCAGATACGCTTTGTCCCCTGTTTACAATGGGGTACTCAGGTCAAAGCAGTTTCAGTCTTTTGTTCATGGTATGAGTCATTCACGTCATCAGCAGAGTCGTCAAGGGAGCCATCAGGGGAGGCTTCCATCCCATCATTAGGAGAGTGCACAATAGGTGCTAATTAGAGCTATTGTTTAGTCACTAGCCTATAGCAGTCGGCCTCTCGGTAGGAGGGGTCTGGTTAGGTTAAAAACTCCAGCTTTTGTTGGCTTCTGGTTATTCTTCTCTACAAGAGTCAAGACAGAAGTCAGACTACCAGAGCAAGAATTTTAG
The DNA here is from genome assembly GCF_902500255.1 of Thalassophryne amazonica. Lineage (NCBI taxonomy): Eukaryota > Metazoa > Chordata > Actinopteri > Batrachoidiformes > Batrachoididae > Thalassophryne > Thalassophryne amazonica. The sequence goes on from NC_047104.1 coordinate 124,942,064, forward strand.
CTGAGGAAGCTTCTGTGATTTGAAGCGAAACGTCCTCACGTCAAGCAACCCAGTCCAGTCGAAGATTCAAGCTTCTCTACTATGCTTCCATCATATAAAATCCAGGATAAAATCCTGGATGTCACCCAACTTACTCAAGCTGAATGACTTCAAAATGGACTTCATGGTTCTTCCTTCTGAGGAAGTCAGTAACCTGGGGTCACTCCACCCCCAACATTCCAGTTTCACATCAAATCTATCACCAGGTCAGCTTTTTACCATCTCCAAAGCATCCCCAGGGTCTGGCCTCTACTTACTGATTATGTTGATGAAACCCTGATCCAGGCCTTCATCATCTCCTATCTGGATTACTGCAATGGTGTACTTGCTTGGTCAACCCTGCAGAACCATGGGTAGGCTCCAGTATGTGCAGAACTCAGCTGCTGGGAGTTTCCATCCAATACCTGGTGGCACAGCACCCCTATCTTCTTTTGCCTTCAATGGCTTCCTGTTAAGTTCTGCATATCCAATAAAATGCTTCTCCTCACCTATAATCCCTCTCTGTTCTTGCTCCTCAGTACTGATTGAACCTTCTCAATCATTACTTCCTGTTCTGGACTCACACACAAGGGTCTGCTCTGACTGCATCCCACATACCAGATTGCAAACATTTGGGGGCAAATCCTTCAGTAAGGCAACCCACACGCTTTGGAAATCTGTTCCATCAATGCTCTTTCTTTCAGCATTTTTAAAGATCACCTGAAATCCTATCTGTACACTATGACCAAATGCCTTTCACATCATATTCCTCTTTGTAAAAGCTTCATTGGCTAGCTTGGCAGGCATTAGAAGCTTTTGTTATTATTCTTATTTTTGTTCTTAAAATAAATTGTTTGTTTTTTTCATATTAAGATTTGAGTGTGCACACTGTACTGTGTGTTTGAACTTTGCGTCATCATCATTATCATCTTGCATTGCAAAGAACACAATAAATAAATAGATTCGAAGCCGGGTGCATGGTGGTTTAGTGGTTAGCACTGTTGTCTCATAGCAATAAGTTCATATGATCACTTCCCACCTGTGACATTTCTGTGTGGAGTTTGCATGTTCTTCACATGTTTGCATGGCTTCCCTGTGGGTGCTCTGGCTTCCTCCCACATCCAAAGGCATGCAGGTTGGATGAATTGATAACCTTCAAATTGTTTGTAGGTGTGCATGTGGGTGTGGATGTGTTTGTCCATATGTTGCCCTGCAATAGACTGGCATCCTGCCCAAGGTGTACCCTGTTTCATGCCATGTGATGACCCTTAATTGGAGTAAGTGGGGATAGAAAATCAATGGATGAATGGAATTCTAAGCTCAACTCAAGCCTGCACATTCTGGCAATCTGTAGACAAATTTGTATGTGTCCCTTGGAAGAAAATGGTTTTCCAGTCACAGACAAAGAAGCCTATAACCGTCAGAGGTGTTGTACAACCCCAGTTCCAATGAAGTTGGGACGTTGTGTAAAATGCAAATAAAAACAGAATACAATGATTTGCAAATCCTCTTCAACCTATATTCAACTGAATACACCACAAAGACAGGATATTTAATGTACAAACTAATAAACTTTATTGTTTTTGTGCAAATATTTGCTCATTTTGAAATGGATGCCTGCAACACATTTCAAAAAAGCTGGGACAGTGGTATGTTTACCACTGTGTTACATCACCTTTTCCTTCTAACTACACTCAGTAAGTGTTTGGGAACTGAGGACATTAATTATTGAAGCTTTGTAGGTGGAATTCTTTCCCATTCTTGCTTGATGTACGACTTCAGTTGTTCAACAGTCCAGGGTCTCCATTGTCGTATTTTGCACATCATAATGCGCCACACATTTTCAATGGGTGACAGGTCTGGACTGCAGGCAGGCCAGTCTAGTACCCGCACTCTTTTACTATGAAGCCACACTGTTGTAACACTTGCAGAATGTGGCTTGGCATTGTCTTACTGAAATAAGCAGGGACGTCCAAAACCTAGATGTACCTTTTAGCATTGATGGTGCCATCACCAGTGTTGCCACAGTTACTTTGAAAAAGTAATCCAATTACTGATTACTGATTACTCCTTGAAAAAGTAACTTAGTTACTTTACTGATTACTCAATTGTAAAAGTAACTAAGTTAGATTACTAGTTACTTTTTTAGTTACTTTTCCCAGCTGCCGACAACAACCCTCTGCCACCTCAACATGACAATGATACCTGTTTTGCCAAAACTCACTTTATAGTCACCCTTTCTTGACTTCAATGAAAATAAATACTTGTTTTATAAAAAGTAAAATAAAGACCTCTTTCTTGACCTCATATTTAACTGTTGACAGCACTGTAACAGTAAAACTTGCAATTTTGAACCTACATTGTTTATAAATGTAACAATTAAATTAAATTGTAGTAAATTGTAGTAAAAAACGGCTTCAAAACTGGACCTTTAATCTAGGGGTGTTGTGGGGGAGGGGGGCACATCCCTGCCCCACGCCCCCATTCCATCTGGATTCACCCCTGCTTTGGCGTTTGAGCACAAAGAATAGATAACATTTATTTATGCAGAAAACATGACCAGATTTACAGGTAAGAAAGTTTTATTGCGTTTTCACATCATGTGGTCCTCAGAAAGAGTGTTTAGGTGCATTTGAGTGGAAAATAGTGTTAGTTGTTGACGCGTCGCGGAGGATCAGCTGTTTTTAACGACCAGATACAGAGCGGCTCAACTCAGAATTCTAAATAAAGGAGGAAAAAAAGTATAAAAATGTCTTTGTAAAGCTCAGTGCAGGTGTGCTGATCACCACGCTTTAAGAGGTGAGGACGAGTCGAGCAGCTGCAAAAAACCGCGGATGAAAAGCTCACAGCTCACTGAAAGTGGGCAGTTCAGTCGAACCCCGACCTCCTGCCCACAGACCAAGTTTAATGCTGCTATCGACCCACAATGAAAAATAATAGTAACGCACAGTGTCATGGAGAAGTAACTTTAATCTGATTACTGATTTGGAAAGATTAACGAGTTAGATTACTCGTTACTAAAAAAAGTGGTCAGATTAGAGTAACGCGTTACTAAGTAACGCGTTACCGGCATCACTGGCCATCACAGATGTGTAAGTTGCTCATGCCATGGGCACTAACACACCCCCATACCATCACAGATGTTGGCTTTTGAACTTTGAGCTGGTAACAATCTGTTCTTTCTCCTCTTGTCCGGAGGACACGATGTCCATGATTTTCAAAAACAATTTGAAATGTGGACTCATCAGACCACAGCAGACTTTTCCACTTTGTGTCTGTCCTTTTCAAATGACCTCGGGCCCAGAGAAGGTGGTGGCGTTTCTGGATGTTGTTGATGTATGGCTTTCATTTTGCATGGTAGAGTTTTAACTTGCACTTGTAGATGTAGTGACGAACTGTGTTAACTGACAATGGTTTTCTGAAGTGTTCCTGAGCCCACGTGGTAAGATCCTTTACACAATGATGTCGGTTTTTAATGCAGTGGATCCTGAGGGATCAAAGGTCACGGGCATTCAATGTTGATTTTCGGCCTTGGCGCTTATGTGTAGAAAGTTCTCCAGATTCTCTGAATCTTCTGATTATATTATGGAGTGTAGACGATGGAATCCCTAAATTTCTTGCAACTGAACGTTGACAAACATTGTTGTTAAACTGTTGGATGATTTTTTTTCATGCAGTTATTTACAAAGTGGTGATCCTTGCCCCATCTTTGCTTGTGAACAGCTGAGCCTTTTGGGGATGGTCCTTTTATACCCAATGATGACACTCACCTGTTTCCAATTAGGTGTTCTTTGAGCATTCATCAATTTTCCCAGTCTATTGTTGCCCTGTCCCAACTTTTTTGAAATGTGTCCATTTCAAAACGAGCAACTATTTGTACAAAAACAATAAAGTTTATCAGTTTGAACATTAAATATCTTGTCTTTGTGGTGTATTCATTTGAATATAGGTTGAAGAGGATTTGCAAATCATTGTATTCTGTTTTTAATTTACATTTTACACAACGTCCCAACTTCATTGGAATTGGGGCTGTAAGCAGTGATGGTAAAATAAACCCTCATGAAGCATTTACTGTTTGTTTTTTTCTGAGCTGATGAGATATCAGGTCTCTTTTCAAAAAATAATTCAAAGCACATTGCATTTAACAATGCTGTGAACCTTTTGAATAAATAATGCCATTTATTGCATTCAGAAAGAAAATAGCAAATGCCTCATGAGGCCTCCAATAGCTGTCCATAGTTCGATTAGATTAGATTAGATTGGACAGAATGTTATTGATCCCTTGGGAAGACTCCCTTAGGGAAACTTAGGTTCGAGCAGCATTGTATAGCAGCACACAGGGTAAGAAGCACACAGAGTATCAAAAGTGAAAATAAAAACAATTGGCAACTAGAAGCACTCGGAGAGCACAAACCTCCGCCAAGGCCATAGGGTCACTGACGTCACATGGAATACCCTTTGGCAAAGAGACTTATTCCACGTCATTTCACGCATCTACCGTCATGTTTCAGATTCAGTGGTTAAACCCTTAGATCTTCAGCAAATGTATTTATAAAGAGAAATTGCATGAACTACACAAGTTTTTTTATTTTCTATTAACAAGTGTATTCAGTGAGGAGAAACAAATGCTAAATTATTGTTGTGTCGTAACTTATTTTTTGTTCAGCCTTTGTGACCTGTCTTCATGAAGTTAGATGCAAAAATGTTGAAATTGGCCCTATACTGCAATGATAAAGAGTCCTTAAAAAAATTATTGGATCCAGATCGTGTTCAGGATCATTACCAAAAATTTAATGACTTCTAAGTTAGGCCAAGATACACCCCTGGTAAAAATTTCATTGAAATCCGTTGAGGATTTTTTGAGTAATCCTGCTAACAAACCAACCAACCAACCAAGGCAATGGAAAACATAGCCTCCTTGGTGGATGTAATTACAAATATAAATGCACAATATAAATACCAGACATACTGACCAATACTGGTTTACTGGCTACTACTCCCTCTGATTGAGAAGTTGTACAGTGTGATGGCCTGACAAAGGAGTTTTTCAGTCTGTTGGTCCTGCACTTGGGAAGGAGCAGTCTGTGGCTGAAGAGGCTCCTCTGGTTGCTGATAACTGTATGCAGAGGGTGACCTGCATCGTCCATAATGTCCAGCAGTTTGTCCAATGTTCTCTTCTCTGCCTCCATCACCAGAGAGTCCAGCTTCATGCCAACCACAGATTTAGAGGTCTCTTAATGGCTTCTGTCTACTTCTTGCACAGTAACACGGTTTTTGAGAAATGCCTGCTCCAGACGCATTTACCATAGTATAGCAGTTTGTATTTCTTAATGATTGATGTAAATGAAGTCCAAGACATATTCATTGACTTAGAAATGTTCATGTACACATCACCTGACTTGCTGAAAGAAAAAACTGGCTGTAAATGTAATGTTTTTTTTATTATAAGTTGTTAAGACTAATCCTTTTAATTGGTCTGTTCAATATACTATGTCCAGAAATTAGTACCATTCCTTCATGGAGAAAGCACACACACACACACACACACACACACACACACACACACACACACACACACGATTTGTTTTGTTCATTCAACCATTTAAATTAAAGCTGGAGCTCTACAATACAAGCATATCTTGAGTTCATTTAAACTCCATTATGGTGATTTACAAAAGCAAAATGGCAAAAAAGTGGGTAACTTGCCCAAATAAGTATGGGCAAATTAATTGGACCATGGACCAAATGAATCATTTAAATTTTATGTGGATTTGTATTACAGAGAAGCAGGTGGTGCTAATGGACAGTGTTTTGGGTGATTTCTACAGTTTTAACTGAAACTTGTGGATGCAGCAGTAAATGGTGGACAAGGACCAAGCATTACTGAAGTGTTCCTCCATTGCATACACATGATTTTATTTTAATGCAGTGACTTGTGAGAGATTAAAATTCAGTCACATTCACCGGTGGTGTGCATCTTTGTTCTTATCTCACTGAGATTTGACTCAGTTTCTTGTTCATAAAGGTTTGGATTCTTTGCTGATGTGTTTGTCTGGATATGGGGCCCTGGCAGAGGACTGTGCTCACAGGGTGTCATTCTGGAGGGGGTTATGTATTTGTTTTCATCTCCCACTTGTTAGCCCTTGCACATACTGTGTGACTTCAGCAAATAATTTCATCACATTCAAAGCACGTTTTCTCCTCATACACATAACCTGAAATCCACAAAAAAACAAACAAACAGGAGATTTCATCACACTGCACTCAGTCTGGCTTCTGTTCATTGGCTCCTTGTGACTGTTAGAACAAATTTCAAGGTTTCCTGCTAACATAGAAGGCCCATGCTGTCAGGAACTGTGGTGGCGTGGCACTGCAGGCAGGTGGACACCCATGCAGACTCATGACTCAGATGAGGTATAAGACAAAAGGTTTAATCAAAAAACAGGCCGAGGTCAGTAAACAGGATGACTATCAGACAGGCGGAGGTACAAGTGGTCGTGAGGTGGAGGCGATGTCAGTAGGCAAGCAGAGTTCCGGCACAGCCAAACAGGTACATCGGAGGTGGCAAAAACTGAGTCAAAAAAAAAAAACAGGCTGGGTTCAGGCACAGAGAAGCAGGGTAACTGGCTGAGACAAAAGCATGGTCAAGGACAAGCAGAGGTCGAGAACAGCAAAAAAACAGACTAAGGCAAGATACAGGAGGCTTGGAACGAGGCAGGATGCACAACAAACTAGCAGTGAACAGAGGACAACATGGGGTTTAAATACAGAGAGTATTCAGGGCGTGATGTGGTACAGGTGCAGAGAAAAAGGCGTGGCCAGGCAAGACGAGTGGAGTGACAGGTGGGCGTGTCAGACAAAAGCAGCAAACACAGGAATGTGACAGTGACCAGACAAATGTTAAACAACTAAAAAATAATGATACCTAAAATCCAAATGTGAGAGAAACACAGTGTTAACAAATGAAACAGAACAACAGAACATTAAAGGCTGAATCTAAACTAGAAGAGAACTCAACATGTGACCAAAGTGTAACAGATAAACCCGAGGGACTAATGTGATCAAAACACAGTGACTGAAAAACCAGAAAATAAAGGACAAAGACTAAACTGGAACAGAACTCAACAAGTGGCTGAAGTGTAACAGATAATCCCCAAAACCTAATGTGATAACACAGAATGACAAATGCTGCATTTTCACATAGGCAGGACTAGGGATGGGTATTAAGATTTTATCGATATCAATGCCATTATCGATTCTGCTTATCGATCCGATTCCTTATCGATTCCCTTATCGATATCTCTTGTGAATTTTGCACTAAAAGTAGGCTTTACAGGTTTTCTATGTATTTCATTGAGTCTTAAAGTAAATAAATATGAAATTGGTCACTGTATCCTTGATCTCTGGACATAAATAAAAATGACCAAAATGGCATTTCGCTTTGAAGTTATTAATTCTGACTGGACTCTATCATTCTAACTCACACAGCTGCGCAGAGAGCCACACAGCTGTGTGAACAGAACGGAGGACGATTCTCGTTTCTTTCTCGCAACAAGACAGGAGTCCCAGTTAGTGACTTTAATCCGCACAAAAGTGACTCACGATTGACATATTCAGGGATGAAATTGGTGAAAAACAAAAAAAAAAAGCTGAAACCCAAAATTACCCCCAACACCACCCGCATGAAAATGTTTGAATTATAGAAGCTCTGAAATGCAATTTGGGGCTATTCCAGATGATAAACTGCAGTGAGTGCAGCATCCATTTCCATGGGGGGGAAAAAAAACTTTCCTTATTCAAATTCATTCCAGTAGTATTCTGCTCTTACTAGGATGCAGCAGTTTTCTAGTTTGGCAGATAGTTCTGGAGGAAATCACTGAAGAAATTAACACATTGAAAATATGGTTTGACCAAAACAAACTGTCATTAAACTTAAATAAGACAGGGATGAAATGGAGGTGCAAGAGTCACTAGGTGTTCACAGGAAACACTTATTTATTTCTGTATGTATGTATGTATGTATTTATTTATGTATGTTCATTGTTCGTTGGTTTTATTTTTTTTTTGTTGTGTTTCTATTCAGGTTCTTTTTGTCTCTCTCTAAAATTGTATATAATAACTAATCGTTAGCTTATTAATATATAAACAAAAATAAATTTAAAAAATATTACAATTTGTAATACATTTGACTCTTTCACGACAACAAACGCTTGACAGCTGCAACTGCTTAATGCTAACTAACATTGAAAATGCCATAGACATGCTAACATGTTAGCATCAGTCCCATTTTTAAGTTATAAAATACATCTATCAACTGTTTCAGAAGACCATAACAGGTTGGTTTAACATAAAAAAGGTAAATAATACTCACAGCCATGTGCTCTTTAGGGTTTTAGCGGGGGAAAATTAAGATAAGCAAAAGAAAAAAATGAACCAATGAAGCAATGATCGAAGCACTGCTTTGATCTGGGAATCACTGCTTTGATTGGTTCAAGGTTCAAAGCAAAGCCACGCTGCAGAAAAGTTGATTACAGACCCTGCAGCGGGTCTGTAATCAATGTAGAGAAATTATAATTTTCCTGATAAACACCCCCAAAAACAACGGCCACTCTGAAGGACCGATAAGGGAATCATTAAGTAAAAAGGTTATTGATGTCGATGGATCGAATGAATGAATGAATGAATGAAAACTGTTTATTTCGAACATTTGATACAACAACAATTACAAGATAGATCAGTGAAGACAACAACAAAAAAGTTCCTACTGTGTACCCAACATGTCCGAAAAGGGGTAGGGTGAAGCATCAGCTTATTTATCCCTACCCCTTCTTCCCCACAACCAGTGATACCCTTTGCCACATATACACATAGATTCCTACACACCTACTTACATACAAAATACTATATATTTACAAGCCGAAGCAAAAAACAAAAACACCCTAACCCTCATTACCCTTCCTCCTCCCTATACCTAGAAAAAAACCATATTTTTGTACCGCTGTTTGAACTGGTTCATGCTTGGACATTGCTTGAGCCCCACTCCCAATCTGTTCCACATCCTCACCCCACAGACAGAAATACAGAAACCTTTTAATGTTGTTTGTGCCCACTGATGCTTTAAATTAAATTTCCCCCTCAGACTGCAATCCCCTGATCTGTTAAAAAACATATTTTTAATATTTGCTGGAAGTAAATTGTTTATTGCTTTATACATGATTTGTACTGTTTGAAAATGAACCAAGTCTGTGAATTTTAAGAATTTGGATTGTAAAAATAGTGGATTTGTATGATCTCTATAGCCAGTATTATGAATAATTCTTATAGCTCTTTTCTGCATTACTGATAGTGATTGTGTTGTACCTTTATAAGTATTACCCCATACCTCTGCACAGTACTGTAAATATGGTAAAACCAGTGAGCAGTAAAGAATGCGGAGTGAGTTGTGGTCCAGAATATGTTTTGCTTTGTTTAGAACTGAAATGCTTCTTGACAGTTTACTTTGTATATGTTTTATATGAGTCTTCCAGTTTATCTTATCATCTATTATCACCCCCAGAAACTTATTTTCATGTACCCTTTCAATATCTACCCCCTCGACTTGTAACTGAACCTGTATGTCTGTATTACAATAGCCAAATAACATGTATTTTATTTTACTTAAGTTTAATGATAATTTGTTTCTGTCAAACCATATTTTCAATTTTCCCATTTCTATACTGATCCTTCTCAGTAACTCCTGCAAATCCCCCCCTGAACAAAAAATGCTTGTGTCATCTGCAAATAATACTAATTTTAATATTTTGGAAACATTGACAATATCATTTATATAAATTAGAAACAGTTTTGGACCCAATACTGACCCCTGTGGGACGCCACAAGCATTGTCCAAGCATGATGATGTATATTCCCCCAACTTCACAAACTGTTTTCTGTTACTTAAGTAGCTTCTCACCCAGTGCAACACCAACCCCCTAATCCCATACTGTTCAAGTTTATTGATTAATATGTCATGATTGATTGTATCAAAAGCCTTTTTAAGGTCTATAAATATTCCAACTGAATGTAATTTGTGGTCTATGGCATTTGAAATCTCCTCAACTGATTCTATTAATGCAAGTGATGTTGAACTATGTGCTCTGAATCCATATTGACTATCAGTAAGTAATTTATGTTTATTTAGGAATTTGTCTAATCTATTATTGAATAACTTTTCTAATAATTTGGAAAATTGTGGAAGCAAAGAAACAGGTCTATAATTTGTGAAGTGGTGTCTATCCCCAGTCTTATACAGCGGCACAACCTTAGCTATTTTCATTTGATTGGGAAATTTACCGGTTTGAAATGATAAGTTACAGATGTATGTTAATGGTTCTACAATCCATTCAATGACCTGTTTTACCACCACCATATCAATTTCATTTAAATCGGTAGATGTTTTATATTTACAATTATTCACAATGTCTATAATTTCTTTTCCATCCACTGCTGTGAGGAACATTGAACAGGGATTTCTGTCTATGAGATTATTATCCCAATCCTCAGGTTGGGAATTGGGAATTTCTTCTGCCAAGCTTGGTCCAATATTTACAAAAAAATTATTAAAACCGTTGACTACCTCATCCTTATTTTCCTTCTTGACATTATTATCAATGAAATACTGAGGGTAACTCTGTTTTTTATTACCATTTTTGATAATGCTATTTAATATATCCCATATTCCTTTAATATTGTTTTTGTTATTATATAATATGTTACTATAATATTCCTTCCTACATACCCGTATAATATTAGTTAATCTATTTTTGTATTTCTTATATCTATTTTCTGCCTCTTTAGTCTTTAGTTTTATGAATTCTCTATACAGTGTATTTTTCTTATTACATGGATTTCGTAACCCTTTCGTCATCCATGGTCGATCTTGGATTTTTTGTTTTCTGTAGTCTTGCTTAATTGGACAATTTTTATCATATAATGATGCAAATATTTGTAAAAAAAGTTTCATATGCACTATCAACATCACTTTCACTGTATACCTTTTCCCAGTTTTGCTCCTGTAAATCCTTCTTTAGTGTGTTCATGTTTTCCTCTGTCCGCACTCGCCTGTATTTTATTTTCTCCTCTGGCTGATTCCGCCGATGGTTTCTATTATAAACGATGAAAACTGGTAGATGATCACCAATGTCATTGATTAATAATCCACTCACAGTGTTATTCTCAATATCATTGCTGAATATATTATCAATTAAGGTAACACTATGGGATGTAATTCTGCTTGGCCTGGTGATTTTTGGATATAAACTCATACTGTACATTATACTGATATATTCATCTGTTATTTTATGCTTATTTGGATTGAGCAGATCAATATTTAAGTCACCACAAATGAACACAGTTTTTTGATTAGTTTTTGAGAACATTTTTCCCATACAGTCAGTGAATGTTTCAATACTAGATCCTGGTGCTCTATATATACAGCTGACTAATACATTTTTGCTTTTTTCTTCACATATTTCAATAGTTATACATTCTAATAAGTTATCAATCACAGTTGTCATATTGTCTACTATTTTATAATCCATGTTCTTATCCACATACACAGCCACTCCTCCTCCACTCTTATTCTTTCTGTTTACACAATTAAATTCATATCCATCCAGTTCAAAATCCATTCCTTTATCTTCATTGATCCATGTTTCTGATATAGCAATTATGTTAAATATTTTTTTTAAATTGACTTAAATATTCTTTAATGTTGTTAAAGTTTGCATATAGACTTCTGCTGTTGAAATGGATTATTGATAATTTGTTATCCGTTTTAATGATCCAATTAAACTGTTCATCTGTATAATAGCAACAACTGTCATTGATATTTGAGAAGAAATTATTGTCCGGGTCTATATTGTGCTCCAAGTCCAATACATTGTGGTCTGTGTATTTAAATGTTCTCAGTTCTACTTTTCCATGATCAGCAATCCTTTGAGTTATATCCTTCTTGTCTCCAGATGTAAATGATGTAGTAGATGAATAGGTTCCTCTGGTCTGTGTCATGGTGTTGTGATGTGTTTGTGTCCTCATACCTTATTGGTCGCATTTGTCCAGTTCCTCGATGTTCCTGATTACCATAACCTTCGCTTGTTCTGGTGTTCCATTCAATTTGATAAATGTTTTGCAGTTGAATGTCCATGTCTGTTGAATTTTTCCCTGCTTTTTTAAGAAACGAGCTTTCCTGGCGATGTCTGCGTTTCTTTTGGTCAGATGTTCATTTCTTAACGATACCCGAAAGGAACCAGTTCTCGATACCCATCCCTAGGCAGGACGCATTATGACTGTCATATTTGCGTCATTCTTGGCACATTCCTGACATTCTTAATGTGACTTAACACATCTGAATAGGTTTCTTAATAGTGCGTGTTGGTGCGTGATATTCGTGATTTTCGTGGAGCATGTTTTTGGCTGTCAAAAAATCTTCCACAAATGCCACACACCACCCTCATTTCACCTCATGTCATGGAGGTCGCAACTGAGCGTGTTGATCTGTCTTGATTAGTGGTGATCCTTAATAGAGCATGACAGCGTTCTTCTCTGATGTCCGCACAATTAAACCCTGCTGCACCACAATCATTTTCATTGCTCCAGTATGCCGAAGAAGGACAGTGATGCCAAGTCGGCTAAAAGTTTTGTTCTAATGCTCATCAGCGTGCTCCTGCAGGTGTTCCAACTGCTGCTGCTGCTGCTGCTGTGCCTGATGTTTGGGAAAACGTGCAAGACAAGAGCCGCGTGGAGCCACACATCTGGCTCTATCCGTCTCCTCCTCCTCTCTGCGCCACTCCATGGCACAGAGCCCAACTAAGCATGCAGTCACAAAGTTCTTCTGCTGTGGATTTTGAGGAGCAAACTGGAGTGATCTGAATTGTTCAGCAGCTGGTATAATGACCACCAAGTGTTTCACAGCTGACTTGAGACTTGACTTGTGACTTGCAGATTGATGACTTGAGAATGACATGATAGTGACTTACTCCCACCTCTGACATACAGTGTTAAGTATTATTATTTCCATATATTGCTTAAGATTAATCAGTGTTACAAAGTCATATATATGCACCCACAAATGTTCATCAATGTTCAATATATTTAGACATCCTGTAGGTTGAGTTTCAAGCAGTTTTACAAAGTTACCTTGCATGGCTATTGTATTTGAATTACACTATATTTTTATTGTAGGTATGATGACATGTTTATGTTGTATGGATGATGCCGATACAGTACTCAGTTTGTATTGTAACAAACTTCAATAAACAAAAAGAAACTGAGCTAATTACATAGTTTTGGGTGCATAGACACATCAAGACAGTTTTCTTTAAACATCGAGGGTAAGAAATGGTCATTAGAATAAAAGGTTTTTCTGTTTCAGTGAAAAAGACTAATGAAGTAAGTAAGCTGACTCAATGTCTTTGCAACCTGGCATCAGCTTAATGAGGGACTTCAAGAGTTGACAAAAAAATGGACATTTCACATGGATAAATGCAGTTTTTGTTCTCTGAGCTGCTTTTACTCTGTAATATTATGGACACATGGCAGAATGAAAATGTGTACTTTCACTTTCTCAAAGAGAATTAATTGTTAAACAGTGCAGTATTGTGAAAATGTAGATGTCGTAGAAATAATATGTTTTTATTATTGTTACATTCTATACATACATTGTTACATTCTATACAGACATTAGATATTAAACATTATTAAAAAGTTACAGGTAGTGCAGAATGGTGATTTTTTTTTTTCTTTGGGAGTGGGTAGTAGTGGTAACATCAACAAATATATATGCTATTGTGTGTGTGTGTGTGTGGGTGGGTGTGTGGGGGGTGTTAAGGGGGTTTCCCAGGGCATCTAACAAGGTACTGTCGCCTTTGCCACGGAGATAAGCAGTTTGGGTGGTGGGTCTATTGTCTTCCACCTCTCAGACTCATCTGCAGTGTTGGGTTGCTGTCTGTGGCCCACCTGGTGCTCAGGAGGCCACTGTTGAGGCCACCTGATGGATATAGCAGCTTGTATGTTGCTGTTTTTTATTTTTTGCTGTTGTTATTGTTGGTGGTGGGTGTTTGGGGCTACTACTGAATTCCTAGGTGGAACTCCATTTGGCCATCCCCACGACATCGCTTGCCTCCCCCATAAAACCGTTCTATATACACTGAACAAAAATATAAACACTTTTGTTGTTGCTCCCTTTTTTTTTTCATGAGCTGAACTCAAAGAACTAAAACATTTTCTATATATACAAACAGCCTATTTCTGTCAAATACTGTTCATAAATCTGTGTTAGTGAGCACTTCTCCTTTGCCAAGATAATCCATCCCACCTCACAGGTGTGGCACATCAAGACGCTGATTAGACAGCATGATTATTGCACTCAAAAATGTTCAGTTTTATCAAACAGCACAAAGCAACAGGTGTTGCAGGTTTTGAGGGAGCATGGAATTGGCATGCTGACTGCAGGAATGTTCACCAGAGCTGTTGAACTGAATGTTCATTTTTCTACCATAAGCTGTCTCCAAAGGTGTTTCAGAGAATTTGGCAGTACATCCAACCGGCCTCACAACCACAGACCACGTGTAACCACACCAGCCCAGGACCTCCACATCCAGCGTGCTTACTTCCAAGATCATCTGAGATCAGTCACCCAGATAGCTGCTGCAACAATCAGTTTGCAGAACCAAAGAATTTGTGCACAAGCTGTCAGGAACCGTCTCAGGGAAGCTCATCTGCATGCTCATTGTCCTTATCAGGGTCTCGACCTGACGGCAGTTTGTCGTCATAAATGACTTGAGTGGGCAAAGGCCACATTCAATGACATCTGGCACATTGGAGAGGTATTCTCACTAACAGATTTAGACAGAATTGTGAACAATATTTGAAAGCAATAGGTCTTTTGTGTACACTCTGAAAATGAACCGCTGTCTCAACAAGAAAAAGTGATGTAACAACTTGCATAGATATTTTATTAAGTTATTTCAACTTAATTAAAGTTATTTCAGGCAGCACGGTGGCTTAGTGGTTAGCTCTGTTGCCTCACAGCGAGAAGGTTGTGGGTTCCATTCCTGTGGTCTTTCTGTGTGGAGTTTGCATGTTCTCCCCGTGTTTGCGTGGGTTTCCTCCGGGTGCTCCGGTTTCCTCCCACGTCCAAAGATATGCGGGTTAGGTGGATTGGGATCTTTAAATTGTCCTTAGGTGTGCGTGTGGGTGTGTCTGTGTTTGTTTGTCTATTTGTGGCCGTCCACAAATAGCGTCCTGTCCTGGGGGTACCCCACCTCACGCCCTATGACTGCTGGGATCGGCTCCAGCCCCCCCGCAACCCTTAATTGGAGAAAGCGGTAGAAGATAAAGTTATTTCAACTTAACTAAAGAAGTCTTGTAGCATTAATTCAGTTGAAAATTGAAATAAATAAGTTGAAATAACTTTAAAAAAAATCTATGCAAATTGTTACATCAATTTTTCTCATTGAAACAGCAGTTCCTTTTTTAGAGTGTATATAGAAAATGTTTTAATTCTTTGAGTTCAGCTCAAGAAAAATGGGAGCAAAAACAATAGCATTGCATTTATATTTTTGTTCAGTGTATGTAGGGGTTGTAGGACAGCTACCCTATGGGTTTGGGATTTGGTTGGTTTGGTCAGCAGTTTTGAATTTTAATTGCATGTGGGGCTGTAACACCACCATAGGTAGCTCAGTGAATAAACTGGCCTGCCAATATGTAGACCTAGGTTTGAATCCCACCCATGCTAGCTGTTTGTGTCCTTGGACAAGGCACTTAATTTTCATTTTCTCAATTCACCCAGCTGTAAAAAGAGTACTGACCTTGGCTGAGAAGTAACCTGTGATGGACTGGTGTTCCATCCATGGGGAGTCTTATAAAATTAGAGAGAGCTGTTCTCTGATACGTTAGAGGCCAGGAAACACAAGGTTGCCTGACCTCCTGTTTTCGACATCAGGATGCCTGTGTCCCCATTTGCATCACAGTTTTAATTGCAGCACCCTTGGCATACACTCCATACATCTTAACATTGAAACTCACACACCAACTCCTCGCATGGTAACTGGGGTTGTGGGCATGGATGGCAGGGGGCATGGGTGCTGTCTCTTAGTCTTACTGATGTTTATGGAGTTGTGGATGCCTGAGGGCTGGCCTGAGACCACCAAACAAATTTCTGAGGGTTTCTGGCCATGGTGACAGTTCATGCATGGCCAGTGGCAGTGGTTGAAGGGGCCCCTGTTTGCCATTGGTAGGGATGGCAACCTGGTGGTCACAGCAGAGCTTGGGGGTGCCAGGTCTTGCCTTGATGGGTGGTTCCAGTTAGGGCATCAGATAATTCTCTCCCTGGAGATTTGCATCCTATGTCTCATGCTCACCCAGCTGGTTTGCTTCTGGGTTGGTCTTTCATCTTGTTGCACTGATCCTATTGCAATGCATATACTCTCCCACAAGTTGGTGGCTGTTTGCTGTGGCTGTGGGCTTTCCACATAGCTATGGGGCCAGGCCAGCTGTTTGGTGTCTTTGTGTTACTAATGCAACTCCTCACAGTCATTCACATTCTCAAACACCTAATTTCAAGCACACACTGCACATAGATTTATGATAATTCACATACATACACACATATTTTTTCATGTAATGTTTACTCAATGTACGCTTTAACTCAATGCATGATTTCTATGATTACCGTGGGCATCATATCCACCTCCTCTATTGAGCAGTTTGTTGTGCTTTGTTTGTTTTGTTTTTTTTTTTGCTTTCTTTGTTTAGTGCCCTTGTGTTCAAAGAGACTTTTCTTGGTCACCATTTGTCACTTTCACTACTCTTGTCATTATTGAATGCTTCTTTTGTGTGTTACCCTGTATTTTGTGAAGAAAAAAGGGGTCAGAAAACCCCTCCTGTGGCATTAAGAGCAGATATCTCACTGTGATAAGGAGATGAGGAATCAATAGTACTTAATAGTCAAAATATATACACTATAGTCCTGTACAAATTGTGTAAAACTTAACTATAATATACTAAAATCAGTCTTCATTAGTCATTTGTATTGTGTACATTTTTAAATATGTTGAAATTCTGAAGGTTATCACAGTAACAAAATCCAACAAGGGGATCATGCTCAGCAAAATCTGACAAATTAATCCAGAATACAATTCAAAGAGATTATCAATGAGATTTTTTTTAGAGTTATACATTGCACATCACACTTCACAGATAGAAAATGTAGGGCTTATCTTTGCCATCAGCCTTGCAATGATTCGTGATGACCCAAAACATAAAAACAAAATTCAAAGAGCCAGAGGACATGAGGTGTAATGCCGCGTTCACACCGGACGCTACGTGAGCAATGGCGGCGAGAGGTTGTCATGTAATCCCTATGGAAGGATGTGTTGTGGCACCACAAAAGTCAAAGCCACGCAATGCGACATGATGGACATGAATATGGCAACGCGAATAAAGTGATTTTGAGTGATTGGCGCATTTGTGGAGCAATATCGTGTTGCATTGCGTCGCATCGCCCTCTTCCCCAAGTTGAAAAATCTGAACTTTTTCGTCTTGTCACACCACGAAGACCAATCAGGGACTAGACATGTAGTGACGTGGAGATGTCTGGAGTTGATACTTGATGTGGACATGTCCTGTCTCTGGCAGTCAGCCTGTGAGCAGGACTTATGTCCCTTTTGTCTTGTATTTATTTAACAATTTTATTTAATTTATTTAACAATTATGATAGAGTTTGAAGGGAGAGCGATGTACTGCAGCAGCAGCCAGTTTTTTTTTGTTCACATGTGCGTGCGTGAACAAACTGTCCATGAAGATAATTTTATTAACTACACAGATGTATAATAAAACAAATGGTGACTTGTTTATAACACAATTATGACAGAGTTTGAGGGGAGAGCGATGAACTGCAGTAGCAGACAGTTTTTTTTTCACATGTACGCGCGCGAACGAATCGTCTGTGAAGATAATTTTATTAACTACACAGATGTATAATAAAACAAATGGCGACTGGTTTATAACACAATTATGACAACGTTTGAGGGGCGAACAATGAACTGCAGCAGCAGCCTGTTTTTTTTCTTTGTTCACATGTGCGCGCCTGAACGGGACAGGAGGTCCTCAAACTGGGTCCTGGAGAGGCGGAAGTACTGCTGAAAGCGGCTGTCATCCTGCAGCAAATGATGAATTTGTGGCATCGCGTGGCGTCCAGTGTGAACGCGGCATAATGAATAACACATAAACTGTAACTGAAGGAACTCTACAACTCTGTGATCCAAAAGCATTGACTCAATGCACAGTACAGCTCAAAAAGAACACAGGAAAAGCTCTGGGGCAATTGTGATCAAAGTAAACACATCTCTAGTCTAAATCAATAATGAATCATGGCATTTACTGCCAGTTCAGATGAATCAGTTCTGCATACATCAATTAACAATTTAACAAAGCAAAAAATTTGATTTTGTCTACGTTTGACCCATAATTTAAGTGTCAGCATGTCAAAGGCTTTGAACACCCTTTGTTCTTCTGTGAATTTATATAGTTTTCATTTCATACATAGGAACAACCCCAAATGTTACAGGACAGGTAAGAGTGGACCAAACTCCCCTTCAGTTTGGGGAACATCACTAATATCACTGGAATATTTTCAAAATGTGGACAATGATGATTATCAAACATTTCTTGCACAATCATGATAAAATGTTGTCATTCCTCTGGAGCCACATCTAGATTTATTGAGCGTTTGCATCATCTGTTTTTCTTCATTATCTTAGTACGTGGTAACATATGTCACATATTTTAAACTCCAATGAGCATCAACCATTACTTTGAAAACTAAGCATTCAACGCATCCAGAAGTATTCCATGTATAGTTCAGTAACAATTTACATCACTTTCTTACCAATACTTTAACTTTTGACCCCTGAACAAACTGAATTCACCTTTGTCACTGTGATGCTCGGCCCCGTGCCAGTATTCACTTTCCTTATGGCCCAGTCACGCGTGAAGGGCAACGAAGCCCTGACGAAACAAGAAATCTGGACTTTCGTTGACTTTCGTTAGCATCATTTAACCTTCGCACAGCTTCGTTCCTGCAGCTGGAGCTTCATCAGGATTTTTAAACTGTTGAAAAATTTGAACGAAGGGCAACGAAAACCTCAATTCATCTGTGTTTCGTTTTGCTGTTGCTCTTGATGTTTTTTAATCGTTTGTTTAGTTTTTGTAACGTTATTGTTTAATTTGACTCCGTTGGAGCAGCTGAATGTTTTCACACAGTGCAGAAGCCGGTTTGTGAGTACTGAGCTGCTGCTGCTTCATGTACCATTGGAAATTACAGGGCAAACTCAACCTGCTTGCTTGGATTTTTTTTTATCTGTGCGGGGGGTCAGCTTCAATGGGCTCAGGCACCTTACATAGGCCAGAAATAATCTTTTGTGTGGATATAATTAATTATTTTGCCACAAGTAACTGCTGAATTTGAAACAACAAAAAAGTTGTGTAATTTCTGACGGTACTTGAATGCAGCATTAGCAGCAGCAGCAGCTCCTGCGTGTACTAAATATAACAATATGAGTGTAGGAATGACAATCCAGCCCTTATGTTCATGTGGCAACAGGTAGATGAATTAAAATGATTATATAAAGAGCTGTTCTGGAAGGCAGAATTCGCGTTGTGGATCAGCTGATCAGCTGGTGAAATAACCGCACATGTGAGTCAATGCGCGCGCTCACACGCACTGATTAATTTAAATAATTTATTAATTAATTTACACAAAATTTATTATTTTTTTTAAATTGGAGCAAGATGGAGTGCGCAGCATGTCAACAGACAGTGAGGATTGTGATGATGAAGGAGATGATGCCTCTTTTGTTCTGGACGAGGAACCAGAACAGGTGGTCCACGGATGTGCGCACAGATCTCCACAGCTTCTTGTTTGCAGTTTCTCCAGGACTCAGGCACTATGAGCTCCATCCCAGCGCTGAGTTCAGGAACTCAGAGATACAGACACACACTGCTCCAGCTGTGGCTCCAGGCTCGTTTCATTTAAAGCGTCAAGATCATTAGCTTCGTTTTTTTTAAGTTCCTCTTTCGTCCCTTTTGCGCTCTTGTGTCACAGGCTGTTCGGTGATAAAGCTCTTTCGTCCACCTTTTCTCAACGAATTGTGACTCTTTTTTGCTTTTTCCCTTCGTTCAATATTCGTCGTGTGCCGTGTGACTGGGCCATTAATTACTACACCTTGTATTTAAACCTCACACTGTTCACTCTTTCCCTGCCGGTTTGTTTGACCTTATTGTCTGCATTCCAGCCTTATTTTGCTCTTGTTTTGTCCATGACTGTCTACTCTACCATGTCTGACCTTGCTTCATTTTTGAGCTCGCTTTTTGTCACAGCCTTGTGGTTTTGGACTCACTGTTTTTGAACCCTGCCTGCTTTTGACCACTCCTCAGCCTCACATCTGCCATTTACCGTTGCTACGCTGGCTGATTTCCTGTGAACTGTACCTGAGCCTGTTAATTGAAGATAAAGCCTTTTTTATTACTCCACCACATGAGTCTGAGTCTGCAAATTGTGTCCAGCATTCTGTTTGTTCCACACCATGAACCTTTCGCAGTCACCTTTTTTTTTTTTTTTTGTAGGTTTTTTTCTTTACCTCATAACTCCATAACATTCAGTAACGGACTGGCCAAACCAGACCTTTTTTGGAATCTTAATCATTGGACAAATAATGTGGCATACTTTTCAATATAATTGGAGCATTTTTAAAAGTTGACCCCTGTACAATTCTTCATTGACCCCTAAGCTGGCTAAAGCTGCCACCCAGGAATGGCCTCCATACATTTTGGTTTAGTCCATGGTATACTGAGACTGGATTTTAAGTGTTGCTTGGTACCCTTAAGATTTCCAGATTATATCAAAATTGTCTTATAGAATCGGCGTCACCTTGAGAGCAGTGTTTGTTGCTCTAAAATCTAAGTGTACTTACTCTCATTAGAGGACAGTAATATTTACTTTTGGCAAGGGCACTTACATCACCGCATACTGGACCATGATAGACAGTTGCTGTTGGACCTATTGATTATAACATTATGGATGATCCTTTTCATCTTTGATTCAGGTCACACAGTGTCAACTTCTTCCAAAAAAGATCTGGAATTCTGATTTGTGTAACCACAATACAAATTTATGCAGTGTGATGGTCCAACCCAGATGCCTAAGAGCACCGAGCAATCAATGCCACTTTTGGACAATGCTAACTTAAGGCTTAATTTCTGCACAGTAAAGAAGTAAAGTGAATGGGAAGGATGACTTTCGCTTGTTCTATTTATGTGTTCAGTTGCTTCACCGAGTTGTCTTTTTGTTCAGCGTGACACTAATATGCTAATGTGCAGTTTATGGAATTCCCTTGAAAATATAGTTTCTTTTGCAGGCCACGCAAAAATGGACACAAAATACAGTGATCACGTATTCTAAAGTGAGTTTAAGCTATTTACAATATAACAAGGGTTTCCATCTTAAAAGGCTGAATGGAGCGGTGCATCTCTAATTATCTTCGGCAGCATTTTTGTAACCATCTTAGAGCTTGGTCACACGGCGACAGCTGAACGAAGGATTAAAAAGTCAAAAAGTCACAAATCGCCAAGAAAAGGTGGACGAATGATCCTGGACCTTCCCCTTCACTGAAAAGCCTGCAAATCAAGAGCACCAAAAAGGAACAAAGCAAAACTGAAACCAACAAAAGAAAACAAAGTGAACGTTGACCTCCACGCTTTAAACAAAATCAAAATGAACCGATCACGATGACGTGATCGACAGCGGGTATGGGACCGAGTGCATCCAGCTTTGTCCTCATGTCCACTGCACTTGCAGGGGTGAGATTTGGTTGTCTTGACAACAGGTGACAGATGTTGTTTGTCTTCACAACAACGTGTGCGCACACGCAGGCCGCCACAAACAGTTGGAACATGCGCAAATAGTTAAAGTACTTGATAAAACGTTATTACCGCTGTTGTTTCTGCATGACAATATTGCTTTTCGTCCCACACATGGACGAGCCATCACTGATACAACGGTGTTATGTTCAGCTCATTGGAGCTTTAGTTATTGAGCTACGGGAACTACGCAAATGATAAGGAATCATCAAAACAGACAGCAAAAATGGAATACAGATGAATTGATGTGGTCATCGGGATTCATTCACATTTTTTAACAGTTTGAAAATTCTGGCGAAGCGCCAGCTGCAGGAAAGAAGTTGGATGACGATTAAATGATGCCTCTGAAAGTCAACGTAAGTCCATATTTCTTGTTTTGTTTTGGCTTCGGTGTCCTTCGTTAGTGTCCTTCGTTAGTGGCGTGTGACCGGGACTGTAGACGGTAATCAACCTGGCATTGGAAGAAATCTGACAATTGCACTTGCGGCTTTCTTAGATAAAATTTCTGTTATTTTGTTCACCCATATTGCGGACACAGTTTCTGATATGATGTGCTCGTATCCATGCCAGGACTTCTCCTCTGTGCTCTGGACTCCAGACCTTCTGTGGCTTGCAATTTTCTAAATAAAATATCATTAACTCAAATTCACTGGCACTGGACAGAAAGGTATGGCATTGTGAAAAAGAATTCCACTGTCTCATAATGATGCAATCATGACATCACTTACACCATGTTATGGCAAAGGATTAGCTGATCAGTACAACCTTTGGATCACTTCTGTTGCCCTATTGGTTGTGGAGAAAACCTGGGAAATGTGTGTTTCTGACCATAATTTTAACAACCTTCACCTTGACCAATCTGCACCAAAAGTTAGAATCTGGAGATAATCGCCCAAGGAATATTACCATCCATGTTTGGTGAGAATTTTCACAAAGACACGTGTGAGTGATTACAATACCCTGTGTTACCGCTGGTATAGAGGGTAATAACATAAAATACACTGTGGGCTGGCACACATTTATGAAGCTGGCAGATTAATTAAAAACCCATTGAGACTGTGCAGCTGTGTTTGTTAAAAAATGCAACAAAGAAGACACACACATGAGTGCCTTGTACAGAGAGCAATTTAATCAAAATGGTATTTTTGATGGCCTTTCTGATAGATCTATCCATTTCATCCAAAATTAATCCAACACTGGGACATGTGGGGTCTACATGGGAGCTACTTGAGATCTGGAGTGTGTCTTTGCACTATTTTATACCTCGGTTTCTTTTCAACCCAACTATTAAAGTGACTTTCTTGTATTAAATAATATTTTTTTCAAATACCCATGTGAATTTCCATCCATGTATCTCCTGCATCATTGTACTTTATGCTGTGTTTACACATAGGTAGGATGAGTTACAAATGTCATATTTGCATCATTATTGGCACATTCCTGACATTCTGGGGAGAGGCTGGGAGAGAGGAGAGGTGCGCATGCGCATGCAGCGACCCGTCAGAGAGTTTGGCGTCTCGTGTTTTAATGTGTTGGTTGTTTCTACTTTGTTTATAAGTTGTTCTTATACTCCTTGTGGAGTTCTGTTAAACAGTGTGGCTAAAATGAACCTTCTGTGCCCCACGGTGTGGCTTTGGTTTCTGTTTTTTTCTGCTCACTCTGAATGACAGCTGGACTGTCAGCGGAGACAGGCTTCAGTACGGCAGAAATGAGCTGCTTCGACTTAAGTATATGATGCCGGCTGGCTTGTCAGATATCGCGGCACAGATTCCTGATCACATATTTAAATTGCCTCACACAAGAACTGGTGGCAAAAAAAGGCGAGAGAGAAGCCGAAGGAAGCGGGGAAAGAGAGGAGGTGTGCGGTTACGCATGAGGAAGCTGAGACTCAACCGCGTCCCGCTGCCTTTGATGATCCTGGGGAACGCCCAGTCCCTCTGCAATAAAATGGATGAACTTCAAGGGAACGTCTGTTTTGTGAAGGATTTTAAAGACAGTGGGATTCTGACGTTTACGGAATCATGGCTCAATGAACGTGACCGGGACGCAGATTTGCTTATTGACGGCTTCGGTGCGCCATTCCGTTTGGATAGAGACGCAGAGGTGACAGGTAAATCACAGGGAGGCGGAGTCTGCCTCTATGTAAATCAACGGTACTGTCATCCTAAATCTGTCACTGTAAGAGAGCGCATTTGCACCCCAGATGTTGAACTTTTATGTGTATCATTACGTCCTTTCTACCTGCCCCGTGAGTTCCCGCAACTGTTTATTACAACAGTTTACTTACACCCAAAAGCAAACGCCTCTTCAGCCTGCAGTGTCATCCATGACGTGGTGCAGAAACTGCAGTCTGTCTCACCTGATGCACCAATCTTTTTACTGGGTGATTTCAACCATGTCTCCCTTAAAAAGACACTACCTGACTTTTATCAATATGTAACCTGTCCAACCAGACGAGATAAAAACGATTGATCTTTGTTATGGGTCCATCAAGGAGGCATATAAATCTCTCCCAATGCCCCCCTGGGTTCGGGGGATCACAACTGTGTCCATCGCCTTCCTACATATAGAACTGTGTTACAAAGGGAAAAGGTCTATATGCGAGACTTGAAGGACTGGACAGAGGAGGCTGTGCTTTGCCTGCAGGACTGCTACGACTGCACTGATTGGGATATGTTCAAAGAAGCTTGCAGTGACAATCTTGATGAACTTGTTGACGTAGTTTCTTCGTATGTCACTTTTTGCAGGGATATGATCATTCCCTGTAGGCATGTGAAAATATTTCCCAATAATAAGCCATGGGTCACGAGGTCAGTTAAGGCTTGTATACAGGCCAAGAGACTTGCTTTTAAACATGGATCAGCCTCTGAGCAGCATACAGCCACTAAGGAGGTGAAAATTGGGATTTTAAAAGCAAAACGGGACTATAAAATGAAGCTGGAGAATAAAATGGCGATGAATAATCTTGGATCTGCTTGGTCAAGCATGAAAGCCATTGCAGGCCTCCAACATTCTAAAGCCAGCAGGACCATCTCTTTGGATGGCTTCCAGTCTAATTTTGAATTTGCAAATGCTCTTAACTGTTTTTATACACGTTTTGATGTTTTTGGTTTTAGTCAGGAAATACAGGAAGTGAGTCATAAAGTGTGTGACAATCAGCACTTTATTTCCCAGAAGGATGTTGAAACATCCTTCTGCTCCCTCAAACCAAGCAAAAGCTGTGGTTCTGATAATATTTGTGGCCGTTTGCTGAAATCATGTGGGAAAGAGCTGAGAAACTTGTAAGATCTGAAATCTTGAAGACAACGACCTTGATCCCATGCAATTCGCTTATAGGCCCAACAGAGGAGTAGAAGATGCTACAGTCTCTTTATTAAATTTGCTTTTTAAACATCTGGAGGGGAAAGGAACACATGCAAGACTTTTATTTATTGACTTTTCATCTGCTTTTAACACAATCCAGCCCCACGTGTTAGCCTTGAGGCTTTTAGATAATTTTAAAGTAAGTAACAATCTTGTGAGCTGGATTTTGAATTTTTTAACTGGCAGGACACAAGAGAGTGAGAGTGAACGGAACTGTTTCCGATCAGGTTATATCCTCTACTGGTTCCCCACAAGGATGTGTGCTCTCTTCACTTTTGTTCGTCCTCTATACAATTATGTGCCGTAGCAGCAGACAGGATAGAACGATTTTAAAGTATGCAGATGACACAGTTATTGTCAGCCTGCTGAAAGACAATGATAGGAGTCACGGTCCAGTTGTTACTGATTTTCTTGACTGGTGCAGTAAGTCTTTTCTTGAGATGAACATCTCTAAAAAAAAAGACATGATTATTGACTTTCGTAAAAACAGTGCTCCTAGTCAAGAGGCAACAGTTTTAAAAGGTCAGACAGTGGAGTGTGTCAGCACATATAAATATCTTGGAACTGTCATTGATGACAAACTGAACTTTGAGGCAAACTGTGACGCTGTGTACAAAAAGGGACGCCAGCGCCTCTATTGTCTGAGAAAACTGTCCACTTTTAACATTGACAGAACCGTGCTGACCTTGTTTTATCTTGCTTTTATAGAATCAGTTTTATCCTTCTGTCTTCTTGTTTCATGGTTTGGAAGCATGTCCCTCAAAAACAAAAATTATCTAAACCAAATTGTGAAATGGTCAAGCAAGCTGATTGGAGAGTCTCAGCTTCAGCCAGAATCCCTGTATATCAAACAGGTACAGAGGATAGCTGGTTCCATTTTGAGAGACGACTCCCACCCTCTTCATAGTGAGTTTCAGCTGCTCCCCTCAGGTCGGAGGTTCAGGATACCAGCTTGTAAAACTAAACGCTACAAAAACAGTTTTGTACCAGCAGCCATCAGTGCTGTAAACAAGTAACAGAAACTTAATATAACTTTTGTATTTATTTTTTGTATAGTCTTTTTTTGTATAGTCTTTTTTTTATTATTTATTTAGTTTTATCCTTTTGGTTCAGTATGATATGTTTTTAGATTTTTTTATCTACTGATGTTTTAACTCATCTTGCTTTTATTCTACTTTGGGGCTGTCCTTGTGGTTTTTTTTTTTTTTAAGATTTTTAGCACTGTTGTTGCTTTGTCTTGTTCTGTGTTTACCAAACGAGACGACTCACTCACTGTAAACTAATTTTACCCAAGGGTATAATAATAAATTGAATCTGAATCTGAATTCTTAACGTGACTTAACGCATCTGAATAGGTTTCTTAATAGTGCGTGATTTTTGTGGAGCATGTTTTTGGCTCTCAAAAAATCTTCCACAAATGTCACGCACCACCCTCATTTTGCCTCATGTCGTGGAGGTCGCAAATTAGTGTATTGATCCGTCTTGATTAGTGGTGATCCTTAATACAGCGTGACAGCGTTCTTCTCTGACGTGCGTATAATTAAACCCTGCTGTACCGCATTCAGTTTCATTGCTGCAGTATGCTGAAGAAGGACAGTGATGCCAAGTCGGCTAAAAGTCTCGTTCCAACGCTCATCAGTGCACTCCTGCAGGTGTTCCACCTGCTGGTGTTGCTGTGCCTGATGTTTGGGAAAGGGAGCAAGACGAGAGCCACGTGAAGCCACACTTGTGGCTCTCTCTGTCTCCTCCCCCTCTCTGCGCCACTCCATGGCACAGACCTCAACTAAGCATGCAATCACAAACTTCTTCTGCTGTGGATTAATCTAGATTTTGAGGAGCAAACTGGAGTGATCTGAACTGTTCAGGAGCTGATGGATGAATATGGGTATGTGTGTGTGAAGACAATTTGCCTCATTCACAACATGACAGAATGTTCTGCACTGTTATGCGGAACAGTGCAGAACATTATTCTTGACTGCGTGTAAAGGTTCCTGATAATTCGCCAGCAACACGTGCCATTAATCGTAATGCATGGTAACAGGTTGCAGCAGTTCCTGAGGGCACCTGATGTCTCTGCCTCAAGACCAAGAATGTATACAACCCCTGGCAAAAAATTATGGAATCACCGGCCTCGGAGGATGTTCATTCAGTTGTTTAATTTTGTAGGAAAAAAGCAGATCACAGACATGACACAAAACTAAAGTCATTTCAAATGGCAACTTTCTGGCTTTAAGAAACACTATAAGAAATCAGGAAAAAAAATTGTGGCAGTCAGTAACGGTTACTTTTTTAGACCAAGCAGAGGGAAAAAAAATATGGAATCACTCAATTCTGAGGAAAAAATTATGGAATCACCCTGTAAATGTTCATCCCCAAAACTAACACCTGCATCAAATCAGATCTGATCATTAATCTGCATCTAAAAAGGAGTGATCACACCTTGGAGAGCTATTGCACCAAGTGGACTGACATGAATCATGGCTCCACCACGAGAGATGTCAATTGAAACAAAGGAGAGGATTATCAAACTCTTAAAAGAGGGTAAATCATCACGCAATGTTGCAAAATATGTTGGTTGTTCAGTCAGCTGTGTCTAAACTCTGGACCAAATACAAACAACATGGGAAGGTTGTTAAAGGCAAACATAATGGTAGACCAAGGAAGACATCAAAGCGTCAAGACAGAAAACTTAAAGCAATATGTCTCAATAATCGAAAATGCACAACAAAACAAATGAGGAACGAATGGGAGGAAACTGGAGTCAACGTCTGTGACCGAACTGTAAGAAACCACCTAAAGGAAATGGGATTTACATACAGAAAAGCTAAAGGAAAGCCATCATTAACATCTAAACAGAAAAAAACAAGGTTACAATGGGCTAAGGAAACGCAATCGTGGACTGTGGATGACTGGATGAAAGTCATATTCAGTGATGAATCTCGAATCTGCATTGGGCAAGGTGATGATGCTGGAACTTTTGTTTGGTGCCGTTCCAATGAGATTTATAAAGATGGCTGCCTGAAGAGAACATGTAAATTTCCACAGTCATTGATGATATGGGGCTGCATGTCAGGTAAAGGCACTGGGGAGATGGCTGTCATTACATCATCAATAAATGCACAAGTTTATGTTGATATTTTGGACACTTTTCTTATCCCATCAATTGAAAGGATGTTTGGGGATGATGAAATCATTTTTCAAGATGATAATGCATCTTGCCATAGAGCAAAAACTGTGAAAACATTCCTTGCAAAAAGACACATAGGGTCAATGTCATGGCCTGCAAATAGTCCGGATCTTAATCCAATTGAAAATCTTTGGTGGAAGTTGAAGAAAATGGTCCATGACAAGCCTCCAACCTACAAAGCTGATCTGGCAACAGCAATCAGAGAAATTTGGAGCCAGATTGATGAAGAGTACTGTTTGTCACTCATTAAGTCCATGCCTCAGAGACTGCAAGCTGTTATAAAAGCCAGAGGTGGTGCAACAAA
Organism: Thalassophryne amazonica; assembly: GCF_902500255.1. Classification (NCBI taxonomy): domain Eukaryota; kingdom Metazoa; phylum Chordata; class Actinopteri; order Batrachoidiformes; family Batrachoididae; genus Thalassophryne; species Thalassophryne amazonica. The sequence continues at coordinate 124,970,893 of NC_047104.1, forward strand.
ATACTAGTGATGTGTTGGAGTGTTCTTTTGTTTTTCATGATTCCATAATTCTTTCCTC